>NC_041738.1:52321217-52624627 GCF_004115215.2 Ornithorhynchus anatinus
CCTTTTTGTATTTATGGTATCTGTTAAGCACTTGCTATGTGCCAGGCACTGCAATAAGCACTGCGGTAGGTATAAGATAATCAGATTGGACTCAAAGTCTTAATCCCCATTTTATAGATGAGGTAACTGAGGCACAGAGAAGTTAAATGACTTGCCCAAGTGTGTCACAGCAGACAAATGGTAGCTATTTAAAAGTGAATCCTAGGACCAAATTCATGCAATATGATTAAGCACTTTCCTGTTTGCAAAGCACTGTATTAAACTATGGGACAAATGCCCGAGTAAGACATACGTGACAAGCACTGGAGATATTTTAAGAAAAGGGCAGTCAGCGATCTGTCCAGGATGGTGTAGTTGGTCCTTCCCCAGAGGCTGGGGGATGGACCGGATGACCTCACGAGGCCCCCTCAGCTTTCAGGATCGCTTGTTAACTGTTTTTTTAAGGTATCTGTTAACCACTTACTATTTATCAAACACTCTTTTAAGGGCTGGGATAGGTACAGGTTAATTAGGTCAGACACAGTCCCTGACCTGCATGGGGCTTACAGTCTAAGTCAGAGAGAGAACAGGTACTGAATCCCCATCTTACAGTTGAGGAGACCGAGGCACAGAGAAGTGAAGTGATTTGCCTAAGTCACACAACACGCATTTGGCAGAGCGGAATTAGAACCCATGTCCTCTGACTCCCAGACCCGGACTCTTTCTACTAGACCACGCTGCTTTCAATGTTACACTTCAGGGACAGCCCTGCTTCTCCTGGAGGGTGAACTCTCTCCCCCTCCTCTTCCCCTGAATATTGGCTCTGACGGGTGAGACAGCCAATCGTCCTGATTGTCTCCAGCTCGGCTCCCTCCTCAGTGAGTCAGAGAAGTTGTCCTCCATCTCAGAGTGGCTTCCTCCTACAGCCGGTCGTGGACCCGATCCAAGAAGAGCAGATGGGATCTTGAAGATTATGGACCCCTGGATTTTCAAGAAGGGGCTTGGGACCTATCGAATCCCACAGGAAGAGACCTCAGACAAGCCAGTTTCTCCATCTGATGGGACCGGACACCACAGACTCTGGGGTAGGTGGATGTTAAGCTGGGGCTCGCATTGCTGGCTCTAAGAAATAACAAAGCAGCCATCTCCAGCCTTTAGTTGCGTGGGCTGAAAGGGAGAAAGCTCAGCTTCTGATCCAATCCTTCCTTGGGCTCACCCGTGGTTGAACCATCCAGAGGGGCTGGTTATCCCAACTACCTCCCACCTCTTCCCACCGAGGGTCCCGAAAGAGTCAGATCCCGTTCGGAAAGCTTGGAGATGTGTCGTTCTTGTCTAATGTTAACTGTGGTGGAAAAAATCTCAAGCGCTGTGTTCAGTCTTTTCAGAGTAAGTGTTCAATATCTATTATGAATTGAAAATCTAGTTTGACTTAGACCCTCCAAGGAGTCTCTGTACACTAAGCGTGGCTTAAATAATCTGAGTAGTGTTGGTAAGAAAGTGAGTAGCAAAGTCTGTAGGGCCTCTGTGGACTGTGTTTACTTAGTTCCCCCAATGGCCCGTGTGGTATTATTACTTTATTTTATGTGTGATGTCTCCAACATCTGTGATGTTTGTGTGTGTGCGCGCGTGTGATGTCTCCACCTCTACATCAAACAGAAATGCCTTACCATCAGCTTTAAAGCATGGAGTTACCTAGCCTTCTGTCACCCAGCCCTTTCCTATCTCGACCCTTTTACAACCCAGCCCGCACCCTTCTCTCCTCTAATGCCAACCTTCACACTGTATCTGGATCTCATCTATCTCGTCGCCGACCTCTCAACCACATCTGGCCTGGATCACCCTCCATCTTCATATCTGACACACCACCGCTCTCCCTCAGTTCAAAGCCTTATGGAAGGCCCGTCTTCTTTGAGAGGCCTTCCCTGATTAGGGCCTCATTTCCTCTTCTCCCGCTCCCTTCTGCATCACCCTGATTTGCTCGCTTTATTCACCCCTCCCTCAGCCCCACAGGCTTAATGTACATATCCATAGCATATTTATTTATATTAATGTCTGTCTCCCCCTCTAGACTGTAAGCTTGTTATGGGCAGGAAATGTGTCTACCAACTCGGTTATAGTGCATTCTCTTAGTACAGTGCTCTGCACACAGTAAGCGCTCAATAAATACGATTGACTGCCTTCTCACTCGTGGCACTCTGGGCCTCAGTAGAAACACAACGGGCAGGGCGAGAGAATTCGAGTGGGGCAAACAAGCCCTAGAAGCAATTCCTCTGCCCAGAAGCTTCAGGACCGAGGTCCGGTTGCCGCTCCTGACTGAGGATTCCGGCCTCAACTGACCGAGGCTGATTTCAGAAGCAGTGGAGGGGAACTTGGTAAAGTCCCTCGAACTGGCCAAAACTGGTGGGTGGTCATTCGGTGTGTAATTAGGGTTATAACAATGTGGTCTCGATGAATGGTTGTGTTTTGTGGCACTGTGGGCATAACGAGGCTGAAAAGTTATGCCAAGCGTGTAGGGCGGCACCGGGGAAAGAATGTGGGCATTGGGAATTGGAGGACCTGGGTTCTAGACTTAGCTCTGGCCTACTGGGTGACCTTAGGTAAGTCACTTAACCTCTCTGGGCCTCAGTTTCATCATCTGTAAAGTGGGGGCAATAAAGCTTGCTTTTCCCAACCTCGATGGTATGCTGTGAGGATAAAAATGAGATATGTAATGTGAAAGCATTTTGGAAAATGGAAGCACAAGGAATTACTATTCATTACATGAAAAACCCAAGAGGAAGGACCTGTAGAATAACTCAGTCTAGTTGGCCTCACAGATTTCCCTGTTTCAGTCCACAAAAGCTGCAGAGTTTTTTGAATAGCAGAAAATCTCATGAAAAGTGCTAGTTACCTGGTCTTAATTCAGTTGGGTATTACGGTGTAGAATTTACTAGGGTGATTGGCAGGATTCTTAGAACTTGGTATTCTCACCTGTGCAATGGGCCCAACTTGAGTCCAGACGGTCTCTGTAACAATAATAATTATTGTACTTGTTAAGCGTTTACTATGTTCCAAGCACTGTTTTAAGCCTGGGGGTGGATAAAAGTTAATAAGGTTGGACACAGTCCCTGTCCCTCATGGGGCTCACACTCTTAATTCATTCATTCATTCATTCATTCAATAGTATTTATTGAGCACTTAGTATGTGCAGAGCACTGTACTAAGCGCTTGGAATGAACAAGTCGGCAACAGATAGAGACGGTCCCTGCCCTTTGACGGGCTTACGGTCTAATCGGGGGAGACGGACAGACGAGAACGATGGCAATAAATAGAGTCGAGGGGAAGAACATCTCGTAAGAACAATGGCAACTAAATAGAATTGAGGCGATATACATTTCATTTACAAAATAAATACGGTAATGAAAATATATACAGTTGAGCAGACAAGTACAGTGCTGAGGGGATGGGAAGGGAGGGGGGAGGAGCAGAGGGAGATGGGAGGAAAAGAGGGTTAAGCTGTGGAGAGGTGAAGGGGGGCGGAAGAGGGAGTAGAGGGAGAAGGGGAGCTCGGTCTGGGAAGGTCTCTTGGAGGAAGTGAGTTTGAAGTAGGGTTTTGAAGAGGGGAAGAGAATCAGTTTGGAGGAGGGGAGGAGGGAGGGCGTTCCGGGACCGCGGGAGGACGTGGCCCGGGGGTCGACGGCGGGATGAGCGAGACCGAGGGACTGTGAGGAGGTGGGCGGCGGAGGAGCGCAGCGTGCGGGGTGGGCGGTAGAAAGAGAGAAGGGAGGAGAGGTAGGAAGGGGCGAGGTGACGTAGAGCCTCGAAGCCTAGAGTGAGGAGTTTTTGTTTGGATCGGAGGTCGATAGGCAACCACTGGAGGTGTTTAAGAAGGGGAGTGACATGCCCAGATCGTGTCTGCAGGAAGATGAGCCGGGCAGCGGAGTGAAGAATAGACCGGAGCGGGGCGAGAGAGGAGGAAGGGAGGTCAGAGAGAAGGCCGACACGGTAGTCTAGCCGGGATATAACGAGAGCCCGTAGCAGTAAGGTAGCCGTTTGGGTGGAGAGGAAAGGGCGGATCTTGGCGATATTGTAAAGGTGAAACCGGCAGGTCTCGGTAACGGATAGGATGTGTGGGGTGAACGAGAGAGACGAGTCGAGGATGACACCGAGATCGCGGGCCCGAGAGACGGGAAGGATGGTCGTGCCATCCACGGTGATAGGGAAGTCTGGGAGAGGACCGGGCTTGGGAGGGAAGATGAGGAGCTCAGTCTTGCTCATGTTGAGTTTTAGGCGGCGGGCCGACATCCAGTGGAGACGTCCCGGAGGCGGGAGGAGATGCGAGCCTGAAGGGAGGGGGAGAGGACAGGGGCAGAGATGTAGATCGGCGGGAGGAGATGCAAGCCTGAAGGGAGGGGGAGAGGACAGGGGCAGAGATGTAGATCTGTGTCATCTGCGTAGAGATGGTAGTCGAAGCCGTGAGAGCGAATGAGTTCTCCGAGGGAGTGAGTGTAAATGGAGAACAGAAGAGGGCCAAGAACTGACCCTTGAGGAACTCCAACAGTTAAAGGATGGGAGGGGGAGGAGGCTCCAGCGTAGGAGACCGAGAATGATCGGCCAGAGAGGTAAGAGGAGAACCAGGAGAGGACAGAGTCCGTGAAGCCAAGGTGAGATAAGGTGTGGAGGAGGAGGGGATGGTCGACAGTGTCAAAGGCAGCAGAGAGGTCAAGGAGGATCAGAATGGTATAGGCGCCATTAGATTTGGCAAGAAGGAGGTCACGGGTGACCTTAGAGAGAGCAGTCTCGGTACAGTGGAGGGGACGGAAGCCAGATCGGAGGGGGTCCGGGAGAGAATGGGAGTCAAGGAATTCTAAGCGGCGATTGTAGACGACTCGTTCTAAGATTTTGGAATGGAAGGGTAGTAGGGAGATAGGGCGACAACGGGAGGGGGAAGTGGGGTCAAGAGCGGGTTTTTTTAGGATGGGGGAGACGTGGGCATGTAAAATTCCCATTTTACAGATGAGGTAACTGAGGCCCAGACAGCGTGGCTCAGTGGAAAGAGCACAGGCTTAGGAGTCAGAGGTCATGGTTTCTAATCCCGGCTCCGCCACTTGTCAGCTGTGTCACCTTGGGCATGTCACTTAACTTCTCGATGCCTCAGTTACCTCATCTGTAAAATGGGGATGAAGACCGGGAGCCTGACGTGGGACAATCTGATCACCCTGTATCTACCCCAGCGCTTAGAACAGTGTTCGGCACGTAGTAAGCACTTAACAAAGACCAACATTATTATTATTATTATTTACCCAAGGTCTCACAGACATGAGGCAGAGCTGGAATTAGAACCCACGTCCTTCTGACTCCCAGGCCTAAGGTCAATCCACTAAGGCACGCTGCTTCTCGACTGTGTCAAAGAACATGCCTACCAACTCTATTATATTGTACTTTCCCAAGTGCTTAGTAAAGTGCCCCGCACAGAATGAGTGCTCAGTACATATGATTGATTGATAAACTCACCTGTGAGTTCATGTGTGACTGAAAAGGCCATTGTGAGACCCACAGATCCACTCATATTGTGTGCACCAAAATACTGTCCCTCACTGTGCCTTTCAGTGAAGAACAAATGATGCTAATGGCCAATTAACAATTGTTAAAATCAATTAATCAATCAATGGCATTTTTTTGAGCACTGACTGTAAGCACAGTACCATACTAAGCACATGGAGAAAGATAATACAACAGAGTTGGTAGGTCTGACTAACAAAGAATAATAATAATAATACTAATAATGGTTTTTGTTAAGCGCTTACTATGTGCCAAGCAGTGTTCTAAGCGCTGGGGTAGATACAGGGTAATAATAATAATAATGTTGGTATTTGTTAAGCGCTTACTATGTGCAGAGCACTGTTCTAAGCGCTGGGGTAGATTCAGGGTAATCAGGTTGTCCCATGTGAGGCTCACAGTCTTAATCCCCATTTTACAGATGAGGTAACTGAGGCACAGAGAAGTTAAGTGGCTTGCCCAAGATCACACAGCAGACAAGTGGCAGAGCCGGGATTAGATCCCATGTACTCTGACTCCCAAGCCTGTGCTTTTTTCACTAAGCCACGCTGCTTTTCAGAGTGGCTTATTGAGGGGCAGAAGCCTGGGAGTCAGAAGGACACAGGTTCTAATCCCTGTTCCTCTACTTGTCTGTGTGAACTTGGGCAAGTCACTTAACTTCTCTGTGCCTCAGCTACCTCATCTGTAAAATGGGGATTAAAGCTGAGCCTCAGGTCGGACATAGACTGTGTCCAACTACTACAGTGTTCTGCACACAGTAAGTGCTCAATAAATATGATTGAATGAATGAATCTATCCCAGCGCTTAGAACGGTGCCTGGCACATAGTAAGTGCTTAATAAATACCACCATCATTATCAGATGATTTCTGCCCTCGAGGAGCTTACAGTCCACAGGATATGTTTTCATCAGTTATTATCATTGTATTTCTTAGGTACTTACGATGTGCCAAACGCTGGGATCCGCACTTGAGCTTACCACCTTGGAAGAGCAGCTGTGGGAGCTGGGTGGGACATACCCGAATTCGGGCACACGCAGAGGAAATCAGTCTGGTCCTTTCCTCTCTTGGATCCCCAGAGGGGCCATCCCCCAGGGAAATCTTGGGCTTCCTGCTTTCTGGGTGATTTATGGTCCAACCGCCTTTGTGAAAACGTGAAGTCGAAACAGAAACCCTTGCTGGAGAGGTGCTAGGAGGAGAAAGGCTGATTTTTAAAGGCAAGTTTTCGAGCCTCTTGGAACTCCTGGCTCATTTGTGGGTTTCACGCTGCTTCATAAATCTTTTGCTGCCACTACCAAGATGGGAGATTTGAGACTCATTCTGATTTAGATCTGCAAAGACTATCCAAAGGGCCTGAAGCCTGAGTACCTCTCCAAGGCCTGAAAGCCTCTGCTTCTTCCTGGAAGTCCTCACTGAGGAAGGACCTCATCTCCTGATGAAGTGGTATTTGTTTAGTGCTTCTCAAGTGCCGAGCAGCATATTAAACCCTGGGGAAGATACCAGATCATCAGGTCAGATGCAGTTCCTGCCCCACACAGGGCTAAGGGGGAGGAAGAAGAGGTATTTAATCCCCATTTAACAGATGACAAAACTGAGAAGTGAGGTGGCTTGCCCAGCTTCACAGATCTGACAAGTGGCAGAGATGGATTAAAATCCAGGTCCTCTGACCCCCCAAGCCTGGACTCTTTCCACTAGACCACACTGTTTCTCGATTAATTGATCTGCCCTACCAAAAATCACACAAAGATCAGACTGGGTTCATTATCTCTTTCCCGGCCCGACATCTCTCATCTACAAACTTTAGAACCTTGAGATGTTTTGGATGTGATGGACTCTCAGAGACCTGGGTGATAGCTTCCCTACAGGCTCTTTCTATCACTGCCAGAGTTGTTGGGCTCTCTCTTCTGTGTTGTCTTTCCTCTAGTTATATCAATTCATTTTAATCTGTCTGTCTGTCGCCAGATCCTCCCCGCTTTATTTTGAGATTGTGAGAACCAGGGATGGTGACCACCATTTTTTTTATGGTATTTGTTAAGCTCTTACTGTGTGCCAGATACTGTACTAAGTGCTGGGGTAGATTAAAGCTCGTCAGGTTGGACAAAGTCCTTGTCCCACATGGAATCACGATCTTAATCCACATTTTAAAGTTGAGGTAACTGAAGCCCAGAGAGGGTAAGCGACTTGCTCAAGGTTACACAGCAGACAAGTGGTGGAGCCGGGAATAGAATCAAGGTCCTTCTGACTCCCAGGCCCATGCTCTATCCACTAGGCCGTGCTGCTTCCCTAAAATGATTCTTACCTTTCTGTATTTTTTCCCAGTGCTTAGGACAGTGCTCTGAACACAGTAAGCACTAAGTAGTGTAATTCTTCCTCTCCCGCCAAAGGATTTAGGGCCCTGAGACGAGCAGGCTCTTGACTCTTTACCACTTGGCCTTCCGCCTCAAGGAAGCAGTGTGGCTTAATGGATAATAATAATAATAATAATGTTGGTATTTGTTAAGCGCTTACTATGTGCAGAGCACTGTTCTAAGCTCTGGGGTAAACACAGGGGAATCAGGTTGTCCCACGTGGGGCTCAAAGTCTTAATCCCCATTTTACAGATGAGGGAACTGAGGCACAGAGAAGTTAAGTGACTTGCCCACGGTCACACAGCTGACAAGTGGCAGAGCTGGGATTCGAACTCATGAGCCCTGACTCCAAAGCCTGTGCTCTTTCCACTGGATAGAGCATGGGCCTGGGAGTCAGAAAGACCTGGGTTCTAATCCTACTTCTGCCACCTATCAGCCGTGTGACCTTAGCAAGTCACTTCACTTCTCGGTGCCTCAGTTCCCTCATCTGTAAAATGGGGATTAAGACTGTGAGCCCCACGTGAGTTAGGGTCTGTGTCCAACCCGATTTGTTTGCATCCACCCTGGCGCTTAGAATGGTGCCTGGCACATAATAAGCACTTAAGAAATATCATTATTATTACTAATATTATTATCCTTGGAAACCTGCTGTCTAATTGGGATGACCCTGAGATCTGTGGCCTGACACGAGTGTGAAATGCAGCTCTGTGAGAGGTCTGAAAGGAAGGGGCTTGGAGCTAGCCATCTTCGGGAGATATTTGCTCTGATTCTTCCTCAGCTCGGGGAGTCCAGCCAGGACCCCCCAGGCTGGAGCGAAGCAGCGCTCCAGCTCACCAGCAGAGAACTCCCTGCTGCTCTGCTTCCTCCTCTCCCCTCTTCTGAGGACAGAGAGAACGGATTTTCAGTGTTCAAACAGCTTCTGGGCCAGAGCCCGGGGTCCTGGGATCCAGCCTTGAAGAGAAATCAGGGAGGGCCTAATGGAAATCAGGCAGCGGTCTGAAAGGAAGCTCAAGAGTCTGAGCCGCTCCTCCCATTTCCTGCTGGGTGCTGGTTTTCATGGGAATCTGTGTCCGGGGGAGAGGGGGAGGGGGCCACTCCGGACTAAGTTTGCTGAAGAAAGATGCTTTTGTTCTCATAGCTCAGCCGGGCCAGGCAGAGATGGTAAGTTTTACCGCCGGAGTCAGATTTGTGTAGCCTTGAAAGCTTGCAGGCTTTTTCTCATGGGGGTGGGGGTGTGAGTGTGATGTCTGTGTGTGTTTGTACGTGTGTAGAACCCACCTTGCATCCTAGACTAACCCTTCCAGAGGACCACAGTGGGGCCTTTGGCATAGCGTTCTTCTACCTTCATCCAGCCAAATAGACCGATTCCCAGAATGCCAAGCTTGGAATCTCTAGGGATTGATGGTGCCTTGGGTGTCACCGTTTGGGGTAGGGTTAGAAGCCAGGTGGAGGTGCAAATGAAAATAACACTTTTTTTATGGTATTTGTCTAGCGCTTATCATGTGCCAGGCACTGTTCTAAGCGCTGGGGTAGATACAAGGTAATGGAGTTGGACACAGTCTACGTCGCACCTGGGGCTCATAGTCATTCGTTCGGTCATATTTATGGAGCACTTACTGTGTGCAGAGCACTAAGCGCTTGGGAGAGTACAATACAATAAACAGGCACATTCTCTGTCCACAACGAGTTTACAATCTAGAGGCAGGGAGACAGACAGTATAAATAAATTAAGATATGCACATAAGTGCTGGGGGGCTGGGAGCGAGGAAGAACAGACGCAGCAAGTCAGGGCAAAGCAGAAGGGAGTGGAAGAAGAGGAAAGGAAAGTCTCAATCCCCATTTTACAGATGAGTTAACTGAGGCACAGAGAAGTGAAGTGATTTGTCCAAGGTCACTCAGCAGACAAGTAGCACAGCCAGTACTAGAACCCAGGTCCCTCTGACTCCCAGGCCAGTGCTCTATCCACTGGGCCATGCTGCCTCTCTACCTCCTGCTTCTTCCTTCCCTCCCTTCTACCCGGGGACAAAGTGCATCTTCTCCCACACAGATAAGTTCATCAAAATCCTGCATCCAAGCTGCCCCCGAGGGTCCGGCCCAGATACTTCGAGGCCTCTTGCTTCCCCGCCTCTAAACCTCCAATCGTTGGATGGGCCATTCCACCACCTCACCGGGCCAACACTGAAGTAGGGACTTCTTTCTGATCCTGTTTGGCTACGGTTCCCTCCCCATGTCAAGTATCTCTCTCCCAACCCTCCCTCCCAAGTTCTCACCCTGCTACTTGGAGGATGGCTCCGGCCCTCGAAGCTACATCTGACCCCACCAGAGGCAGGCAGTGAGTGACAGTGACTCTCCAAGGGTCACCCAGCGGCCCAACCCCCAGAGATGGAGCTGAGAGAAGCCAGAGCAGCAGAACTCTATATCCAGCGCTCCGCCCCTGCTTGCCTTTTCTGTTTCCACTTTCAGCTGAGAAAGGGGAAGCAGGCAGGCAGAAACAGCCGAAGATATTTTTGTATTCCCAGCTGAGCCCGGCCAGTCCTGAATCTCCTCCCCGGGAGCTTGTTGCTGGGAAGTTTCCAGATCTGTTCAAGAAACCAGACCCTGAAAAGAGAGCATTTTGCAGTTGGGTGAATTTCCAAGGCCCATCTGGAGTTGATTTGCCCGCGTGGGGTGGATATTTTGTTTTTCAGCAGGGCCTCTCTAGGAAACCACACCGAGTTTTCTACCCGGGACCCAGAGGCCTGGGAGCCGATAATGGGTTTCTGGTCCCCAGGACATCCAATTTCCTTCCAAACTCTGCTGCTAACTGTCCCTCTCTCTCTCTCCTCTCCCGCCTCTGACCCATGGTCAAGCCATTCCCCCTGCCTGGAACTCCCTCCCTTTACCAAGCCCACCAGCCCTCTCCCTACCTTCAAAGCCCCCCTAAAATCCCATCTCCTGTTGGAAGCCCTGCCCAGATTAATTCCCCAAGCCTCAAGTCAAGTCAACCCAACAGCTATCCTGAGCAACTTAACATCTTGAGAAAATAATGATGATAATTGTGGTACTTGTTCAGCGCTTACTACGTACCAAGCGCTGTTCTAAGTGCTGGGATAGATGCAAGTTAATCAGTTTGGACACAATCCCTATCCCACAAGGGGCTCACAGTCAATCCAGATAAGGGAACTGAGGTCTAGAGAAGTGAAGTGACTTGTCCAAGGTCACACCGCAGACATGAGCTGGCAGAGGCAGGATTAGAACCCAGGCCTCCCAGCCCCATGCTCTATCCACTAAGCCATGTATATCCAGTTACACATCCTCTTATTTATTCAGTTAGTTCATCCTGACACTTTCAGGCCAATACCTCCTAAATCCTTATTCAGCCCCTACTCTTTGTAAATCATTTATAGTAATAACTGTGGAATTCGTTAAGTGCTTTTTATGTGCCAGGCACTGTACCAAGCACTGGGGTGGATACGAGCAAATGGGGTTGGACACAGTCCCTCTCCCACCTGGGGCTCACGGTCTCAATCTCCATTTTGCAGATGAGGGGACTGAGACCCAGAGAAATGAAGTGACTTGCCCAAGGTCACACACAGCAGCTAAGTAGCAGAGCCAGGATTAGAATCTATGACCTTCTGACTCCGAGGCCCGTGCTCTATCCCTTACATCACGGAAGGGGGAGAGAATCCCCAGAGCTGGAAATGGTTTATGCAGTTTCAAAAATCTTCTCCTGAATCCCTTCTAGGCAAAAGTAAAGGAGAACTTGACACATGGAACTATAGCGTCCAACCATATTCCCTGTTGGCATGTTCCTGTGTGTGCCCCTGTTTGTGTGCGCGCGTGCATGCGTGTGTTTGTGTGTACGCCACAATTTCCCATCTGGCCTGAAAGGTGAGCCAGAGGGCTCGGTCTGGGAAACCGAATGTAGAACAAGCGGCTACTGTCTTGCACTCTCCCGCCCAGCCCACATTCTGGCCCATGGAGGGGGTTGTTATGGGAGGTTGGGGAGAGGGGATTGGGAGGGGTTTCTTCTGGCTAGATTTCTTTCCTATCTATGGACCGGCCCTCTCTTTCCATTCCCCAGGCTGGCATTTAGCTTCTTGGCCTCTTGGTTGTTGCTGCTTTGAAAAAGCTTTTGATGAAACGAGGAACTGGGTTTGAAAGAGCCAAGATGGCACTGGGCCTCTGTGTATGTGTGTGTGTGTGTGGTGTGTGTGACAGAGAGACAGAGACGGCGAGAAATGAGCCAGTTAAGAGCAGTCAAAATGAGGGAAGCAGCATGATCTAGTGGAAAGAACACGGGCCTGGGCATCAGAGAGCCTGGTTTTGATCTCGGCTCTGTCCCTTGCTTGCTGATTGACCCTAGACAAGTCACTTAACTTTTTTGAGCCTTTGTAAGATGGAATTAAACACCTCTTCTCCAATCCCAGTGAGGGATGGGGATGGTGTCTGATCTGCCTGTATTGAATCTACTCCAGCAATTAGCACAGTGCTTGACACATAGTAAGGGCTTAACAAATGTTATAATAATAATTAGTAGTAGTAATAATAATAATAATATTGTCATTATTATTGAACTCACAGGGCAAGAAAGCCTTGCTGGGAAGGTGGAAGAGACACCGGGGAGTGGGTCAGGAGTACTTGATGGTGATAACGGTATTTGTTAAGTGCTTACCATGTCCCGAGCACTTCTGCGAGTCCCACAGCCCGGTGGTCTCATTCCTCTCATCTCTGACAAGGCTGGAGACGAGGGTAACCCAAAGCGCAGAGGTTCTCACACACACCCGTGACTGTGGGAATAGATCCTGGTCTCCTGGACAGCAGCTTTAGCTCCGGCTTAAAGCGTATAACCTGAACTAACCTAAAAAGGTACCCTCCAGGTCTGTTCCAGGAGAGCCATTTAAGATTCCTGGCAGTGAGATCGGGGAGGCGGAGCGAAGGCAGGGCATCTCAGAATGGGCCCCAGAAGCTCCGCTTCACCGTCCCTCCTGCTGCAGCTGGGTCACTCTCTCAATTTAACGCGGTATTAATTTAGACGAAGATGTCCCTCTGATATCCTGCCCACCTCATCTCCATCTACAGGTCAGGCCTTCCTGTCTCTCCGTTGGCCCTCAAGAAGGCATTTTGTGGAGACTCCTGTGGAGGACAGTTAACTTCCTGTGCAAGTCACATAATCCCACGTTCGAAATTGGCTCGCTAATTTTCCTGCTGAGGTTTGAAATGTCTCTTTTGCTCCCGAGTGCCCAAAGTTGGGCTTTCCAGAGGCTTTGAGGTAGGGACAAAACATTTTTCCACAGATCTATAAACGGCAAAGTAGTGCCTGATCGAGCTTTGTGTGTTAACTTGGAGGAAGGAGGAGGAGAAGGGAAAATCGGAATTGGAAGGGGAGGGAAGCAGATACAGAAAGGGGAATGACAGAGCATCTGTGAATGTGGCTGAAAAAGAGCTAGCGGCCATAGCGGACCACAAGCAGAGCATCGAGTATGCTACCAGCGTAGCAGTACTCGATGTAGGGAACGTGAGGCGATCCTCTTTTTTTTAACGGTATTTATTAAGAGCTTAATGTGTGTCAGGTACTATATTAAATGCCAGGGTAGATTCAAGTTGATCAGGTTGGACACAGTCCCCGTCCCAGTCATAATCCCCATTTTACAGATGAAGGAACTGAGGCCCAGAGAAGTGAAGTGACCTGCCCCTGTTCTGTGATGGGCTTGCTGTGTGAGTTTGGGCAAGTCACTTAATGTTGCCATACGTCAGTTTCTTCATCTGTAAAATAGGGATAAAATGTCTGCTCTCCCTCCTAGTTAGACTGAGTGGGACAGGGATGGTGTCCAGCTTGAGTGCTATTATCTACCTCAGTGTTTAGTAAGGGCTTGGTACACAGTGAGCCCTTAAATATTATTATGGGAGCCTCCTGGGAGAACGTTTATTTGTGGAGGAGCCCTTTTAGGAAGAACAGCAGCCCGGCTAAAGCGATGACAAGGAGTGGGTGGCTTTGGTATCAAGGTCAATTCCCTCCCGGGGGTGGGGGGAATCTTCCCCCAACCCAATTCTATTAGGGAAAGGAAGCGTCAAAATGATGTGGCTGAGTGGGTCCTGTGTGCACCCTTTTTTCTCTCCCTGTCACTGAGACCCTTTAGAGGGGAGCTGAGGGGAGCCTCCGGCCTGGAATGTCTTCCCTCCTCATATCTGACAATTGCTCTGCCCCCTTTCAAAGTCCTATTGAAGGCACAACTCCTACAAGAGGCCTTCCCTGACTAAACCCTCCTTTCCTCTTCTCCCACTCCCTTCTGTGTTGCCCTGACTTGCTCTCTTTATTCATCCCCCTTCCCAGCCCCACACTGCTTATGTACATATCTGTAATTTATTTATATTAATGTCTGTCTCCCCCTCTAGACTGAAAGCTTCTTGTGGGCAAGGACTGTGTATGTTTATTGTTCATTCATTCATACATTCATATTTACTGAGTGCTTACTGTGTGCAGAGCACTGTACTAAGTGCAGGGAAAGGACAGCTCGGCAATAAAGAGACACAACCCCTGCCCACACTGGGCTTACTTATATTGTACTCTTCCAAATGCTTAGTACAGTGCTCAGCACACAGTAATGGTATTGAAGCCTGACTACTTGTTTTGTTTTGCTTTGCTGTCTGTCTCCCCCTCTTAGACTGTGAGTTTGTTGTTGGGCAGGGATTGTCTCTATCTGTTGCCCAATTATACATTCCAAGCACTTAGTACAGTCTCTACACAGAGTAAGCGCTCAATAAATATGACTGAATTGAATGAATGAATGAAAAATGCTCAATAAATACAACTGACTGACTGATTTTGGCTTGGGCAGAAGAGAGGCCCGGCATGCCCCGAGCCTCAAAATGTCTCAAGTGTAAATGACCCCATGGACTGTCAAAAGTAGAATGAGGAAATAGGTCACGCTCCCAACCCAGACCTTTCTGCAGTCAAGGACTGAGATATGGGGCTCAGTTCAATCAATCAATCATATTTATTGAGCACTTACTGTGTGTGCACAGAGCACTGTACTAAGCCCTTGGGAGAGTAGAATAGAACAATATGACAGACAAATTCCCTACTCACAATGACAAGAGGGACACCTCGTTCCAGTGCTCTGCGAGAGCAAACTTCTCATTTTCCTAAAGCATTGACCCGGACATGTCCGTCAAGTTAACTGGGTCAGTTTCAGTCCAATCCATTTTCAGGTGAACAAGCGCAAGTCTTGGATCTCTGCAGTTTAATGATGCTAACGCACAAGCGCTCACGGCTGCAAACTTGCATTACCAATGAAGCCAGGGAGAGGTTCAACTAAGAGAAGCCAAGGTGTTTTTAGTCCACGAATAGGCCAAGTAACACTCAAGGAGAGGATAATAGGATCAGTAATAATAATGGTGGGTTTTGTTAAGCACTTACTATGTGCCAAACATTATATTCAGCACTGGGGTAGATACAAGATCATCAGGTCGCACATAGAGCTCACTGTCTAAGTAGGAGAGACAATAGATATTGAATACCCATTTAGCAGCTGAGGAAGTTGAGGCACAGAGACTAATAATAATATTACTTGTGGTATTTGTTAAGTAATTTCTGTGTTGCAAGCGCTGAGCTAAGCGCTGGGGGAGATGCGAGACCATGAGGTCTCACATGGGGCTCCCAGTCTATGTAGGACTGAAGCGGAGAAGCAGCGTGGCTCAGTGGAAAGAGCATGGGCTTTGGAGTCAGAGGTCATGGGTTCGAATCCCGGCTCTGCCGCTTGTCAGCTGTGTGACTGTGGGCAAGTCACTTAACTTCTCTGTGCCTCAGTTACCTCATCTGTAAAATGGGGATTAAGACTGTGAGCCCCATGTGGGACAACCTGATTACCCTGTGTCTACCCCAGCGCTTAGAACAGTGCTCTGCACATAGTAAGCACTTAAACACCAGCATTATTATTATGTAGGAGGGAGCAGCTTGGCAGCTTGGCCTAGTGGATGAAACCCGGGCCTGCGAGTTAGAAGCTCATGGATTCTAATCCCAGCTCCATCACTTGTCTGCTGTGTGATCTTGGGCAAGTCACTTCACTTCTCGGTGCCTCACCTTCCTCATCTGTAAAATGGGAATTGAAACTGTGAGCCCCACACGGGACAGGGACTGTGACTAACTCGATTTGCTTGTATCCACCCCAGTGCTTAGTACAGTGCCTGGCATAGTAAGTGCTTAACAAATCCCACAATTATTACAAGAGGTATTGAATCCCCATTTAGAAACGAGTCATAGAGAATAATAATAGTAATAATAATAATAATGAAGTGTGGTACTTAAGTACTTACTATGTTCCAAGCACTGGGGGAGGTACAAGATCATCAGCTCTCCCACGGGGTTCACAGCCTAAGTAGGAGGGAGAAGGGATATTGAACATCCATTTGGCAGATAAGCCTAAACAGGGTGTGTCGTCCTTCCCTTGTGGCCCAGGGGGTTAAAGGCCCGCAGCCTGAACTAGGAGCCATTCTGACCCGTTGCTTAAGGAGTCTCCAGAGGCCTTGTGTGACCCCGGACCCCAGACCCATTCTTCCCCACCGGGGCACGTCCGACTGCTGGGGTTTGGGATCTGAACCGAGGTATTTCCGGGGGAGAACTCCATAGGCTGGGTGGAGGTTCCGGATGTTTGGCCGTGCTGATGGAATATCCATATGGACAGATGGAGATAATAATTAATAATGATTATGGTACTTGTTAAGCACCTACTATGTGCCAAGTACTGTTCTGAGCGCTGAGGTAGATATAAATTAATCAGGTTAGACACAGTCCCCGTCCCTAATGGGGCTCACACGGTTAATCCCCATTTTACAGATGAGGTAACTGAGGCCCAGTGAAGTGACTTGCCCATGGTCACACAGCAGACACGTGGCAGAGCCGGGCTTAGAACCCAGAACCCTTTGACTCCCAGATCTGTGCTCTATCGACTAAGCCACGCCGCTTCTCAAGATAGGAGAGTGGCCAGGAGTGTGGCTCCACGTGACTTTCCCGGGCCGTTCGTGGTCTCCGCGTCTGCTCCCCGCTCTCCAAGCTTCCGCCCGCCCTCCCACTCCGTGTTACATTCCTAGATGTGTCCTCTTTCCCAGCCCGGGACCCACAGATTGTAGAAGCACCATGTTAATAATAATACTAATAATGATAATGATGGTATTTTTATTAAGCCCTTACTATGTGTCAAACACCGTTCTAAGCGCTGGGGCAGATACAAGCTAATCAGGTTGGATACAGTCCCTGTCTTATATGGGGCTCACAGTCCTAATCCTCATTTTACAGATGAGGTAACTGAGGCCCAGAGAAGTGAAGTGACTTGCCCACAGTCACAGAGCAGGCAAGCGGCAGAGCTGGGATTAGAACCCATGACCTTCTGTCTCCCAGGCCCGTGCTCTTTCCACTAGAACATGCTGCTTCTCAAACAGTAACAACTGTGGTTTTTTGTTAAGTACTTACTATGTTCCAAGCACTGTCAAAGATACAAGTTCATCAGGACTCGCACGGGGCTTCAGATCCTAAGTAGGAGGAAGAACAGATATTGAACTCCCATTTACCAGATAGATAGATATATCGTGGGCAGGTGATTCTCTCTCCCTAGACAGAATGTTTTAGAAATTCAGAACATTGTACTCATTGTGTACACACTGAAGCCTCCCGATCCACACTTTGGGGAGCGGCTCCTGGGCGGGCAGGCCAGTTTTTACAGGATGCAGGAGGGAGATGACTGGTCACGCAGCTGACACTATTCCTCTTCCAGAACATGCCCAAGGGAGGGAGTGGAAAGGAAAAATTGGTCAGCCGGGACCATTTCTCCACTGTGTTCCGGATCCATGAAGAATCAAGCAATCAATCAACGCTATTTATTGAATACTTACTGTGTGCAGAATAATAAAATAATAAAGATGGCCTTTGTTATGTGCCAAGCACTGTACTAAGTGCTGGGTGGATGCGATCAATCAGGTTGGACACGGTCCCTGTCCCACGTGGGGCTCACAGTCTCAATCCCCACTTTACAGATGAGGTAACTGAGGCACAGGGAAGTGAAATGTCTCACCCAAGGTCACACAGCAGATAAGTGGTGGAGCCGGCATTCAAACCCAGGACCTTCGGACTCCCAGGCCTGTGCTCTAGTGGACTTACTATTTTAGGAGCCAGATAGGGGACTTTTGGCATCGCATCCTGAGCCTCGGGGACCTCAACCCGGGAGGATCATCGGCATTTAATTCCGATACCCTGCAGCACTGTGCATAATCATCATCATCGTAATTGTGGTGTCTGTTAACTGCTTATTTACGTGCTAAGCACTGTTCTAAGCACCGGGGTAGATTCAAAAATAACCAGCTCAAAGTCTAAAGAGGAGGGAGAACAGGTACCGTATCCCCATTTTGTAGTCAAGCAATCATTTGTATTTACTGAGCGATCTCTATAGAGAGCAGAGCACTGTACCAACTGCTCGGTAAAGTACAATATAAGAGTTAATAGACACAGTCCTTGCCCAAGACGATTTTGCAGATGAGGGAACTGAGGCACAGAGAAGTTAGGTGACTTGCCCAAGGTCATACAGCAAATCGTGGAGCCTGGATTAGAACCCAGGTCCTCTGATTCCCAGTCCTGTGGAACCTAGATGGGACGATTGGGAAGATTCATCACCCCCCTCTGGTGCCACTAGGGCTCTGGTTCAAACTCACGTGTCAAAATTTGCCGATACATGTCAGATTGTCGGGTTCCCAGCGTGCTGGTGCCTAGGGCCCCTGGCTCGCTTACAGTTTGGGTTTTTTTCAGATCAACGGTATTTACTAAGACCTCACTGTGTGCAGAGCACTGTATCAAGTGCTTCGGAAAGTACAGTTTTGCTGGGAAGATGACACAGACACATGGATGACCCTCTTTAATAGGCCGGTTGCCCTGGATTCTACCGAGGGCCCAGGCCTCTCCTCCTCCACTTCTAGAGAGGAAGCATCTCGGGAAAGACCAAAGTGCTGTCAATGGCAGATGGCCAAACGGCCGCCCGGAATCCACTGCAGAAGACTCCCTCGGTTCAGCCTCTGGGCCGGAGAGTCTTGCTTCAGGACATGGACGGGAGGGGCCGAAGGGCTCACATCTGGAAGGGCTCACATCCCCTCCCCTCCCCACAGCACTTGTATATATTTGTGCATATTTATTATTCTAGTCAGCGCTTAGTACATAGTAAGTGCTTAACAAATACCATCATCATTATTCTTATTATTGATTTGAATATATCTGTAATTCTATTTATCTATATTGATGCTATCGATGCCTTTCTACTTGTTCTGTTTTGTTGTCTGTCTCCCTCCTTCTAGACTGTGAGCCCGTTGTTGAGTAGGGATCGTCTCCGTTTGTTGCCGAATTGTGCTTTCCAAGCTCTTAGTGTAGTGCTCTGCACACAGTATGTGCTCAGTAAACACGAGTGAATGAATGAATGGAAAAAGGATTCATCCAAAAGACCGTCGGATGAGATTGGACCACCAGGCCTGGCCGCTCTCCTGGCCACTGCAGTGCTCTTGGCAGGACCTGGGGGTCCGGAGACAAAACAAATAGTTTCAGGTTCCCTGCGCTGCTGTTTGTGCTGCCTTCTAAGGGACAAGAGTCAGGACCACAGCTAGTCCTAAGGTGGCCGGGGGGCCAGAAGGCCGATCAGAGGGGGGAATAGGCAGGCTTTTGTTTCCCCAGTGTACTTACTGCCAGACCCCCAACAAGGCAAATGTGCCCACGTGGGGAATGTTTCCTTTAGAGACAGAGAGCGATGGGGTGTGTTTGCCCCTCTTCCATTCCATTGGGATCATCCTGGCTTTCTTGGTATGGTGTACTAAGATACACGCAAATCAGGTTGGA
This sequence comes from Ornithorhynchus anatinus, assembly GCF_004115215.2. Taxonomy (NCBI): domain Eukaryota; kingdom Metazoa; phylum Chordata; class Mammalia; order Monotremata; family Ornithorhynchidae; genus Ornithorhynchus; species Ornithorhynchus anatinus. The sequence continues at coordinate 52,340,925 of NC_041738.1, forward strand.
CACAGTCCCTGTCCCCGTGGCTCAGTGGAAAGAGCCCGGGCTTGGGAGTCAGAGGTCATGGGTTCGCATCCCGGCTCTGCCACTTGTCAGCTGGGTGACCGTGGGCAAGTCACTTCACTTCTCTGGGCCTCAGTTCCCTCATCTGTAAAATGGGGCTTATCTGTAAGCCTCACGTGGGACAACCTGATGGCCTTGTATTTTCCCCAGCGCTTAGAACAGTGCTCTGCACATAGTAAGCGCTTAACAAACGCCAACATTATCATTATTACGTGGGGCTCACGGTCTCAATCCCCATTTTACAGATGATAACAGAGGCACAGAGAAGTGAAGTGCCTTCCTCAAGGTCACATAGCAAACAAGTGGCAGCGGCGGTTTTAGAGCCCGTGACCTTCTGACTCTCAGGCCCATGCTCTACCCACTAGGGGAAGCAGCGTGGCTCAGTGTAAAGAGCCTGGGCTTCGGAGTCAGAGGTCACGGGTTCGACTCCCGGCTCTGCCCCTTGTCAGCTGTGTGACTGTGGGCAAGTCACTTAACTTCTCGGTGCCTCAGTGACCTCATCTGTAAAATGGGGATTAAGACTGGGAGCCCCACGTGGGACAACGCGATTCCCCTGTGAATAACCCAGCGCTTAGAACAGTGCTCGGCACAGAGTAAGCGCTTAACACATGCCAACATAATAACTATGCCACGCTGCCTCTCAGGAGCCAGAAAGGATAAACCTCCGGGGCAGGCTACCATCAAAGAGAGTTTGGGAAATCTTTGCAAGGAAAAAACCATAGTTGTTTCGGTTGCTTCCAGGGTAGTCAGGACCAAATGCAACAGAATGGACAGGATGACTTCCAGCCTGAGGATTTTAGAAATCTGGAAACCCAAGTGACTGTGGATCCCCAAAGTGGTTCTCCTGCTTCCTGTAAAGAAGCTGGAGAGCATCATCTAGTGGTCATATCATCTACTTGCTTCATCCGAGGCCAAAAAATAAAATCAAAACTTCACGTTCATCTTCAGCTTGCCCCGAGGAAACGCCCATCACCTCAACATCTGTGCACTAGGTGCCTTGGAGTCAGAGAAAATGCTTCTTCTCTACTGCTCCCACATATTAAATCTGTCACCAAATCTCGTCGGTTCAAGCTTCTCCGCGTTGCTAAAATCCGCTCCTCTCCATAATAATGACGATAATAATGTTGGTGTTTGTTAAGCGCTTACTGTATGCAGAGCACCGTTCTGAGCGCTGGGGGGAGATACAGGGTAACCGGGCTGTCCCACGTGAGGCTCACAGTTAATCCCCATTTTACAGATGAGGTCACTGAGGCCCAGAGAAGTTAAGTGACTTGCCCACAGTCCCACAGCTGCCAAGTGGCAGAGGCGGGATTCGAACCCATGACCTCTGACGCCCAAGCCCAGGCTGTTTCCATTGAGCCACGCTGCTCTCCAGCCAAAGTACTACGGCATTAATCTGAGCATTTATCATGTCCCACCAGGACTACTGCATCAGCCTCCTAGCTGACCTCTCTAGCTTCTGTCTCTTCCCACTCCGATCCATACTCGGCTGCCCAGATAATTTTTCTATAAAACGGTTCTTTCCACATTTCCCGACACTTCAAGAGCTTCATCTGCCTCTGTGTCAAACAGAAACTCCTCACCATTGGCTTTAAAGCTCTCAATCACCTTGCCAGTTCCTATCAGCGTGGCTCAGTGGAAAGAGCCTGGGCTTGGGAGTCAGAGGTCATGGGTTTGAATCCCGGCTTGGCAGCTGTGGGACTGTGGGCAAGTCACTTTACTTCTCTGGGCTTCAGTGACCTCATCTGTAAAATGGGGATTAACTGTGAGCCTCACGTGGGACAACCTGATTACCCTGGATCTCCCCCAGCGCTTAGAACAGTGCTCTGCACATTGCAAGTGCTTAACAAATACCAACATCATTATTATCTCACCTCCCTGATTTCCTACCACAACCCATTCTGCTTCATATCCGACAGACATCACTCTCTCCAACTTCAAAGTCTTATTCAAAGCACATCCCCTCCAAGAAGCCTTCCCTGAGCCCTCTTTTCTTCTTCTCCCACTCCCTTCTGCATTTTCCTTCCACTTGGATTTGCGCCCTTTATTCAACCCTCCCTCAACCCCACAACACTTATGTACATATCTGTAATTTATTTCTATGAATGCCTGTCTCCCCTTCTAGCCTGTAAACTCTCCATGGGCAGAGAACAGGTCTATACTCTGTTATGCGTGGCTCAGTGGAAAGAGCCTGGGCTTCGGAGTCAGAGGTCATGGGTTCGACTCCCGGCTCTGTCACTTGTCAGCTGGGTGACTGTGGGCAAGTGATTTCACTTCTCTGTGCCTCAGTTACCTCATCTGGAAAATGGGGATTAACTGTGACCCTCAAATGGGACAACCTGATTACCCTGTATCTCCCCCAGCGCTTAGAACAGTGCTCTGCACATAGTAAACGCTTAATAAATACCAACATTATTATTATTATTTTTTTTAATACAGTGCTCTACACACAGTCAACGCTCAATAAATACGACTGCCATGCCACATGCCTTTCAGGCATCAGCTCACTAATCTAGCAGCATCAGCCTTGGAAGAAAGTTGGGGCAGGGATTAGCTTCCTCTTTCTGCAGATGGGGAAACCGAGCCGCACTGAGGCTAAGGGATTTGCGCCAGGCTACTGAGTGATTCAAAAGCATATCTGGGAAATTAGCCTAGAAATTTCACCCTCCAGTCGATCAGGCAACTGAAGCAGCACGGCCTAATGGCAAGAGCACTGGCTTGGGAGCCAGAGGTCTTGGGTTCTAATCCTCCCTCCCCCGCTTCTCTTGTCTGTGACCTTGGGCAAGTCACTCACCTTCTCTGGCTTCAGTTACCTCATCTGTAAAATGGGGATTGAGACTGTGAGCCCCACGTGGGACAACCTGATTACCTTGTATTTACCCCAGTGCTTAGAGCAGTGCTTGGCACACAGTAAGCGCTTGACAAATACCATCGTTATGTATTGAGCGCTTACTGTGTGCAGAGCACTGTACTAGCACTCGGAAGAGTACAATAGAATAAAGAAACACATTCCCTGCCTAACCCTATGCTTCCACAGCTTTTTCAGCCAATGCCTCGTTGTCTTCGGGATCTAAATTTCACGGACACCTTCCATCGCCAACTTGGATGTAACTCCTCCTCTCTCACCTACAGTGGATAATTCTCTACCTTTCCAGTAGCTCTAATGCCCTACGGAAAGACTTCCTCGGCTTCCATTCAATTCCTAATCTTTCCCTGCAGGAACTAAACTGGCCTCAAGCACCCTAGCAGCTTTGGGAGCAATCCTGCTTATATGACAGGAGAGTAGGCTTCCTCTTCAGAGATAACTGACCAGTCTCCTTGTCCCCCGCCACCCTTAACTCTTGCAAGCATTTTGTACAGTGTCCCGCACATAATACGCACCCAAGATGTACGATCGTTGACTGATTAACCGTTTCCCAGATTTTCCTCCCATGAAGCAGTGCAGGGCAGGGTATTCACTAATTCATGTTCCTTGCAAACACACTGGACCCAGTGTCATATGCCAAAGTGAGTCAACTTTCGAGAAGCGACGTGGCCTAGTGGATAGAGTCAGAGGACCTGGGTTCTAATTTTGGCTCCACCACTTCTCTTCTGTGTGACCTTGAGCAAGTCACTTAACTTCTCCGTCCCTCAGTGACTTCATCTGTAAAATGGGGATTAAGACTGTGAGTCCCGTGTGGGTCACGGACCGTTGTCCAACTTCCATCAGCTTGTATCTACGCCAGAGCTTAGTACAGTGCCTCGCACATAGTAAGCGTTCAACAGATACCATTTCAAAAAACCCCACCCAAACTTTTGAATGCCATGACCCTGGTTATCAGGGCCTTAGTTGGAGGGGAAATGTGTTCATGGCTAACACATCCACCACGTTTGCTTCTTCTGGCAAAGGGTGTCTATGTCATGTGGCTTGCCATTTGGGCGGGTTCTCCATAGTTGTGCCAGGGAATATCTCTTTGGGGAAATGCAGTGACTGGGATAACTAGGGAAGCACATCCCCTTACAAGGTGTGGAATTGGATCATTCTCCGCTCAGCAGAGCAGGCTGGCATCCTTTCCAGACTCTTGGCCCACCCACATTTCGGGGGCAGGATGCCAGAATTCCGGTGCCAGAATCACAGGGCAAAAGGAAGTTTCCTCCAGCTGGTGCTTCCATTTATCTAAAAAGGCACCTGTCCATATACTAATGATCGAGTAGTAGCATGATCTAGTGGATAGAACACAGGCCTGAGAGTCAGAGGATCTGGGTTCTAATCCCATTCTGCCACTTGTCTGCTCTGTGACCTTGGGCAAGTCACTTCACTTCTTTGGGCCTTAATTACCTCACCTATAAAATGGGGATTAAGATTGTGAGCCCCGTGTGGGACTGGACCGTGTCCAACCTGTTTATCTTTTATCTACTCCAGTGTTTAGTACAGTGCCTGGTACATAGCAAGTACTTAAATACCATAAAAAAAAAAGGATTGCTTGTGCGTTACACCAGGTATATAAAAGATGCCACAAAAGGAAATAATAGAAATGATAGAAGAAATGATCTTCTGAAATAATAATAATAATGATGTTGGTATTTGTTAAGCGCTTACTACATGCAGAGCACTGTTCTAAGCGCTGGGGTAGATCCAGGGTAATCAGGTTGTCCCACGTGAGGCTCACAGTTAATCCCCATTTTAAAGATGAGGTCACTGAGGCACAGAGAAGTTAAGTGATTTGCCCACAGTCACACAGCTGACAAACGGCAGAGGCGGAAGTCAAACCCATGACCTCTGACTCCGAAGCTCAGGCTCTTTCCACTGAGCCACGCTGCTTCTCATGATAGAAGAATATGAAATTAGCAGGTAGACGAGAGGAATGGGAAACAGAATTTCTGTTCTCTCTTCTCAACTACCTGTCCTTGAACGGTTCAGGCTAAGATCATTCATTCAATCTTATTTATTGAGCACTTGCCATGTGCAGAGCACTGTACTAAACACATGGGAGAGTGGCAGCAGGGCAGAGCGGATAGAGCATGTGCCTGGGAGTCAGGTGGTTATGGGTTCTAATCTCGGCTCCTTCTGCTATTCATTCATTCATTCCATCATATTTATTGAGCACTGAACTAAGCACTTGGAATGTACAGTTCAGCGATAGAGACAATCCCTGCCCAATAACGGGCTCACTGTCTAAACGGTAGAGACGGACAACAAGACAGAACAAAACAAAACAAGTAGTCTGGCGTAAATATCATCAAGATAAATACAATCATAGATATATACACATCATTAACAAAATAGAGTAATAAATAATATGTACAAATACGCACAGTGCTGTGGGGAGGGTAAGGGGGAAGAGCAGAGGGTGGGAGAAGGGGGAATGGGGAGAGGAGAAGGAGCAGAGGGAAAGGGGGGGCTCAAGTCTGGGAAGGCCTCCTGGGGGAGGTGAGCTCTCAGTAGGGCTTTGAAGAGGGGAAGAGAGTTAGTTTGGCGGAGGTGAGGAGGGAGGGCGTTCCGGGACAGCGGTAGAACGTGGGCCGGGGGTCGACGGCGGGACAGGAGCGAACGAGGGACCGTGAGGTGAGTGGCAGAAGAGCAGAGTGTACAGGGTGGGCTGGAGAAGGAGAGAAGGGAGGTGAGGTAGGAGGGGGCAAAGTGATAGAGAGCGTTGAAGGCAAGAGTGAGGAGTTTTTGTTTCATGTTGATGGGCAACCACTGGAGGTTTTTGAGGAGGGGAGTGACATGCCCAGCGTGTTTCTTTAGGGAGATGATCCGGGTAGCGGAATGAAGAATAGACTGGAGCGGGAAGAGACAGAAGGAAGGGGGATCAGAGAGGAGGCTGATATTATAATCCAGTTGGGATATTATGAGAGCTTGTACCAGCAAGGTAGCAGTCTGGATGGCGATATTGTGAAGATGAGACAGGCAGGTGTTGGTGACGGACTGGATGTGTGGGGTGAATGAGAGAGCAGAGTCAAGAGTGACACCAAGGTGGCGGGCCTGTGAGGCGGGAAGGATGATAGTGCCGTTCACAGTGACAGGGAAGTCAGGGAGAGGACAGAGTTTGGGAGGGAAGATAAGGAGCTCAGTATTAGATATGACCTTAGGCAAGTCATTTCCCTTCTCTGTGCCTCAGTTAACACATTGGTAAAATGGGGATTGAGATTGTGAGACCCACATGAGACAAGGACTGTGTCCAACCCTATTTGCTTGTATCCACCCCAGGGCCTAGTACAGTGCTTGGCACAGGGTAAGCACTTAACAAATACCATCATTATAATTACTACAGTATAATAAACAGATACATTCCCTGCCCACAGTGAGCTTACAGTCTAGAGAGGGAGACAGACATTAGAACAGGAAGTATGTCTGCTTTTCACATCTCAAACAGCATCCTGCCAGCTGCTATCCCGTAATATTCTGGCATGGGTTCCTTTCATTAAGGTACAGTAGTACCTGGCTTTTGATTAGGGCCTTTGAAAATCCTGCAATATAGGAATACCTGGCTATGGGAATAACCTATTATTATAAATAACTCCTGACTCATATAACCACTGCAATCATTAAACTGCCTTAGCTTTTTCTCAGATTTCATGTGACTCTTCTCTCAACTTCAAGGTTTCTAACAAGGCACTGTTTTCAAAATAACCCTAATATAGGAAATGGGCAATCTCTAGTGCCCTTCATTTTAAGAATTTAATGTTTCTCTATTGTTCATATAAATCCATCTTGAAGATAGTCCCTTGCAAATGCATTTTAATATCTTTCAACTAAACCTTTTTAAAGTCCGTAGTTTCAGTGGACTTCACGGTGTATTCTAAACTACTGGATTTGTGTTTTCGTTCGACTTCATCATTACCACGATCTAGACTGAAGACGCATGGTTTTAGACAGGAAAATGCATCACATATGTGGATACAAACTATTTCCCAATGCTCTTAACTATAAAAAGGAGTTTGGAAGTCGGCCGCTGGAAATCATTAGAATTAGTTCTTTTGAAAATAGCTTTTGATTATTATAAAAACTTAGATTAAAAGCATACAGGAGTCATCAACAATATTTTAAATAGGTAATCATAAGTAATAATTGCTGAGGGAAGTAATTTAAGACCTAGAGAACTGTTTTATGTAGGTACTCTCATACTTCAGTTACAGCATTTTTTTATATACATGGCAATCAGCATGTTTCTCATCTTGCTCTGTTCTCAAATAAACAAGCCCTGTCCTCTTGGACATGAAATGTTTAATTTGTCATAAACATGGGGTGGGGGGTGGGGGGAGGATACTGCCCACTCGGCACTCCTGCCTTGACATTCCTCAAGCTTTTATGTTTTCTGTCAAAATTCCCCTCTTCCTCCCACTTCACAGGTTACTGTACTTACCCCACTTTTCAACACTGCAGCTGCAAATACAAAGCTTTCAATTTGCCCTTAAGTTGTTCCTTTTATTCTTTGCTCTCCCTGGTGAACAAGTAAAAGTTGTGGAGGGGTTATTAGGTGGTATTAAAGGGTTGCTCATTTCCAAATTCATCCCTCTCCCCAATAGTGCATGCCTCCCAACCCCCTCCTTCCCCTTTCCCTACACAGGGACTCGGGATGAGGGGCTGGAAGCTTGTTGTAGGCAAGAATGTTTATCGTTATAGTCTCCCAAGCACTCAGTACAGTGCTCTGAACATGGTAAGCACTCAGTAAATATGAATTAATTGAATTGACGATATGGAGGGGCATTAATGGACATGCTGTCATTTCAGCTTCATCCTCCTCCCCTTCCCCTGGGAACTACAGAAGCAAAATAACAGCAGCAGCCTCCTGGAAATGGGTCGGATTTCCATTTGGACTGAGGTTGGTAGGGAGGGAAAAGTTTGTAACAAGTTTAGATACCTTGCCAGATCCCTTATATCATTTAAACAAAATTTACGTTTTAAAAATGGTGTTTGTTAAGGATTTACCATGTGCCAAGCCCTGGGGTAGATACAAGGTAATCAGGTTGGACACGGTCCATGTCCCACACGGGCCTCACAGTCTTAATCCCCATTTTACAGATGAGGGAACTGAGGCACAGAGAAGTGCACTACTTGACCGAGGTCACAAAACAGACGAGTGGCAGAGCGGGGAGATTAGAACCCAGGTCCTCTGACTCCCAGGTCTGTGCTCTTTCCAATAGGCCATGCTGCTTCTCAACCAAATTGAAAATTCAATGACATGTAACTTACTTAAATTCCCTCACTCTTGTCCTTTTAAATTATTTTGGATTTATTTCACTTAAATTGAAGATGAGTTTAAAAGTTCTATGAAAACTAGAACACACAAACTCTCGTCCTTTTGAAACTAAACAATTCAGACAATCAATACTACTTATTGGGCACTTACTGTGTGCAGAGCATACAGTTAGTCGACTGTACTTTAGTCAATTAAAGCCCAAATTTATTGACTTTCATACAGTGATAAACTTAAAAAAGCATAACTCCACAATACATTTCTGACTTACAGTGAGCAACAATTCTATACGACACTAGTAGCTGAATGCTGTTTTGGACCTTAAGCAAAACTAGTCTTCATAGTTTGGTTAAATATTTGAAAATGCTTTCTATAGTTTGTATAGAAAATTACATAATTTATTGGCACATATTCAAAGTGCAGTGCATTCATTTAATTTTAAAAATCCAGTAATCATGTCAAATATATTAATCCCCCAGGGATGATAACAAATTTCCCTTTAAACACATTCATATCCTCAAGTGTTGCACAACGGTAACACTGGTTAAAAAAATCAATTAAGAGACCCTGAAACTCAACTGTATAAAGACACTCTGTAGCAACATTAATTAAGAACAAAATTAAAATTTACTAATTTCTGTACAAAACCCAATAAATGGCACACTGCTCCACACAGTGAGGTTTTTCTGTACAGGTAGCAGTCAAATTACCATAGTTATTAACTTGTATTTAGTTGCTAAAGTTATATCAGAATCGCTTTTCCAAATTGATGCTTTATTTGTATAAAGTGCTGCATTGAAATTAGCATCGTCCCAACATGAAAATCATTTAACAGTTGCAATTAGGCTCGCCTCCTATGTTATGGTGCTGAATCTGTCAGCAAACATCAATCTTCCATAATGAACTGGGATGGATCACTGAAAATTAGGACAGAACTCTGCTCCCTTAGAGCACATCTGGAAGTCTTAGGAACGGTACGCCCCAGCTCTGCCTGAAACAGCCAAAGTTGGGCTAAATCCCAATCCACCATCTAGTATTCAAACATGAGCCCAGGTTTGATACTCTGAGCCTCCTGCTTTATCCACCCTGCTCATTTCCTATTGGCATCAATAAAGCTTAATTTATCAATGATGCTACAGAAGAAGTTGAATTTGACAATAGCTTCTGGTGGTCTGTATTTTTTTCCTTGCCATTGTTTTAAAAATTGACTTGATTCAGTGATCAGGCAGTTATTTATCCTTTAAACTCTCTCCATTGACGACCTGTTCACGCTTGCAACCATTTCCCGCATGTTCGCTCATTTTCTCTTCTGTCATTTTCCTCACATAATCGAGAGGTCCCTTCCCTTCAAAACCAGAAGGGCTTCTGAAAGAGCCCCCAATCCGGTCCCACAAGGTGAAATACTGGCCGAAGTTATAGTCAAAGTAAAGGTGGTGATCTGTGTGATGAGCGGAGCCATTGATAATCGGTTGCAAGAACTTGGGGACTCGAAAATCGCCGTCGTGGATCGAAATCGTCCAGACATTAACACAGATGTAGAGACCTAAGTAGACCACTTTGTGTAAAGGGAAGCAAAAAGGGTAGATATGATAGGGAAGACTCTGAAGGAAGCCATCTACGGGGTGAAAAGCATGACTTGCAAATGGAGTCGTAATCTTCCAGAGATGATGGGGCTTGTGAAGACGCTATAGAAGAAACGGAGATTGTTAGTGGCAGAATTTTACCCCAAACAAATATTTTGTGTGTAGTGTTTCTATACGTTGCTACATCTGGTTACAAAATCAGATGTAGCAATGTATAGAAACAATTTAAAATTAATAGGAGGAAAAAAACTCGCTTTGGAAATGATTTCCTCCCTCCCTCCCTGCAAAGCACTTCGCTATGCCACCAGAGTCATCCTCATTTCTTTGCCCCTCCTCTGCCCCTAAGCTCCTCTGCTCCTCTGCCTCTGCACCTGTGGTAGCCAGTGAAGAACTCAAAATAGACAGAATTAGGGAAAACGGAGTAAAACTCTGCTCTGACGATTCACCAGAAAAGGACCGCCTACCTTATATAGAAGTTTATGATGAAGGAACCGGTGGATCCAGTAGATAAGCATATCAGTGAAGAAGAGAAAAGACAGCATACTAATAATGACCCCAAACCAACCTAGAAAGGGGAAACGAGGAATGGCAGGTTAACTTTTATGCCAATGCTGCCAAAAGCTAAAAGCAATCAACAACCAAGTGAAATTTCCTCTCACTCCTCATCTCCAATGACCTCCTGCTCCACCCTCACCTCACCCACTCACGCATATACTTGATCTCATCACCTCTAGTCACTGCACAACCTTTTCTACCCTCGCCAACTCTGAAATTCCTCCATCTTGACCACAATCTACTCACCTGCCTTCTCTCCCACATAAATCTGTCCTTATCCCCCACAGAGGCTTTGGGTCTCTTGACCTCTTCCGATTTCCTGAAGTCACCACTGTCCCATTTGTTTTCCATACCTATCTACCTTCTCTTGTTGCAGACAGACACCTTCAACACTGAACTCAACTCCCTTGCTACCCTGGCCCATCACCAATCTCGTACTACAAATCCGCAAACCTGGATCACCTCAAGAGTACGCTTTCTCCGCTCTTGTGCACATGATATGGAGTGCTGCTGGAGGAAATCTAGACACCAGGCCAACCTTGTCTACGTCTACTTCATCCCCATCTGCTTTAACTCTGCCCTCTCCTCTACCCAACATTATTTCTCCACCCTTACTGATTGCCATGCCCTTTGCCAGAGATACCTGTTTCAGATGTTTACCTCCATCTTCATACCCCGTGTTCCCCCTACCCACCTATCTCTTGCCCCTAATGATTTGACCCATTATTGAAACCAACAGGTGTGATCTCCCTAAAATCTTCCCGGTTTTTCTCCAGACTCTCTCCTTCTGCCCCCTCTTTGATGCTCAATCAAATTTACTGAGTGCTTACTGTGTCCAGAGCAGTGTATTCAGCACTTGGGAGAGAATATAACAAACTCCCTGCCCACAATGAGCTTACAGTCTAGACTACAGTCTCTCCCACCTTTTTCAGCAGTACCTCAAGACATGATCCCTGTCCTGCCACTTGTCAGCTGTGTGATTGTGGGTAAGGCACTTAACTTCTCTGTGCTTCAGTTCCCTCCTCTGTAAAATGGGGATTAAAACTGTGAGCCCCATGTGGGACAACCTGATGACCCTGTATCTCCCCCAGTGCTTAGAACAGTGCTCTGCACATAGTAAGTGCTTTACAAATACAAATACCAACATTATTATCTCCCTCCTCTCAAAATCTACCCCTTCCACCTGCGTCTCTGACCCCATCCCCTTGCACCTTATCAAAACTCTTTCTCCGAGTACCATCTTTAACTGTTCTGTTGCCAATAGCTTCTTTCCCACTGGTTTCAAAAATGGTCATGTATCCCCAACCATCAAAAAATCCTCCCATGATTTCACGGCCCCCTCCAGTCACCTCTCTCTCCCACTTACCATTCCACTCCAAACTCCTTCAGCAAGTTGTCTGCACCCACTACCTGCATTTCCTCTCCTCCAATTCTTCTTGACCCCCTCCAATCTGGCTTCTGCATTCTTCACTCCAAGGAAACTGCCCTCTCTAAGGTCACTAATGACCTTCTTGCCAAATGTAATGGCATCTACTCCACCATGATCCTCTGCAACCTCTCAGCTGCCTTTGACACTGTTGCCACCCCCTGTTCCTTGAAATGTTTTCCCAGATTGGCTTCATTGACACTGTCCTCTCCTAGTTTTTCTCCCATCTCTCTTGCCCCACCTTCTCAGTCTCTTTCACAGACTCTCCCTTTGCCTCCCAGCCTCTGACAGAGGGAGTCCCTCAAGGCTCAGTTCTGGGTCCCCTTCTATTCTCCATCTTCACCCGCTCCCTTGGAGAACTAATTCACTCCCACGGTTTCAACTACCCTCCCTAAGCAGATGACTCCCAAATCTACTTCTTCAGCCCTGACGTCTCTTCTCTGCACTCTCGCATTTCCTCCTACTGTCTGGACATCTCTACTTGGATATCATGCTGATGCCTCAAGCTACAAACATGCAAAACAGAACACCTCATCGTAGCTACCCAAATCCTGACTTTCCTGTCTTTCCCACCACTGAAGACAACAGCAGTCTTCTCGGTCTCACAAGCCTGTAACCATGGCATTATCCTCAACTCACCACTCTCACTCAACCCACATATTCAATCTGTCACTAAATCCCATTGGTTCTACCTTCACAAAAATCCACTCTTTCCTCTTCATCCAAACTGACTCAAGCACTTATCCTTTCCTGCCTGGTCTACTGCATCGGCCTCCTTCCTGACCTTCCTACCTCTTATCTCTCCCCAGTCCAGTTCCTACTTCACTCTGATGCCTGGATCATTTTTCTACAACCAGTTCCATTCCCTGTCTCTCCACTCAAGAACCTCTGGTGGTTGTCCATCCACCTCTGCATCAAACAAAAACTTCTTATCAGCGGCTTTATGGCAATCGACTCCCTCCCTCCTGCCTTACCTCCCTGGGTTTCATGCTGTGTGCATCAGACAAAAACTCCTTATCATTGGGCTTTAAGACAATCAGTTCGCCCCCTCCTACCTTACCTCCCTGGGTTTCATGCTGTCTTCAAAATTTTATTAAAAATCACACCTCCTCTAAGAGGCCTTCCCTGACTAAGCCCTTTTCCCCCCAAATCCCTTTCCCTTCTCCATTGTCTATGCATTTGGATCTGTACCCTTCAAGCACTTGATATTCACCCAACCCTCAGCCCCTCAGCACTTACGTACATAACCATAATTCATTTTAATATCTATTTTGCCCTCTAGACTGTAAGCTCCCTGTGAGCAGTAAACATGTCTGCCAGCTCTGTTGAATTTTACTCTCCCAAATGCTTAGTGCAGTGCTCTGCACATAATGAATGCTCAATAAATACCCACTTCTGGGCAAAATTCACCACTTTCATTACGTCAGCTCCAGAAGAAAATATGTTCTTGTTAGTACCTATCTAGTTAGGCTGACCCACTATAAAGTAAAACAATCTCCTTGGAATCTGCTACAAATGCTACTTTAAGACCTATATGTATTTCCCAGTTTTCTCTTTCCCAGAGTTGAAATACCTGATTTGAGATACTCCACTTGGAAAAATCACATGAGAATCAGCCTAACAAAAGTAGCCAGATTATAGCTCTCACACCAGTTCTGTATGGAATGTTTACCTTATAGACCCTGTGAAATTCCTTTTCTCCATTCCTTGAATTATTTATCTAATTATTTACTGTAATCCTGGACAAAATACTACCTTTTAGTAGTATATTTTAAAAGGGAATTCTCACCAGGATGTTTAATAAGAAAGGAAAACTGACTTCAGGAAGTACTAACTAAAAACACCTAAATCCATTCGTTCAGTCGTATTTATTTGTGTGCAGAGCACTGTAATAAGCTCTTGGGAAAGTACAATACACACTAAGTAGACACATTCCCTGCCCACAACATGAGGGTTTAATTTGCCTTATTTTGCTAATGATCCTCATTATTACCTTCCATAATATTCTTGTTAAAGGGAGCCAATCCTGAACCTCAGATGGAGAGAGAGAGTCAACTGAAGAAAATGCACCAGCCCAGCATACCTTTACCAAGAAGTAACTGCCTGTATTTGAGCAAATCCTTTGTAAGGAATGAGAGGCAAAGGGGCAAAAGAGAAAACAGCAGGCAGGTGATGCAAAAATTAATAAACATCACAAGGGGCAGGTGGCCTTTTTGTGTGCACACGGTGGTCAGTACCGTGGATCCCGCAATGGCCTTTTCAGCCACACACAATAACTGTGGTATCTGTTAAGCGCTTACTATGTGCCAGGCACTGTAGTAAGTACTGGGGTAGATAGGAGCAAATTGAGTTGGAGACAGTCCCTGTCCCACATGGGGTTCACAGTCTTAATCCCCATTTCACAGATGAGGTAACTGAAGCATAAAGAAGGCCAAGGTCACGCAGCAGCTACATGGCAGAGCCGGGTTTAGAACCCAGGTCCTTCTAACTCCCAGGCCCTTTCATCGACCATGATCTTTTAAATGCAGTGACAACTACATATTTATCGGACTTTTGGTAGAGTGCTGCAGCAGCGCTCCACTAGATTTTTACACTAAGAAAAGCCTCCTCCAAGAGGGCTTCCCTGACTAAGCCCTCCTTTCTTCTCCCACTCCCTTCTGCGTCACCCTGACTTGCTCCCTTTATTCATCACCCTCTCCCAGCCCCTCACCACTTATGTCCATAGCTGTAATTAATTCATTTATATTAATATCTGCCTCCCCCTGTTTGCTCTAAACTCGTTAAGGGCAGGGAATGTCTGTTTATTGTTATATCGTACTCTCCCAAGCACTTAGTACAGTGCTCTGAATTCATTCATTCGTTCAATCGTATTTATTGAGCACTTAGTGTGTGCGACACTGTACTAAGCACTTGGGAAAGCAAAATACAACAATAAACAATGACATTCCCTGCCCACAGACAGCTTACATTCTACAGTGGGGGAGATAGACATAAATACAAATAAATAAAACTACAGATATATACGTAAGTGCTGTATATAAGTGCTATGGGACTGGGGGGAGCAAAAAGCAAAGGGAGCAAGTCAGGGTGATGCAGAAGGGAGTGGGAGATGAGGAAAATAGGGCTACATGCAGTAGGTGCTCAATAAATATGACTGACTGAAAATTGTCTCAATTCATCTGGTGTGCTAATTTTAAGCTTTCTTTGCTACAGTACTCTCCGACGAATTAACTAAATGGTACGAAATGAAAAAATGGGGCATCGCACAGGAATTCCCAACCAATCAATAGTATTTGAGTGCCTACCCTTTGCGGAACACGGCACTGAACACTTGGAGGAATGCAAGTAGCAGAAACAATCCTTGCCCTCAAGAAATTTACAATCGAGCAGAGCATACAATTTCACTTTTTGAGTATACCAACCTGCTTTCTTGAAACCCAAATAATTCACCTCTTTTTGAGAATACCAACCTGCTGTCTTGAAACCCAAATAATTCACCTATCAGGGATGAATGCTTTGGATTTGGTTAGTGGAACCCCCAGGTTAACAAAATTCTTAAGTTCCCACTTAGATTTTCTTCTTCATTTCCAAGTCATTTATTACCAGAGCCGCTGCAAAGGAGTTGATAGTGCTAACACCCACTCCCGGCAAGCCCCAGCCCCGTTTGAGCTGTTTGGCTGCATTCAGATTCACCATTTTCGTTCCCATAGGGATGTACGTTGTGAAAACTGTTATTGTATTTTCTGGTTCAGACTCTGTTTTTCAGTTTGTCAGCTTACAAATGCATTTTTGTTTTCGTTTTGTTTTATTTTACAGCTTCCGTATTACCAAACTTGGGGTAATTGCCACTGGAACTTACCATACGAAGAATCTTCTATGTTGTCGTATAATTTACTGTAACCTCGGACCTCTGCCAAGAACAAGGCAACCGTGGGGATACTTATCCATGGAAGTGCCTGGATACTATATTTTATCTCTCGTTGCACTTGGTTCTGAAAAACAGATTTCAGTATTTAAAAGTGGAAAAGGTTGGTTTTTGTCAATATTCACATTTATTTTATGAGTATTTCTTAGGGTCCCCTAGGAGCTCAATTTTAACTACTGGTACACTTTAACACATATGTGTAGGTGGATGTAAAAGGCAATTCTAAAATTAAGCATAAGCAGAAAGTTAACATTACTTTTGTTTTTCTGACAGTTACTTCTTTGAGGTTATTGTAATTACCAAGATTTCCTATCACTTTTTTCACAAATATCTGCTGAGAAAACATGACAGTAACTGAAAAATGGAAACTTCAAAATTAAACTCCATGTGGATCTTAAACTATTCACTCCATCATACCCAGATGAAATGCCGAGTAAAGAGTTCATTTAAATTGCGAGAGGATGACTCTAATAAAGTAATTTAGACTTTCCTAGACCCATTTCCTCTAGGCAAATCATTTGTTGGGGGTAAAAAGTGAAGAACCTTGGTTTGTTGTAGGACCTTTGTCAACTTTCTGGAGGAAAAGCTAACCAGTCTGAGACATTTTGCCCTTTATAGGGTGGGCCACTTGTGTCTGCTGTGTGACCTTGGGCAAATCACTCTACTTCTCTGTGCCTCAGTTCTCTCACCTGCAAAATGGGAATTCAATACCTGTTCTCCCTCCCTAAGTAGACTGTGAGCCCCCCATGGGACCTGATTATCTTGAATCTACCCCAGCGCTTAGTAGAATGCTTGGCACACAATAAGCATGTAAATCTCATAATTATTATTATAAAATCCACTTGTTCAAAAATATTATTTTCCCATTGCTCCTGCATTACTTTTAGGGATAGACCGGGGCAAATGCTCACCTCTAAAAATTGTGGATGCTTCTTCAACGAGTGATCAAATACAAAATAATAATTCAGAGTTCCAAAAAACAGATAAAGGAGTAAAGCACCAAGATTTGTTACAATCAGGAGAGTAAGCGTTTGTCGAACGATTTCCTCCTCGGACCATGTGGCCGGATATACGTATGGCGTAAAAAAATAATAATCTGCAATTTTCAGTACAATATCCATCTCTGACCTACATGACACAAAGCACATTTTTAAAAACTAGTAAATGGCTTACTCCACATTCTCCTGGTTCCCAAGAATCCACAATGTATGGGCATTAACAACATTTTAATTCACATAGGAAGGATGCTCTTTTTCTCCCTCCCACACCAACTGAAGAATCTAATTTAACGGTTCAAACAGACATAGCTCTAAAGAAACCTGCCTTGGTGAAAGGTAAAATTTGTGTGAAAGTGAAGTTAGCACTCCACACCACTAATGTTTATTGCCATTCTGTTCACTGCTTTGGCACTAGAGAAGTTGGAAAGAGCTGCAAGAAAATATCGTAGGATGATTTTTTTGCAACTGGCTGATGTTGTTCGTATCTTGACCGAAACGCTTTAAAAATGACATTACCTGAACTATATCACTGTGCATAATTTCATGCCACCCTGGTTTGGAATTCTGCTACCCTATCATTGTAAAAGGACTTCTTGTAACTTGACAATGAACAATGAATGGACAAAATACCTTGGTTTTCTGAAGTGCTTTTATTCCCAAAGCTCCTTCATATAACTTTTGTCTTCAAAACATCCCCGTGAAGGATGATCCTGATCTATAACATAGGGAAAGACACACATTATTAGAACAGTGCTTTAGTGCCTAGAACGGTGCTTGGCACAGAGTAAGTGCTTAACAAATACCATAACTATTACCCCCATTTTACAGTTCAGGAAGCTAAAGAGGAGAGTTAAAGGACTTGACCACTGTGACCCTGCAGGCCACTGGCGAGCTGGAACTACAACCAGGTCCTCTGACTCCTTGAGTTGGGCTCTTTCCACTCAACCCTTCTGCCTCCCCAGTAGTAAAGCACTGTGATTCATCAATCGTCTGGAGGTTCTTGACGAGTGGGGAGAAGTGGACTTAACTGAGATTTGTGAATCATCTTTCAATAATGAAAGCCATATTCTGCAGGCTAGACTGGAAGCTCTGGTTACTGATTTTCCGGTTGGTGGCAGGCATACC
Source organism: Ornithorhynchus anatinus (assembly GCF_004115215.2). Taxonomy (NCBI): domain Eukaryota; kingdom Metazoa; phylum Chordata; class Mammalia; order Monotremata; family Ornithorhynchidae; genus Ornithorhynchus; species Ornithorhynchus anatinus. Next base: position 52,358,774 of record NC_041738.1, read on the forward strand.
TTACTTCCTAGTGGCAGAAATGACACTTATTGAGCGTCATGACATCTCAAAAAAAAATGTTGGCATTTAAGCGCTTACTATGTGCAAAGCACTGTTCTAAGCACTGGGGAGGAGGATACAACGTGATCAGGTTGTCCCACGTGGGGCTCACAGTCTTAATGCCCTTTTACAGATGACGTAACTGACTGAGGCCCAGAGAAGTTAAATGACTTGCCCGAAGTCACAAAGCTGACAAGCGGCGAAGCCGTGATTTGAACCCATGATCTCTGACTCCCCAGCCCGTGCTCTTTCCACTGAGCCACATTGCTTCTCTAATCTGTAAACTCGTTGTGGGCAGGGAATGTGTTTCCCGGCTGTTACACTGTACCCTCTCCAGCACTTTGTGCCGTAATCTTCAAACATTAAGCAATCAATAAGTATAACCGATTGACTGATACTCTGTACAACGTGCCAAAGCGCTTCACTAGCCAAGTTCCTTGCCCGCGGTGGGGAATCTGGAAAGCCTTCTCAGGGAGGATGCTTGATCTAGTGGAAAGGCAACAGGATTGGTGTTAGGAGACCTCAGTTCTAATTCCAGCTCTGTCATTTACACAACTCATTTAGCTTCTCTCTGCCTCGGTCTCTTCATCTATAAAATGGGAATTCAATCCTTGTATTCCCCTCTCTTAGGCTGTGAGCTTCATGTGGGATGGGGTCATCGATGTTTACATGTTTTGCTAAGCACTTACTATTTGCCAGGCACCGTTCTATGCGTTGGGCAGATTGGACACAGTTCCTGTCTCGCATGGGGCTTATAGTATTAATCCTCATTTTACAGATGAGGTAACTGAGGCACATAAAAGGGAAGTGAATTGCTCACGGTCACAGAGCAGACAAGTGACAGAGATGGGATTAGAACTCAGGTTCATCTGAAACCCAGGCCTGGGCTTTAGCCACTAAGCCATGCTGCTTCTCTAGTGGAAAGAGCACAGAAGCGGGGTCAGGAGACCGGAGTTCTAGAGAAGCAGCAAGGCTTAGTAGAAAGAGCACGGGCTTGGGAGTCAGAGGTCATGGGTTCTAATTCAGGCTCCGTCGCTTGTCAGTCGTGACCTTGGGCCAGTCACTTAACTTCTCTGTGCCTCAGTTACCTCATCCATAAAATAGGGATGAAGACTGTGAGCCCTACGTGGGACAAACTGATTACCTTGTATCTACCCCGACTCTTAAACAGTGCTTGGCACATAGTAAGTGCTTAACAAATACCAACATTATTATTATTATTATTATTAGTCCCGGCTCCACCATTTGCATAAAGCTCACTTAGCTTCTCTGTGTCCCAACCCCTCATCTGTAAAACGGGGATTCAATCCCTGTTCTCTCTTCCTTTTAAACTGGGAGCCCCATGTGAGTCAGGGATATTGTCTGATCTGATTATCTTTGTCTACCCTAGGGGTTAGCATAAGCAGTATGGCCTCCTGGTTAGAGCAAGGACCTAAGGGTCAGAAAGGTCCCAATCCTGACTATGCCATTTGTCTGCTGTGTGATCTTGGGCAAGTCATTTTCTGTGGCCCAGTTACCTCATCTGTAAAATAGGGATTAAGACTGTGAGTCCCATGTTGGCTAAGGCCTATGTCCAACCTGATTACCTTGCATCTACTACCAGCGCTTAGGACAGTGCCTGGCACAGAGTAAACACTTAACAAATACCATAAAATAGTGTAATAATAATTATTTTTTAAATTATTTCCTAAACTATAAAAGTCAAGGGGAAACCTATGCTAAAAATCACCTCTTTTCTACTTCCCTCTCTACCCTTCTATCTCTCTCGCCATATTTAGATTAGAACAGTAGGGTAACTGAGGCAAGAGGAGAAGGTGATCAAAAAAATAATAATCATCATCATCATCATCATCATCAGTGGTATTTATTGAGCACTTTCTATGTTCAGACTGAGGCAGATGAGGAGAGTTCTGAATTTTAAAAAATCATCATCAATGATATTTACCGAGCACTTTTAATAGGTGCAAAGCACTGAACTTGGCACTTGGGAGAGTACAATACAACACACTTGGCAAGCACGGTCTCTGCCCAAAACAAGCTCACATTAGGTAGTCCAATTTGTATGCCCAGTAGCTAAATGGCTGCTGAGGAGCTGTTATACTAACCTGGAGGATGGAAAGGTTCTAGTTTTGCTTCTTGCCAAAAAAAAGAAATCTTGGTGAAGAATCTGTTGGACTATCCTTCACTATGAATAGTCACTCGTAAGTAACAAGTTCCAAAAGGTTCTGACTTTCTGATATATTTGGGAAACGATGGTTTCTGCAGGCCACCAGCAACCTCCCGATCATTTACGTTTTGAAGGAGGAACTGTCTTCTCTCAGGTTTTCACTACAACTCTGGCCCCAAGCCTCCTTTTCCCTGCCAATTAATCAATATTATTTACTGAGCACCGACTGTGTGCAGAGGACTACACTAAGTGCTTGGGAGAGTAGATTATCAGAGAGTTGGTAGACATGTTCCATGCCCACAACAAGCTTAGTCTAGAGGGAGGAGACAGGCATTAATAAAAAATAAATTATAGATGTGAACAGATATGAAATGTTGTGGGGCTGAAGGAGGGGTGAATAAAGGGAGCATATCCAAGTGCCAAGGGTGATGCAGAAAAAGGAGTGGGACAAAATAAAATGAGGGCTCAGTCCCTGCTGAAGCTGGAGGAGGCTAAGAAGCAGCGTGGCCTAATGGTTACAGCCCAGGCCTGGGAGTCGGAAGGCCCTGGGTTCAAATCCCAGCTCTGCCACTTGTCTGCTGTGGGACTTTGGGCAAGACACTTCACTTCTCTGTGCCTTTGTTACCTCATCTATAAAATGCGGAATAAGACTGGTGAGCCTCCTGTGCTACGCAGACTCTGTCTCACCTGATTAGCTTGTCTACCCCAGTGCTTAGAACAGTGCCTGGCACACAGTAAGCACTAAACAAGTACCATAATTATTACTAAAATACATATTAAGACTAGCGATACAACCTGATTAGCTTGTATCTACCCCAGTGCTTCCTACAGTGGCTGGCACATACTAAGCTCTTCAACAAATACCATAAAAGAAAAAAGACTTCCCTATAAAGCTACTTATACTGTCCTCTCCTAAGTGTTTAGTATGGTGCTCTGCACTCAGTAAGCACTCAATAAGTACGCTCAATTAAGTCTACACCAGAACATACGCATTTCTGCTCATTTGTCCATTCTTCGGTCCGGGCCCCAACCCCCTTCCATCTGCCCAGACTGAGGAGCCTGGCTGGTCCTCTCCAAGTGTCATTCATTCATTCAATAGTATTTATTGAGCGCTCACTATGTGCAGAGCACTGTACTAAGCTTTTGGAATGTACAAATCGGCAACAGACAGAGACAGTCCCCGCCCAGTGACGGGCTTAAGTGTCCCCAGCTTGTCACCCGTTCCGTCCAGGGACCTGTGCATGCGGTGCCCTTCCCATTCCTCTAGCACTCCCTCTCTCAATCGATGGTATTTATTGAATGCTTACTGTGTACAGAGCACTGTGCTGAGCGCTTGGGAGAGTACAACATAAGAGTCAGCAGATCTTGTCTCTGTGACCTTGGGTAAATCACTTCACTTCTTTTGTGTCTCCTCTTCTGTAAAATGGGGATTAAGACTGGGAGCCCCAGGTGGGCCAGGGGCTGTGTCCCACCCGATTTGCTTGTGACCACCCCAGCGCTTAGTACATTCATTCATCTACATTGAGCACTTACTGGGTGCAGAGCATTGTACTAAGCGGTGGGGAACGTACAACAGAACAATAAAGTGGCATTCCCTGGTCACAACAAGCTCAAAGTCTAGATGGGGTTGGAGACAGACATCGGTCCAAATGAAGCGCTTAACAAACACCACGAGTATTATTATCCCGTTCGATGCCCGTTCCTCACCCGCTTCGCTAGTCCCCCAACCTCACCATCACCCGAAGCAGCGTGGCGCGGTGGACAGAGCATGGACCCGGGAGGCAGCAGGCCATGGGTTCGAATTCCCGTCTGCTGCGTGACCCTGGGCAAGTCATTTCACTTCCCTGGGCCTCAGTGCCCTCATCTGTCAAAAGGGGACTGAGACCGTGGGCCCCCCACATAGGGCTGTGACTTTGGGCAAGTCACTTAACTTCTCTGTGCCTCAGTTACCTCATCTGTAAAATGGGGATTAAGACTGTGAGCCCCACGTGGGACAACCTGAGCACCTTGTATCCCCCAGCGCTTAGAACAGTGCTTCGCACATAGTAAGCGCTTAACAAATACCACCACTTTATAGGGCAGGGACCGGATCCAGGCCTATTGTAAAATGGGGATGAAGACGGTGAGCCTCACGTGGGACAACCTGATGACCCTGGGTCTCCCCCAGCGCTTAGAACAGTGCTCTGCACAAAGGAGGCGCTTAACAGATCGCAACATTATAATTACTATTGGTGTGCATCGTGGCTCTGTGGAAAGAGCCTGGGCTTGGGAGTCAGAGGTCATGGGTTCGACTCCCGGCTCTGCCACTTGTCAGCTGTGGGACTGTGGGCAAGTCACTTCACTTCTCTGGGCCTCAGTGACCTCATCTGTAAAATGGGGATTAACTATGAGCCTCACGTGGGACCACCTGATGACCCTACATCTCCCCCAGCGCTTAGAACAGCGCTCTGCACACAGTAGGCGCTTAACAAATACCACCATTATTATCCCGGTGCACAGTACCTAGTATTCTATTTATTACTATTGTTCTTGTCTGTCCGTCTCCCCCCGATTAGGCTGTAAACCCGTCAAAGGGCAGGGACTGTATCTGTTACCGATGTGTACATTCCGAGCGCTTAGTACAGTGCTCTGCACATAGTAAGCGCTCAATAAATACCACTGAATAAATACTATTGCAGAGTGCCTGGAGCCTAGCAAGAGCTCAAAGACTACCGTAATGACGGTAACAGCGGCGCCGCGCGCATCGTCCCCCGCCTCGCGCCTGGACCTCACCTGTCCCCGCGCCCTCCCTCTCCCGGGGGCCTCGGAACGCACAGGGCGCCGAGCTCCGGACGCTGCGGCTGCTGCACCGGCTGCGGCTGCAACCCCGGCTGCTGCTGTTGCTGCTGCTGCTGCTGCACCTGCTGCCGCTGCTGCTGCTGCCGCTCCGGCTGCCGCTGCTGCGCTGCTGCCGCGAGCCGGAGGGGGGAGGGGCGGGGCCGGGCGCGAGCGCGCAGGAACCAGCCAATGAGCGGCGGCGGCCATAGGCCGATATGACGGCGGATGGCGCGATGGAAGGCAGGGAGGCCGTTGGCGGTCACGTGGCCTCCGCGCTCCTCCAGGCCCCGCCCCCCGGCCCCGCCCCAGTTCGCCGGACGGGGGCGCCCTCCTCCGGCCTCCGCCTCACTCACTCAATCACTCACTCACTCACTCACTCACTCATTCGTCCATCCATCCATCCATCCATCCATCCATCCATCCATCCATCCATCCATCCATCCATCCATCCATCCATCCATCCGTATTTAATAATAATAATAATGTTGGTATTTATTAAGCGCTTACTATGTGCAGAGCACTGTTCTAAGCGCTGGGGGAGACCCAGGAGAATCCGCTCAACTGGATATATTTTCATTACCCTATTTATTTTGTTAATGAAATGTACATCGCCTCGATTCTATTTAGTTGCCACTGTTTTTACGAGATGTTCTTCCCCTCGACTCTATTTATCGCCATCGTTCTCGTCTGTCCGACTCCCCCGATCAGACCGTAAGCCCGTCAAACGGCAGGGACCGTCTCTATCTGTTGCCGACTTGTTCGTTCCAAGTGCTTAGTACAGTGCTCTGCACATAGTAAGCGCTCAGTAAGTAGTATTGAATGAATGAAAGTTGTCCCACGTGGGGCTCACAGTCTTAATTTACCCTGTATCTACCCCGGCGCTTAGAACAGTGCTCTGCATATAGTAAGCGCTTAACAAATACCAACATTATTATCCCCATTTTACCGATGAGGTCACTGAGGCCCAGAGAAGTGAAGTGACTTGCCCACAGTCACACAGCTGGCAAGGGGCAGAGGGGGAATTCGAACCCATGACTTCTGACTCCAAAGCCCAGGCTCTTTCCACTGAGCCACGCTGTTCTAAGCGCTGGGAGAGATCCAGGGTCATCGGGTTGTCCCGCGTGAGGCTCACGGTCTTCATCCCGATTTTACAGATGAGGGCACTGAGGCCCAGAGAAGTGAAGTGACTTGCCCACGGTCACAGAGCTGACAAGTGGCAGAGACGGGATTCGAACTCATGACCTCTGACTCCCAAACCCGGGCTCTTTCCACTGAGCCACGCTGCTTCTCCACTCAACCCTATTTATTGAGCACCGACTGTGGGCACCGAAGCAGCACGTGGCTCAGTGGAAAGAGGCCGGGCTTGGGAGTCAGAGGTCATGGGTTCGAATCCCCGCTCTGCCACTTTATCGTTTCACTTCTCTGGGCCTCAGTTACCCCATCTGTAAAATGGGGATGAAGACTGGGAGGCCCACGTGGGACAACTTGATCACCTTGTATCCCCCCCAGTGCTTAGAACAGTGCTGTGCACAGAGTAAGCGCTTAACAAATACCACTATTGTTATTATTCACTCATTCTTTCATTCATTCGTTCATCCATTCACTCAATCCTATTTATTGAGCGCTTACTGTGGGTAGAGAAGCAGCGCGGCTCAGTGGAAAGAGCCCGGGCTTGGGAGTTAGAAGTCATGGGTTCGAATCCCCATCCTGCCACTTTATCAGCTGTGTGACTTCTCTGGGCCTCAGTTCCCTCATCTGTAAATGGGGAATGAAGACTGTGAGCCCCACGGGGGACAACCTGATCAACTTGTATCCCCCCAGCGCTTAGAACAGTGCTATGCACATAGTAAGCGCTTAACAAATAGCAATATTATTATTATTCACTCATTCTTTCATTCATTCGTTCATCCATCCATTCACTCAATCCTATTTATCGAGCGCTGACTGTGGGCAGAGAAGCAGCGCGGCTCAGCGGAAAGAGCTTGGGAGGCAGAGGTCATGGGTTCAAATCCCCGCTCTGCCCCTTGTCAGCTGTTGTGACTGTGGGCAAGTCACTTCACTTCTCTGGGCCTCATCTGTAAAATGGGGATGAAGACTGGGAACCTCACGGGGGACAACCTGATGACCCTGTATCTCCCCCAGCGCTTAGAACAGTGCTTTGCACGTAGTAGGCGCTTAACAAATACCATCATTATTATTATTACTGTTGCGGACACTGGTGCGGATTAGACAAATTAGAAAGGGTTCGTTTAGTCAACAACATTACTAAGCGCTTGGAATGTACAAGTCGGCAACAGATAGAGACCATCCCTGCCCAACAACGGGCTCACGGTCTAGAAGGGGGAGACTGACAACAAAAAAAAAACCAAGTCTGGCATCGATATTATCAAGATAAATAGAATCATAGATATATTCACATCATTAACAAAATAGTAGGCTAATAAATAATATTCATTCAATAGTATTTATTGAGCGCTTACTATGTGCAGAGCACTGTACTAAGCGCTTGGGATGAACAAGTGGGCAACAGATAGAGACGGTCCCTGCCGTTTGACGGGCTTACGGTCTGATCGGGGGAGACGGACAGACGGGAACGATGGCGATAAATAGAGTCGAGGGGAAGAACATCTCGTAAAAACCGATGGCGACTAAATAGAATCGAGGCGATGTACATTTCATTTAGAAAATAAATAGGGTAATGAAAATATATACGGTTGAGCGGACGAGTACGGTGCCGAGGGGATGGGAAGGGAGAGGGGGAGGAGCAGAGGGAGATGGGGGGAAAAGAGGGTTAAGCTGCGGAGAGGTGAAGGGGGGCGGAAGAGGGAGTAGAGGGAGAAGAGGAGCTCGGTCTGGGAAGGCCTCTCGGAGGAGGTGAGTTTGAAGTAGGGTTTCGAAGAGGGGAAGAGAATCGGTTTGGAGGAGGGGAGGAGGGAGGGCGTTCCGGGACCGCGGGAGGACGCGGCCCGGGGGTCGACGGCGGGACGGGCGAGACCGAGGGACGGCGAGGAGGTGGGCGGCGGAGGAGCGGAGCCTGCGGGGTGGGTGGGAGAAAGAGAGAAGGGAGGAGAGGTAGGAAGGGGCGAGGTGATGGAGACCCTCGAAGCCTAGAGTGAGGACTTTGAGTGCTGTAATTCCTCCGTTCATTCGTTCACTTGTTCCTTCATTCCTTCATTCATTGGTTCGTACATCCATTCATTCGTTCGTCATTCATTCATTCACTGGTTCATTCATTCATTCGTTTGTTCAATCGTTCATTCAGTTATTCGTTCACTCGTTCATTCAGTCATTCGTTCATTCATTTATTCTTTCACTCGTTCATTCATTTATTCGTTCACTCGTTCATTCATTAATTCGTTCACTCGTTCATTCAGTCATTCGTTCACCCGTTCATTCGCTTAAGCATGGTTAATTGAGCGCTTATCACGTTCCTTGCTTCTATTTATTGCTATCGTTCTTGTCTGTCCGTCTCCCCCGATTAGACCGTAAGCCCGTCAAAGGGCAGGGACTGTCTCTATCTCTTACCGATTTGCACATTCCAAGCGCTTAGTACAGTGCTCTGCACATAATAAGCGCTCAATAAATACTATTGAATGAATGAATGTGCAGGCCACTGTACTAAGGGCTTGGGAGAGTTCCATACATCGATAAACAGACACATTCCCTATCCACAACGAGCTTACAGTCTAGAGGACTCAATCGCAGGTATTTATAAAAATAAGAGTAATGACGGGGATTATATCTCTATCTGTTGCCGAATTGTACATTCCAAGCGCTTAGTACAGTGCTGTGCACCCAGTAAGCACTCAATCACTACAATTGAGTGAATGAATATTTGTTCGTTCGTTCACAAGTATTTATTGAGCGCTTACTATATGCAGAGCGCTGTACTAAGTGCTTGGAATGTACAATTCGGTAACAGATAGAGACAATCCCTGCCCACTGATGAGCTCACAGTCTAAGCAGCACGTGGCTCAGTGGAAAGAGCCCGGGCTTGGGAGTCAGAGGTCATGGGTTCGAATTCGGGCTCTGCCACTTGTCAGTTGTGTGACTGTGGGCAAGTCACTTCACTTCCTCTGTGTCTCAGTTCCCTCATCTGTAAAATGGGGATTAAGACTGTGAGCCCCACGTGGGACAACCTGATAACCCCGTATCTCCCCTAGCGCTTAGAACAGTGCTCTGCATATTGTAAGCGCTTAACAAATACCAACATCATTATTATTATTAATTGGGGGAGACAGATGGCAGAGCAAAACAGAACAAAACAAAAGCAAGACAACATTATCAAGATAAATACAATCAAGGGGATGTACACCTCATTAACAAAATAAATAGGGTAATAAATAATAAATACAAATAATAATAATGTTGGTATTTGTTAAGCGCTTACTATGTGCAGAGCACTGTTCTAAGCGCTGGGGTATACAGGGTAATCAGGTTGTCCCACATGGGGTTCATAGTCTTAATCCCCATTTTACAGATGAGGTAACTGAGGCACAGAGAGGTGAAGTGACTTGCCCACAGTCACACAGCTGACAAGCGGTGGAGCCGGGATTCGAACCCATGATCTCGGACTTCCAAGCCCAGGCTCTTTCCACAAATGAGCACAGTGCCGAGGGGAGGGAAAGGGGGGAGAGGGAGGAGCAAAGGATGGGATGGGGAGGGGAGAGGGAGCAGAGTTGAGCACTTACTATGTGCCAAGCACTGTTCTAAGCGCTGGGGAAGAAACAGGGTAATCAGGTTGTCCCACGTGGGGCTCATGGTCTTAGTCCCCATTTAACAGATGAAGTAACTGAGGCCCAGAAAAGTTAAGTGGCTTGCCCAAAGTCACACAGCTGATAAGTGTCAGAGTCAGAATTTGATCCCCCAAACTCTGACTCCCGAGCCTGTGCTCTTTCCACTAAGCCACACTGCTTCTCATGGAGCACCTACTCTAGGCAAAGCACTCTAATAATTATGGTATTTGTTAAGCACTTACTATGTTCCAGGCACTGCTCTAAAGGCTTGAGTGGTTACAAGCTAATTGGTTTGGACACAGTCCCCGTCCCACATGGGGCTCACGGTCTCCATCTCCATTTTCCAGATGAGGGAACTGAGACACAGAGAAGTGAAGTGAGACGGGTCTCACGGCAGACAAGTGGCGGAGCAGGGATTAGAACCCATGACCTTCTGACTCCAGGCCTGTGCTCTACCCACTACACCATGCTGCTTCCCACTGTACTAAGCACTTGGGAGAATAAAATACAGCAGAGGCGCATTCCCTGCATACAAAGGGATTACAGCATACCGGGTGAAACAGACATTAAAATAAATTATGGATATGAGGGCTGAGGGTAGGGCGAATATCTAATGCTTAATAATAACTGTGGCATTTGTTAAGTGCTTACTAAACACTGGGTAGATGCAAGGTAATTGGGTGGGGCACAATCAGTTGTATTTGAGTACTTACTTTGTGCAGAGCGTGGTACTAAGCGCTTCGGAGAGTACCATATAACAATTTAAAAGATGCATTTCCTGCCCTCAGTGAACATACACTTGGAGTACACAGTCCCGAGTCCTACATGGGGCTCACTTTCTTAATCCCCAGTTTACAGATGAGGTAAACTGAGCCACAGAGGAGTGAAGTGACTTGCTCGAGGTCACACAGCAGACAAGTGGCAGAGCCTAGATTAGAACCCAGGCCATGCTCTATCCACTAGACCACGCTGCTTCCCGACATCCCTAAAAAGTACAGAGCCAACTGCCTAAGTGACTTAGAAAGGAGAGGAGGTAGAGGAAAAGAGGGCTTAGGTCGGGGAGCCTTCTTGGAGGAGATGTCATTTTAATAAGGCCTTGAAGGTGAGGAGAGTGGTGATCTGTTGGATATAATAGGGGAAGGAAGTCCAAGCCAGAGGCAGGACGTGGGCAAGGGGTCAGGAAGCGAGATAGATGAGACTGTGGTACAGTGAGTAGGTTGGTGTTAGCGGAACGAAGCACGTGGGCTGAGTTGTAGTAGGAAAGTCTGTGGTAAGGAGTTTCTGTTTGATGTGGAAGTGGGTGGACAACCACAGGAGTTTCTTGAGGAGAGGGGAGATATGGACTTAACCTCTCTTAGAAAAATAATCTGGGCGGCAGAGGGAAGTAAGGACTGGAGTGGGGAGAGACAGGAGGCAGGGAGGTCAGCAAAGAGGCTGATGCAGTGATCCAAATGGGATATGATAAGTATTATGTCCAGAACACAGTACTAAGCGCTTGGAAGAGTGCAACAGAATTAATAGACACGGCATGATAACAGTTTGGATGGAGAAAAAAGGGCAGATCCCAGAGATGTGTAGGTAGAATGACAGGATCTGGAGACACATTGAATATGAGCATTGAATGAAAGAAATTGATCAAAGATAATGCCAAGGTACAGCCTTGTGTGACAAGATAGTGGTATTGTCCACACAACACCATTAACCCTTTTCCCCTCCACTGTCCTGTAGTTGGGGCCTGATATCCCCCCCGACTCTGAGAAAGTGTGGGATGCTCTGAGCAAGTAGCGTGGCCAAGGACATAGAAAGCTCGATTGTGACTGTCCCTGGAGAAGGGGAAGAGGTTGTAAGAAATTGGTAGGGTCCTACATAAGGTCCTAATATGACTCTTTCTGCAATAATTTAGCAATAATAATACTGATGATAGTGTTTTCTGTTAATCCCTTACCATATGTAAACAAATCCAGCTAGGTTTGTAGGAGGAGGCGGGAGAGCTCACTAGATTGTAAACTCCTTGAAGACAGGAACCATTTTTACTAACTCTATCATACTGGCCTCTCCTAAGCACTTAGTACAGAGTTCTGCACCCAGTGAGCGCTTAATAAATAGTAGTATGGCAAAGTAGTAACAATAATAATAATGTTGGTATTTGTTAAGCGCTTACTACGTGCCGAGCACTGTTCTAAGCGCTGGGGTAGACACAGGGGAATCAGGTTATGCTACGTGAGGCTCCCAGTCTTAATCCCCATTTTACAGATGAGGTAACTGAGGCACCGAGAAGTAAAATGACTTGCCCACAGTCACACAGCTGACAAGTGGCCAAGCCGGGATCCGAACCCATGACCTCTGGCTCCCAAGCCCAGGCTCTTTCCACTGAGCCACGCTGCTTCTAGAGCTTGGGTTTAGGAGTCAGAAGGTCATGGCTTCTAATCCCAGCTCCACCATTTGTCTGCTGTATGACCTTGGGCAAGTCACTTTGCTTCTCTGTGCCTCAGTTATCTCAACCGTAAAAGGGGAATTGAGAGTGTGAACCTCATGTGGAACAGGGACCCTGTCCAACCCAATTTGCTTGTATCCACCCCAGTGCTTAATACAGTGCCTGCCACATAGTAAATACTTAACAAATGCCCCAATTATTATTGTTATTATTATTGACTGATTTAGAAGTAGTTAAACCCCATTTTACAAATCAGGAAACTGAAGCACAGCAAAGTCCACTAGCTTGTAAGCTCTCCGTGGGCAGGGATCATTGTACTGTCCTTTCCCATGGGTTTAGTGCAGTGCTCTGCCCAAAATAAGTGCTCAATATATACCTCGGGTTGATTAAGGGGCTTTCCCAAGATTGGAATCCATGACCTTCTGACTCCCAGGCCCATTCTCTCTCCATAGCGCCACGCTGCAACTAATCATGATTAGACTGTGAGCCCGTTGCAGGCAGGGATTGTCTCTATTTGTTGCTGAAGTGTACTTTCCCAGTGCTTAGTACAGTGCTCTGCAAACAGTAAGTGCTCAATAAATGCGATTGAATGAATGAATGAATTCAACAGCAGGCAAGTGGCAGAGGAAGGATTAGAACCCAGACCTCCTGAGTCCCAGGGCTGGGCTCTTTCCACCAGGCCACACTACTTCTCAGTAAAGAGGGTAAATCACAAGCCTCAGACTGAGCCTTCCAGATCTGAGTCAGGAAGCCGGGCCCTAAGGTAGGAGGCCTATTTCCTTTCCTAACCAGGAAATCTAGAACCTCAGTAACCAGAGCATCCAGTCTGGCCTGCTGAGTCTGGCTTTGATTTTCAAATGATGATTCACGGTGTTGTAGAATTGTACTCATTACTTCAACAAAGTACTTGCCTTGCTATCATATTATGGGAAAAGAATGAATAGGCGAAAGGACTTTATAAAAACCCCCTTTCAACTGTGGGTCCTGCTTAGAGAGGATGTCAGCTTTGTTTTTAAGAGCCTGGGGCCAAAAGGGATTTCTCATTTTGTATTTTATTTTCACTCTTTGCCATTTTGTCCTGAAATAACATTGCAGAGATAGTTCTTCTGTAGAAAGACTTTGAAATTTGCTTTCTAAAAGGGATGGGCAATTTATTGTTGTTATATTAGAAATTTACAGAAAATAGTTAGCCTTTGGACTCACAATGTCATTAATGGTGATGTTCTCATCAGGGTGCCGGTAATGGGTGTGATGGCTAAAACCAAAGCGCGACTCACAGACCCAACCCCAGAGTGCTCACGCAAACAACATTTTTGGAGGTTGAATAATAACAGCGGTATTTGTTAAGCACTTTTCTATGGCATATGTTAAGTGCTTACTACGTGCCAGGCACTGTACTGGGGTAGAGACAAGTTAATTAGGTTGGACACAGTTCCATGATAATGTTGGTATCTGTTAAGCGCTCACTATGTGCAGAGCACTGTTCTAAGCGCTGGGGGAGACACAGGGTAATCAGGTTGTCCCACGTGAGGATCACAGTTAATTCCCATTTTACAGAAGAGGTAACTGAGGCACAGAGAAGTGAAGTGACTTGCCCACAGTCACACAGCTGACAAGTGGCAGAGCCGGGAGTCGAACTCATGACTTCTGCCTCCGAAGCCCGGGCTCTTTCCACTGAGCCATGTCCCACAAGGGACTCACAGTCTTAATCTGTATTTTACCAATGAGGTAGCTGAGGCACGGAGAAGTTAAGTGACTTGCCCGAGGTCACATGCCGACAAGTGGCAGGGCTGGGATTAGAACCCAGATCCTCTGACTCCCAGGCCTGTGCTCTATCCGCTAGAACATGCTGCTTCTTTACGGGCCAAGCACTGTAATAGGCATCGGGGTAGATACAAGGTAATTGGATTGGACACAATCACAGTCTAAGTAAAAGGAAGGGCAGGTATTGCATTCCCATTTTACAGGTAAGGAAACTGAGGCAAAGATAAATTAAGTGATTTATAAGTGACATAAATTAAGTCACTTAAGTGACTTAGAGAAGCAGCGTGGCTCAGTGGAAAGAGCCTGGGCTTGGGAGACAGAGGTCATGGGTTCGAATCCCAGCTCCGCCACTTGTCAGCTGTGTGACCGTGGGCAAGTCACTGCACTTCTCTGGGCCTCAGTTATCTCATCTGTAAAACGGGGATTAACTGTGAGCCTCACGTGGGACAACCTGATTAACCTGTATCTACCCCAGCGCTTAGAACAGTGCTCGGCACATAGTGAGCGCTTAACAAATGCCAACATTATTATTACCCAAGTTCATACATCAGAAAAGTGGCAGAGTTGGGCTTAGAACCCAGGTCCTCAGACTCCCAAGAGCTCCGTTCTTTCCACTCGGCCAGGCAGCTTCTTGTTTACACTGCTAGGCACTCTTTTCATTTCTGCCTCTATCTCAAAATCCTCCTGAAGCTTCTGCTCAGAAAGAGACACTCCTTTTTTGATTTCAAGGTGCCACGCTGATTTGCCCACTGCCATTTTCTCCCAGTTTTCCACTGAGATGTAGCCTCGTCTGAAGCTTTGTTTTTATGAATCTTCACAACGTTTTCTCTGTCGCTCTTATTTTTGGAAGCCCGAATTCCGCTCACCGTGGCCCAGCTGTTTGGGTATTCTGTCTGTGATCTCTTTGCTCGTCCCACCCGGGAAAGGAGTCTCAGGGTGAACCGAGCATCGGTGCTAAGAGAGACATTTGTCTGTGTCCTGCCTTGGCACTTAATGTCAAACAGAGTCCAGATATGAGACTGATGAACTGTTTTTGGATGTGGTGTCTTTGGTGGCAGAGGTGGGGAGAGGGGTGAGGAAGTGAGAGGACCTGAGTTCTAATCGTGCCTCCACCATTTAGCCTGCGATGTGATCTTGGGCCTGTTACATAACTTCTCCGTGCTTTAGTTCCCTCATCTGAAAAATGGGAATTCAATACCTGTTCTCTCTCCTATTTAGACCGTGAGCCCCGTGGGAGATGTTATGATCTTGTATCTACCCCAGCACTTAGTGCAGCGTTTGGCACATAATAAGAGCTTAACAAATACCTCAACTATTACTATTAATACAGCTGTAGCCTGAAGCCTAAATCCACGATGCTGCTACACACTATTTCTGGATCTTCCAAAGGAGGAGGGTTTCTCTTTGTGATTTCATTTTCTACCTTATTGGAGACATGTCAATTTTAAGCTCCTTGTAGGCAGTGATCGCACCTACCAACTCTGTTAGATTGTACTTTCCCAAGTGCTTAGTACAGTGCTCTGCACACTGCAAGCACTCAATAAATACCATTCTTTAATGGCATTTATTAAGCACATACTATGTGCCAAGCAATATTTTAGGCACTGGAGTAGATACAAGTCAATCAGGTGGGACACAGTCCCCGTCTCACATAGGGTTCACGGTCAAAGTGGGAGGGAGAATGGATATTCAACCTCCTCTCTACAGATGAGACAACTGAGGCACTGAGAAATTAAGTGACTTGCCCAAGGTTACACGGCAAGCAAGTTGCCCTCCTGAAAGCTCACCTCCTCCAAGATGCCTTCCCAGATTGAGCCCCCCCCTTTTCCTCAGCTCCCTCTCTCCTCCCCATCACCCTGACAAGCTCCCTTTGCTCTACCCCTGCAGCTCCACAGCACTTTTGTATATATGTATATATCTAAAATTTTAGTTATTTATTAATGCCTGTTTACTTGTTCCGATGTGTCTATGTATATATCTATAATTCTTATTTATTTGTATTGATGCTATCGATGCCTATTTACCTGTTTTGATGTCTGTCTCCCTGCTTCTAGACTGTCAGCTCGCTGTGGGCAGGGAATTCACCTGCTATTCTCTGCCCACGGTGAGTTTATAGTCTAGATGGGGAGACGGACATTAATATCCCACTGGCAAATTGTATTGAATTGAATTGTACTATCCAAGGGCTTAATACAGTGCTCTGCACACAGGAAGCATTCAATAAATATGATTGAATGAATGAATGAATGAATGGTGGAACCAACATTAGAACCCAGGTCCTATGATGCCCACGCCTGTGCTCTTTCCATTCATTCAATAGTATTTATTGAGCGCTTACTATGTGCAGAGGACTGTACTAAGCGCTTGGAATGAACAAGTCGGCAACAGATAGAGACAGTCCCTGCCGTTTGATGGGCTTACTGATTGTATTGCTGACCGATGTTACCAAAGGAATGGAATTTTTTTAATGGTATTTGTAAAGTGCTTACTATATGCCAGACACTGTACCAAGTGCTGGGCTAGATACAGCCCCTGCCCCACATAAGCTTCACCATCTTAATCCCCATTTTGTAGATGAGGTAACTGAGGCGCAGAGAAGTGAAGTAACTTGCCCAAAGTCACAAAGCAGGTACATGGTGGAGCCAGAATTAGAACCCATTCCTTGACTCCCAGGCCTGTGCTCTATCCATTAGGCCACGCTGCTTCTCTATTCTGGGCAGCGTTCGGGGCCGGGTTGCCAGGGAAGATATTTAGGAGTAGGATTTCCCTGCTGCAGACGGATACTTGACTTCAATTTTCTTCAGATTTATCATCCATCCGATGTGCTTGGCTGATTCAGCAAAGCGGTTTACAGTCATTTGCATATCTTTTTGGGTGTGTGCCCGAAGGCCAGTTATTCACATCCAGCAACTCTCGAGCAACTGTCTGCGCGATCTTAGGTAACGCTCACGGTCCGTTACGTTGGAAGAATTTACAAGAGGAGCAGGAACCTCTGAGGCCTCGTGGTAGCATTCTGTAACGTGCCTGTAGAGAATCACCTGAACAGGTCTGGCCCGGCTACACACACCTTCTTTATCCCGATCAATCAATCAATCTCTAGACTGTAAGCTTGTGGGCAGAGAATTTGCCTCCTATTGTACTCTGCCAAGTGCTTAGCTCAGTGCTCTGCCCACAGTAAGCGCTCGATAAATGCGGCTGACTGGTATTTATTGAGTGCTTACTGTGTGCAGAGCACTGTACTCAGCGCTTGGGAAAGTAATAATAATAATAATGTTGGTATTTGTTAAGCGCTTACTATGTGCCGAGCACTGTTCTAAGCGCTGGGTAGACACAAGGGAATGAGGTTGTCCCACGTGGGGCTCACAGTCTTAATCCCCATTTTACAGATGAGGTCACTGAGGCCCAGAGAAGTTAAGTGACTTGCCCAAAGTCACACAGCTAAGTGGCAGAGCAGGGATTAGAACCCACGACCTGTGACTCCCAAGCCCGTGCTCTATCCACTGAGCCACGCTACTTCTCATAAGTGCAATACAAAGGAGCTGATAGACATATTCTCTGCCCACGGTGAGTTTTTAGTCTAGATGGGGGGAGAGACATTAATATCCCACTGGAAAGAGGAATAAAGTAGAACACCCCAACCTCTGAGAAGATTAGCCACACCATCAGAAAATCAACTAAATCTAGAAAATGTCTTAGTCCTGGATTCTAATCCCAAATCTGCCACTTGTCTGCTGGGTGACCTTGGGCAAGTCACTTCACTTCTCTGTTTCTCTGTGCCTCAGTTAATAATAATGTTGATATTTGCTAAGCGCTTACTATGTGCAGAGCACTGTTCTAAGCGCTGGGGTAGATACAGGGTCATCAGGTTGTCCCACGTGAGGCTCACAGTTAATCCCCATTTTACAGATGAGGTAACTGAGGCACAGAGAAGTTAAGTGACTTGCCCACAGTCACACAGCTGACAAGTGGCAGAGCCGGAAGTCAAACTCATGACCTCTGACTCCGAAGCCCAGGCTCTTTTCCACTGAGCCACACTGCTTCTCAATCTGTAAAATGGGGATTGAGACCGAGTCCCAGGTGAGTCGGGGACAGTGTCCAACCTGCTTACCCTGTATCCACCCTGGTGCTTAGTACAGTGCCTGGCACGTAGTAAGTGCTTAACAAATACCATAAAAAGAGGCCCTGGGTTCTAAGTACGATTCCACCATGTACCTGCTGAATATCTTTTGTCTACCCCGGAGCTCAGTTCAGTGCTTGGTACATAATAAGCACTCAACAATACCACAATTATTATTCCGGCCATTTTGGATTTTGTGTCTGAAACATTTGCTTATTCTTCACAGTGTGCTGCACCTTTGGCTGTGAGCTCAGCTGCCCCAGTGGGAACACGACTGGTAGGGATTCATTCATTCAATCATATTTACTAAGTGAAGCACACCCTACTAAGCACTGGGGAGAGTACACTACAACAATAAACAGACATATTTCCCGCCCATAACGAGTTACAGTAAAGAGGTGGGGGAGACAGATGTCAATACAAATAAATAAATTACAGATATGTACATAAGTGCTGTGGGGATGAGAGGATGAAAGTGGCTTTGCCACAAATTACTAAAATTGCAATCAATTCCTTCACACAGGGCACCAGTCCTGCAGGCTTGGTGGCTCACCCACTTCCTGCCTCTGGCCCGGGACACCCTCCCCTCATATCTAAGAGAACACTATTCTCCCCAGCTTCGAAGCCTTATTGAAAGCGCATCTCCTCCAAGAGGCCTTCCCTGACTGAGCCCTCCTTTCCCACTCCCTTCTGCGTCGCCCTGACTTGCTCCCTTGATTCATCCCCTTTCCAGCCCCACGGTATTTATGTGCCTATCAGTAATGTATTTATTTATATTAATATCTGCCTCTCCCTCTAGGCCGTAAGCTTGTGCGGGCAGGGAATGTGTCTGTTATATTGTTATATTGTGCTCTTCCAATAAGCACTCAATAAATACGATCTGACAGACTGGATTGAGTCTGGTCTGTTGTTGGCCCTGGGAGACTGCAGCCAAGTTAGTGATTGTGAGCACAGTGCAGTTGTCCAGTGATGTTTAATTGTTTTGCTTGTTTCAGGGTCGCTGACTACATGAGAACCTATTTATCAGATATTGGTATAGCTGTGATGACTCTATCAAGAGTCATTATTTCCGTCCACTGGGGTCGGCTGTCATAGGGAGAAGCAGCATGGTTTAGTGGAAAGAGTACGGGATTGGGAGTCAGAGGTCGTGGGTTCTAATCTCAGCCTTGCCACTTGTCATCTGTGTGACTTTGGGCAAGTCACTTAACTTCTCTGTGCCTCAGCTACCTCATCTGTAAAACGGGGATTAAGACTGTGAGCCCCAAGTGGGACAACCTGAATACCTTGTATCTCACAAACTAAACCCCCCTTTTCCTCAGCTCCCCCTTCCCTTCCCATCTCCCCGACTCACCCCCTTTGCTCTACCCCCCCTCCTCGCCCCTCAGCACTTGTGTATATATGTACATATATATAATTCTATTTCTTTGTATTAATGCCTGTTTACTTGTTCTGATGTTTATATATATATATATATCTATAATTCTGTTTATTTATATTGATGCTATCGATGCCTGTTTACTTGTTTTATTGTCACCCCCTTTCTAGACTGTGAGCCTGTTGTGGGTAGGGATTGTCTCTGTTGCTGAATTGTACTTTCCAAGCGCTTAGTACAGTGCTCTGCACACAGTAAGCACTCAATAAATACAATTCAATAAATGAATGAATACAGCAACACTTAGAACAGTGCTTGGCACATAGTAAGCACTTAACAGATACCATTATTACTGTTATTATAGCATGTCTGCTGATGAGAGGTATGTTTTAGATGTAAGTGAAGTGTTATATGATGCTCATTAATGTCTCTGAGTTGATTAGGAAAGCTTGAGGCGAGCAATTTTTTTCTGGTTTTTGTTAAGTGCTTGCTATGTGTCAAGCACTTTTCTAAGCACTGGGGTAGATATACAGGCTGATCAGATGAGACAGACTCCCTGTCCCATCTGGGGCTCACAGTCTGAGTAAGAGGAGAGAAGAGGTATCGAAACCCCATTTTACAGTTGAGGAAACTGAGGCACAGAGAAATTAAGCTCATGGTGGGCAGGGAACATGTCTACCAACTCTGTTGTATTGTAATCTCCTAAGTGCTTCAAAGCCCTACTGAGAGCTCACCTCCTCCAAGAGGCCTTCCCAGACTGAGCTCCCCCTTTTTCCTCTGCTCCCCCTCTACCCCCCTTCACCTCCCCTCAACTAAGCCCCCTTTCCCCTCATTTCCCTCTGCTCCTCCCCCCTCCCTTCCCCTCCTCTCAGCACTGTGCTCGTCCGCTCAACTGTATATATTTTCATTACCCTATTTATTTTGTTAATGAGATGTACATCCCCTTGATTCTATTTATTGCTATTGCTTTTGTCTGTCTGTCTCCCCCCATTAGACTGTAAGCCCGTCTGTCTCTATCTGTTGCCGATTTGTACATTCCAAGCGCTTAGTTCAGTGGGCTGCACATAGTAAGTGCTCAATAAATACAATTGAATTGAATGAATGAAATGCTTATTACAGTCCTCTGCACATGGTAAACTCTCAATAAATACACTGACTAAGTGACTCACCCGAGGTCACATAGCAGACAAAAGGTGGAGCTGGGACTAGAACCCAGGTCCTCTGACTCCCAAGCCTGTTCTCTTTCCACAAGGCCATGCTGCTTCCCAAGCCGCTTGTCAGCTGTGAGACCTTGGGCAAGTCACTTCACTTCACTTCTCTGTGTCTCAGTTCCCTCATCTGTAAAATGGGGATGAAGACTGTGAGCCCTACGTGGGACAAGCTGATTACCTTGTTTCTACCCCAGTGCTTAGAACAGGGCTTGGCACATAGTAAGCGCTTAACAAATACCAACGTTAGTATTATTATTATTAATTGTAGCTGTCATTGTATTCCTTAAGTACCTCCTAAGACCAAAATACACACCAAATAGGCTTTTTCCCTGGCCCTCAATAGGCTCACAGCCTTCCCCCATCAAGCAGCGTGGCTCAGTGGAAAGAGCAGGGGCTGGGGAGTCAGAGGTCATGGGTTCGAATCCTAGCTCTGCCACTTGTCAGCTGTGTGACTGTGGGCAAGTCGCTTAACTTCTCTGTGCCTCAGTGCCCTCATCTGTAAAATGGGGATTAAGACTGTAAGCCTCACGTGGGACAACCTGATTACCTTGTATCTACCCCAGGGCTTAGAACAGTGCTCTGCACATAGTAAATGCTTAACAAATACCAACATTATTATTATTATCACATCCTCGTAGCATAGTGCGTAGAGTACAGGCCCGGGAGTCAGAAGGTCATAGAATCTAATCCCAGCTCCACCACTAGTCTGCTGTGTGGCTTTGGGCAAATCACTTTACTTCTCGGTGCCTCAGTTACCTCATCTGTCAAATGGGGATTAAGACTGTGAGAACACTGTGGATCAGGGACTGTGTCCAACCCGATTCACTTGTATCCATCCCAGCACTTAGTACAGTGACTGACACATAGTAAGGACTTAAACACCACAGTTATTATTATTATTATTATCCTCTCAACTTCGACTTGAACACTTCTGTGCCATCTAAAAACTGAGTATACTCCTGACTCCTATAGCACTTATTTATGTATCTCACCTACTCTATTAATAATGATGGCATTTGTTAAGCGCTTACTATGTGCCAAGCACTGTTCTAAGCGCTGGGGCAGATACAAGGTTGTCCCATGTGGGGTTTACAGTCTTAATCCCCATTTTACAGATGAGGTAACTGAAGCACAGAAAAGTTAAGTGACTGGCCCGAAGTCACACAGCTGATAAGAGGTGGAGCTGGGATTAGGACCCACAGCCTTTGACTCCCAAGCCCCTGCTCTTTCCACTAAGCCACACTGCTTCTCTATTATTTTCTTCTATCTGTAATTTACTTAACTGCCTATCTCCCCCCCTAAATTGGAAGCTCCTTGAGGGCAGGGATCTGGTCTACTAATTCTACTGTACTCTTCCAGGTGCTTGACACAGTGCTCTGCACACGGTCGGCGCTCACTAAATAATGATAATTGGCACTTAATATGTGCCAAGCTCTGCCCTAAGCGCTGGGGTAGATACAAAATAATCAGGTCCCACATGGGGCTTACAGTCTAAGTAGGAGGGAGAACAGGTAAGATCACTGTGGGCAGAGAACATATCCACCAACTCTCCCAAACGCTCAATACAGTGCTCTGCACGCAGTAAGCACTCAACAAACTAGATTGATTGATTGAATCCCCATTTTACAGATGATGGAACTGAGGCCCAGAGAAGTTTGAGTGACTTGCCTGAGGTTACCCAGCAGATAAATGGCAGATCTGGGATTAGAACCCAAATCCTCTCTGATTCCCAGGCCTGTGGTCTTTCCACTAGGCCACGCTACTTCCCTGATTGATTGGGAAGAGGGAGTTGGCAGCAGATACACAAGATGAAGCAGTAAATATACAAAAACCACATGAAAAACAACAATAAGCAGTATAAGAGCAATTACATACCGTGCCTAGAGGAGCAGCGTTTCAAAAGTGCCTGATTTTAGAAGCCTAAACCTGCAAGCCTTCATTCTGAAGAGGGGATGCTGAAGAGATCCGATAGGATTTCAGAAATGTTCCCATTATCACTCTCTTCAAGAGAGCTGGGGAGAGTGCTAAAAGCAGACGCTATCGGGTGACCTCATTGCCCTCCATTCCTGGCAGATTTTTAGCCGAGTCCTCCAGACCTGACTGATGGGAGAGGAACACATGTCTAACCGTGCCTCTCTCCCAGTATCACGATGCAGCTTCAGACCACACTGGGGCAGAACAAGCACATTCTTTGCGCACATCAGATGCAGGAGAAATGCGGGGAACACCACTGACCTCTATTTAGGGATCCTAGACTTTCCAAAGCATTACATTTAGAGCAAGAACCCCCCTGGGCTCTTGGAAAATGCAGTAGTCTCTCAGGACCCATGGGGGATTGGTAAGAGAAACCCCAGCGAGTGAGGGGCCAGAAGGCAAAAGTTTGTTCACGACCTAGTAGATGGGGCACGGGCCTGGGAGTCAGAAGGTCATGGGTTCTAATCCCAACTCTGCCACTTGTCTGTTTTGTGAAATTCGACAGGTCAGTTCACTTCTCTGGGCCTCGGTTTATGCAACTGAAAAATGGGGAATTGAGATTGTGAGCCCCGTTTGCTACAGGGACTGTGTCCCACCCGATTTGTTTGTATCCACCCCAGCACTTAGTACAGTGCCTGGCACATAGCAAGCACTCAACAAATATCACAATTAATTATTATTGTCCAGCATCTCTGAAAATTAAATCAAGAGGACTGATGAGTCTTTTGAGAGACTCATAGACAGTGGTACAAAGCATGGCTTTAAGATTCAGACCAACCTGAAGATATATTGGGTTATTACAGTGGCGACACTTTTTACTTCTGAGTCCTGAATTGGCCACTTATGCCACTTTTGACACATAGAGAAGTCCCACGCTACCCTGACAACATTCAATCCTTGACTTTAAGTGGCGAGGTCTGGATCACAGACACAATGCAGTAAGACCATCGACACTGAAACAACTTGTGTGACTTAATATGAGCTGAAATGAGGAAACAGGGAAACAGGGTAGATGGAAGAAAAGCTTGAATAAAATAATAATTGCATTTGTTAAGTGCTAACTATGTGCCGAGCACTGCACTGAGATAGATTGTTGCTGAATCGTACTTTCCAAGTGCTTAGTACAGTGTTCTGCACACAGTAAGTGCTCAATAAATACGACTGAATGAATAAATAAATGAATACAAGATAGGCTGAACAGAGTCTCTGTCCCTCATGGGGCTCATAGTCTACACTGTAAGCTCATTGTGGGTAGCGACTGTGTCTGTTGATTGTAGTATTGTATTCTCCCAAACACTTAGTACAGTGCTTTGCACATGATAAATAATCAATAAATTAGAATGAATGAATAGTCCAAGAAGGAATGAGAGTAGGTATTGAATCCCCACTTTACAGATGGGGATTCAAGTCACAACTTCTCTGTGCCTCAGTTCCCTCATCAATAAAAAGCAGGAATTAAGACTGTGAACCCCATGAGGGACAACTGGATTATCTTGCATCTACCCCCCCACTTAGAACAGTGCCTGACACATAGTAAGTGCTAAAAAAATACCATTAAAAAAAAGTAGAGGAGTTGGGATTAGAACCCAGGTCATCTGACTCCTGGTGGGTTGGGCCTCTTTCCACTAGACCCCGCTGCTACTCAGAGAAGCTGAAATTCACGTGATTCATCTTGGCAGGGGAATTCTGGAAGACCTGGATCTGTCCATTGTGGAGGCAGCAGTCAAAGGCAGAGTTGCATCTTGGAGCGGAGGCTGTGGGCATTTTGCAAAACCAGCAGGGAGGAGAGAAAACTGTACCAGGCACTGAGTGGAACAAATACTGCTGTGTAGCAAGAAGCAATCTCTGTAGACGTCACATGTGAAAGGGATTGCCAATCATATATCATAATGATGGAACTTTTCATCAATTGTTTTTGCTGTCAACCTGAACAAAAAGATGATGAGAGTTTAACATTAGAGAAATGAAGCAGCATGGCCTAGTAGAAAGAGCACTTTCTACTCTTCAAACATGTCTTCGAACATACCAATGTCTCCCCCATCCTGAAAAAATCCTCCCTTGACCCCACGGCTCCCTCCAGTTATCACCCCATTTCCCTCCTATCAAATCTCTCCAAACTCCTTGAGTGAGTCGTCTACACCCACTGTCTCAAATCCCTCACCTCCAATTCTCTCCTCAACCCCCTCTAATCTGGTTTCAGTCCCCTTCACTCCAAAGCAACTGCCCTCTGAAAAATTACCAATGATCTCCACCTTGCCAAATCCAACTGATTCTACTCCATCCTAATCCTCCTTGACCTCTCAGCTGCCTTCGACACTGTGGACCACCCCCTTCTCCTGGTAACGTTATCCAACCTCGGCTTTGCTGACTCTGTCCTCTCCTGGTTCTCCTCTTATCTCTCTGACCGTTCATCCTCAGTCTCCTTGCAGGCTCCGACTTGGCCCACCGCCCCCTAATTGTGGTGGTCCCTCAAAGTTCAGTTCTGGGTCCCCTTCTAGTCTCCATCTACACTCCTTCCCTTGGAGAACACATTCGCTCCCATGGCTTCAACTACTATCTCTATGCAAATGTTCCACGAATCTACATCTCCCCTGATCTCTCTCCCTCTCCAGGCTCACATCTCCTCCTGCCTTCAAGACAACTCTACTCGGATTTCTTCTCAACACCTCAAACTTAACATGTCCAAAACAGAACTCCTTACCTTCCACCCAAACCCTGTCCTCTCCCTGACTTTCCCGTCATTGTAGACGGCCCTACCATCCTTCCCATCTCACCAGCCCCTAACCTTAGCCGTTATCCTTGACTCCTTTCTCTCATTCAACCCACATATTCAATCCGCCACCAAATCCTGTCATTCCCACCTTCACAACAATGCTAAAATCCACCCTTTCTTCTCCTTCCAAATTACTACCAAATTAATACAATCACTCGTCCTATCCCGCTTAGATTACTGCATCAGTCTCCTTGCTGACCTCCCAACCCTTCTCTCTCTTTCTACTCCAGTCCATACTTCATGCCTCTCCCCAGATCATCTTTCTACAAAAGCGTTCAGGACACATCACCCCTCCCCCTCCCCTTCTCCCCCACCTCCTCATAAATCTCCAGTAGTTGCCTACCCACCTCCGTATCAAACAAAAACTCCTCACCATTGTCTTTAAAGAACTCTGCGTTCCCTCCTACCTCATCTTGCTTCTCTCCTTCTAGTTAAGGGCAAGTCACTTAACTTCTCTGTGCCTCAGTTACCTCATCTGTAAAATGGGGATTAAGACTATGAGCCCCACATGGGACAACCTGATTACCCTATATCTACCCCAGCGCTTAGGACAGTGTTCTGCACATAGTAAGCGCTTAACAAATACCAACATTATCATTATTATTATTATTCTACAACCTAGCCCGCATACTTCGTTCCTCTGGTGTTAACCTTCTCACTGTGCCTCCATCTCGCCCTATCTCGCCGCCGACCCCTGGCCCCCATCCTGCTTCTGGCCTGGCATGCCATCCCTCCTCAAATCCAACGAACAATTACTCTCCCCGGCTTCAAAGCCTTACTGAAGGCACATCTCCTCCAGGAGGCCTTCGCGGACTATGCCCCATTCTTTCTCATCTCCCAATCCCTTCTCTCCACCCTAATTTGCTTCCTTTGCTCTCCCCCACCCCTCGCAACCCCACAGCACTTATGTGTATATCTGTAATTTCATTTAATTGTACTGATGTCTGTCGTCCCTTCTCTAGTCTTTGAACTTGTTGTGGGTGGGCATTGTCACTGTTTATTGTTGTATTGTTCTTTTCCAAGCACTTAGTATAGTGTTCTGCACACCGTAAGCACATAATAAATACGACTGAATGAATGAATGTAAAATATGGATTAAATCCTCCTGTCTCCGATTCAAAATGTGAGCCCCACGTGGGACAGGGACTTTGTACAAGCTATTAGGCTTGGATCTACCCCAGTGCTTAAAACAATGCTTAACACATTATAAGCGCGTAACAGATAGAATTTAAAAATGTGTTCTTGCTACCTTTATTGTGTTTTGAGCATGAATTGCCTTGTTGATAGATAAGGAAATAAAAAATAGAACCAGGTATGACACAGAGATTGTACCTTTCATCTACCATCTTAAAAAAAAAACGCTGCTTAACACATAGTAATCACTTAATGGATGTAATTAAAAAATGTGTTCTTGTTATCTTTATTGTGTTTTGAGCGTGAACTGCCTTGTCAATAGACAAGGAAATAAAAAATAGAACCAGATATGACATAGGGATTGTACCTTTCATCTACCATCTTAAAAAAAAATTCCTTGACACTTAGAAAGTGCTAAATGTATGCAATTTAAAAATGTGTTCTCGTTACCTTTCTTGTAACGAGAGAACAAGCATAAATTGCCTTGTTGATAGACAAGGAAATAAAAATAGAATCAGGTATGACACAGCCCTTAGAACATTGCTTGGCACATACTGCACGCACCATAGTAAGTACCACTATTATTCTTATTATTCTTATCATTATGAGACAATCATTCCGTGCTTTGCTTTAAACACTGTCAAATTGTGTGTGCTGACAGTAAGGCATCTAACCTCAGACCAAACTGATGATTTCCAGAACCTCCAGTGCTGCCTCACTGCCAACTCTTAGAACAGTGCTTGGCACATAGTAAGCGCTTAACAAATACCATTATTATTATTAACTCCTTTCTGCATGACCCTGACTTGCTCCCTTTGTTCATCCCCATTCCCAGCCCCATAGCATTTATGAACTTATCAGTCATTTTATTTGTTTGCACTGATGTCTGTCTCCCCAATGCTAGAAGGTAAGCTCATTGTGGGCAGGGAATGTGACTGCTTATTGTTGTATTGTACTCTCCCCAGCACTTAGTACAGTGCTCTGCACACGGTAAGCTCTCAATAAATACGACTGAATGAATGAGCCCTCGTCTGGACGGCGACATACCTGCCTTAATTTCCGGACCTTTCATTTGTTGACTCCGCCACATCCATCTCACTTAGAGAAGCAGCGTGGCTTAGTGGAAACAGCAGGGGTTTGGGAGTCAGAGGATGTAGGTTCTAATCCCGACTCCACCACTCGTCTGCTGTGTGACCTTGGGCAAGCCACTCAACTTCTCTGTGCCTCAGTTACCTCATCTGTAAAATGGGGATTAAGACGGTGAGCCCCACGTGGGACACCCTGATTACCTTGTATCTACCCCAGCACTTAGACCACTGCTTAGCACATAGTGCTTAACAAAGACCATAATTATTATTACTTGAGTTTCCTCTATCCGCTAAGTCGCTGCTTTGCCTTAAAGGGGCTCGGTGAGAAGAAACTGATGATTAACCATTTCTTGAGCTATGAATGTTAGGGTGAAAGGCTGTACTTTTACCCTAAATTAGGAAAAGATCTAGGCACTGCCAGGGGACACTGTAGTGGAGAGGGAACTAATGCGAGGTTCATTTTTCAAGTTAAATCCTTAAAACGACTTAGTGTTATGGTATTTATTAATCACTCACTAGGTCAGGTGTGATGCTAAGTGGAGAAGTCACAAGTTAATAAGATTATCAGAGGAAGCAACATGGCATAGCGGATACAGCATGGGTCTGGAGGTCAGAAGGTCAAGGGTTCTAATCCCCGCTCTGCCACTTATCTGCTATATGGTCTTGGGCAAGTCACCTTATTTCACTGGGCCTCAGTTACCTCATCTGTAAAATGAGCATTAAGACTGTGAGCCCTATGGGGGTCAGAGACTGTGTCCAAACTGATTTCCTTGTATCCACCACAGAGATTAGTACAGTGTCTGGCACACAGTAAGTGCTTGACAAATACCACAGTTATTATTATTATTACAAGACAGTTCCCATATGATATGAGACATAATCTAAACCAGGTACCGTGTCCTCACTGCGCAGATGAGGATGCTGAGACACGGGTAAGTTAAATGACATGCCCAAGTCATTCAGAAGGCCGGTAGCCGTTAGAACTAGAACCCAGGAATCAATCAATCAACAGTCAATCAGTGGGTTTATTGAGCATTAACTGTGCAGCGAACTGTACTAAGCACTTGGGAAAGTGCTGTAGTACAGCCGAGCTGGCAGACACGTTCCAGAACTATGTCTATATTCCAGGAGCAGTGGAAAAGGTTGGGGTGGGATGAAGAGGGCTAACGGAACAGCCAATACCTTCCGGAAAAATGAACATGTCCTTCCTCATTTCCATCTCTCAATGGGCCCCCTCCAGCCAATAACTGGTCTCATTTCCTCTCAATGGAGAGTTCCACTGAATGGAAAAAGTGAATAATCCTGGAGTCGCATTAAATATTTAAACATCCTAATGCACTCCAGGAGCTAAACATATTAAATTGAAATGAACGGCAATTAATAACTTTTTTCAGGGTCCCCACTTGGACTGTAAAGCTCTATTTTAGAATACCGACTACCAGTGGACCAGGCTAAGTTTTCTGTTGGTGCCGAGGTGCAGCAGAATACTTGGATAAGGCACTGTTGGAAGATGAGAAGGAAGTGTAAAAGATAACTAAATGGCAGTTTTCCCTTTCAAACATGTTACGCTGTCATTAGTATTAATGATTGTGGAATCTGTTAGACGCTTACTATGTGCCAGGCACTGTACTAAACGCTGGGGTAGATAGAAGGTAACTGTGTTGGACAGAGTCCCTATCCTACATAGGGCTCATATTCTTAATCTGCATTTTATAGATGAGGTAACTGAGGCCCAGAGAAGTGAAGTGACTTGTCCAAGGGCGCACAACAGACAAGTGGCAGAGCCAGGATTAGAACGATAGCACAGATAAGCCCAGTCCGTGAGGCATCCCTGCTTTATCCCACTGGTGAGTGGGAATGGATTTGGGTCGGGCACCCACAGCCTGGAAACAGCCAGACGTGCTGTCATGAAGTGAGCCTCAGAATTGTAATGAATTTTTCAAGGCAGCTGAATTTGCTAAGTCATTTCCCAAGTCCAGTTTGAAGCAGCATGATCTAGAGGACAGAACATTAATCCCAACTCTACCACTAGACTGCTGGGTGATCTTTGGCACAGCACTTAACTTCTCTACGCTTCAGTATTGTGGGTAAAATGAAGATTACACGGTCTCCCTCCCTGCTAATCTGCAAGCCCTTAGTTTCCTTGAAGAGGTTAAGGCTAAGAGATGAGCTAATGGCTGCCTTCTCATGTAGGAAGGAGGATCTGACCAAATACATCCCATTGCTATCAAACAAGAGGAAATGATTTAGAACTGCAGCAATAGGGTGGTAGTTTAGACCCAAGGAAGAACTTCCAGCAAGTACGGTAGGAAGCACTGGGCTACTTATCGAGAAAAAGGTGAAATCTCCTCTAGTCTTTTATTAGGCACCTGCCAGGTCAGAGAAGAGAGTGTATAGTCTTTTTCAAGACAGTGAGGGTTGAGATAGAGGGGATTCAGGTGCTGCCTAATAATTAAGTCATTAATTATGGTACTTATTGAGTGCTTATTATGGGTTAAGTATTGGCAGAGGAGCGTGGCTCAGTGGAAAGAGCCTGGGCTTCAGAGTCAGAGTCATGGGTTCGACTCCCGGCTCTGCCACTTGTCAGCTGCGTGATTGTGGGCAAGTCACTTAACTTCTCTGGGCCTCAGATACCTCATCTGTAAAATGGGGATTCAAACTGTGAGCCCCACGTGGGACAATCTGATCACCCTGTATCCCCCAGCGTTTAGAACAGTGCTTTGCACCTAGTAAGCGCTTAACAAATACTACCATTATTATTATTATTCATTCTTTCATTCATTCAATCACATTTACAGTGTGCAGAGCACTGTACTAAGCATTTGGAAGAGTACAAAATAACAATAAACAGATACATTTCCTGCCCCAAATGAGTTTACAGTCTAGAGGGGGAGACAGACATTAATATAAACAAATAAATTAGGGATATGTACATAAGTGTTGTGGGTCTGGAAGGGGGGATAAATAAAGGGAACAAGGACTGTACTAAGTGCTGGGGTAGCTACAAGGTAATCGGATTGGGCACAGTCCCTGTCCCACAGCCCAAAGAGGAGGGAGTAGGATTTAATCCCCATTTTACAGATGAGGAGAGTGAGGCACAGAGAAGCGAAGTGACTTGTCCAAGGTTCCACTGCAGACATCCAAGGTCCCACTGCAGACACGTGGTGGAACTAGGACTGGAACCCAGGTCCTCTGACTTGCAGGCCTGAGCTCTTTCTACTGGACCACACTTCTCAGCGATCTCTGTCAATTAACCGGCATAAGCCCTGAGCGACGTAAAGGAATACTAGACTGGCTGAACTGCACTCCGCAGAGAAAGATTGTCCTTTTTCTTGGGTATATATGAGTTATGTTGGTGGGTTTTGAGTTTTTGCCAGTTTTCCGACCCTTTGGCTGATAAATGTTCCACCCCTCCTCGGATAACTCTACAAGCACATAATTTAAGAACTGTTCTCTTCATAGTACCAGTAATGATTATTGAAATCTCTTTAGGCCTGGCCAGTCAAGGGCAGCCCTCTCTTCCTCCAAGCTGAGAGGCAGTGGGGCCTAGTAGAAAGAGCACAGGCCTGGGAGTCAGAGGACCAGGGTTCTAATCCCGGCTCTTCCACTAGTCTGCTGTGTGCCTGGCATTCATTCATTCATTCATTCATTCAATTGTATTTATTGAGCACTTACTGTGTTCAGAGCACTGTACTAAGTGCTTGGAAAGTACAATTCAGCAATAAATAGAGACAATCTCTGCCCAAAATGGGCTCACAGTCTAGAAGCGGGGAGATAGACATAAAAAAAGTAAACAGGCATCAGCGGCAGCAATATAAATAAATAGAATTATAGATATATACACATCATTAATATAATTAAATAGAATTATAAATACATACATATATACGCAAGTGCTGTGGGGCAAGGAAAGGGAGTGAGTCGGGGTGATGGGGGTGAGCAGAGAAAAAGGGGGACTTGGTCTGGGAAGGCCTCCTGGAGGAGGTGGGCCTTCAGTAGAGCTTTGAAGGGGGAAGTGTGATTCTTTGGCGGATTTGAGGAGGGAGGGTGCTGCAGACCAGAGGTAGGACGTGGGCCAGGGGTCGACGGCGAGGCAGGAGAGGACGAGGCACATTGAGAAGATTAGCCCCAGAGGAGCGGAGTGTGCGGGCCGGGATGTAGACGGAGAGAAGGGAGATGAGGTAAGAAGGGGCAAGGTAATGGAGAGCTTTGAAGCCAATAGTGAGGAGTTTTTGCTTGATATGGAGGCTGATAGGCAACCACTGGAGATTTTTGAGAGGGGGTGACATGCCCGGAACATTTCTGTAGAAAGCTAATCCAGGCAGCAGAGTGAAGTAGTGACTGAAGTGGGGAGAGACAGGAGGTTGGAAGATCAGAAAGTATGCTGATGCAGTAATCCAGTCGGGATATGATAAGTGATTGTACTAACAAGGTAGCAGTTTGGACGGACAGGAGAGGGCGGCTCTTGGAGATGTTGTGAAGGTGAGACCGGCAGGCTTTGGTGACGGACTGGATATGTGGGGTGAATGAGAGAGCGGAGTCAAGGATGACACCGAGGTTGTAGGCTTGTGAGACGGGAAGGATGACAGTGCCGTCCACAGTGACGGGGAAATCAGGGAGAGGACAAGGTTTGGGAGGGAGGATAAGGAGCTCAGTCTTGGACATGTTGAGTTTTAGGTGGTGGACGGACATCCAGGTGGAGATGTCCTGAAGGCAGGAGGAGATACGAGCCTGGAGGGCGCGAGAGAGAACAGGGGAGGACATGTAGATTTGGGTGTCATTTGCATAGAGATGATAGTTGAAGCCGTGGAAGCGAATGAGTTCAACAAGGGAGTGAGTATAGATGGAGAACGGTACCAATAACTGACGCTTGAGGAACCCCTTCAGTTAGGGGATGGGAGGAGGAGGAGCCAGCAAAAGAGACTGAGAATGAACGGCCAGAGAGATGAGGAGAACCAGGAGAGGATGGAATCCGTGAAGCCGAGGTTGGATAACATGTTGAGGAGGGGGAATGGTTGACTGTCAAAGGCAGCTGAGAATCTCCTAATCGAGGAGGATTAGGATAAAGTAGGAGCCATTGGATTTGGAAAGAAGGAGGTCAGTGCTGACCTTCAAGAGGGTGATTTCAGTGGAGCGGAGGGGACGGAAGCCAGATTGGAAGAGGTCCAGGAGAGAGTTGGAGGAGAGGAATTTGAGGCAGCGAGTGTAGATGACTCGCTCTAGGAGTTTGGAAAGGGAGGGTAGGAGGGAGATGGGGCTATAACTGGAAGGGCTGTGGGGTCAAGGGAGGGTTTTTTTAAAGATGAGGTAAACGTGGGCATGTTTGAAGGCAGAGAGGAAGAAGCTGTTGAAGAGTGAGAGGTTGAAAATAGAAGTTAAGGAGGGGAGGAGGGAAGGGGTGAGAGTTTTTATAAGGTGGGAGGGAATGGGGTCTGAAGCACATGTGGAGGGGGTGACACTTGAGAGGAAGGAGGAGATCTCCTCTGAAGACACTGTTGGGAAGGATGGGAAAGTAGAAGGGGGTGACAGGAGGGGGGATGGAGGAGGGGGAAGGGAGACTTTGGGAAGCTCAGACCTGATGGTGTTAATTTTCCTAATGAAATAGGAGGCCAGATCGTTGGAGATGAGGGATGGAGGAGGGGGAGTTAAATATCTGGAACTTAGCAAATACCATTAAAAAAAACAAAAAAAACCCACTAGCTACAGACCTTCCCTCTTCCCAGTCGTGGACCCTTGCCTCCAAGCCCCAGGAGCAGAGGGGCAGGTCCAGAAATAGACCCTCTCTGGACTCTGGACTACTGCTGTAGTCTGGTGTGGGTTTTTTTGTTTTTTTGTTTAGTTTTTGTTAAGCACTTACTATGTACCAGGCACTGTACCAAGCGCTGGGATAAAAATAAGATAATCAGGTTGGACGCAGTCCATGTCCCTCATTGGGCTCACAGTCTTAATCCCCATTTTACAGATGAGGTGAGAAGTTACAGATGAGGCACAGAAAAGTTAAATGACTTGCCCAAGATAACACAGCAGACAAGTAGCAGAGCCGGGATTAGAACCCAGATTCTTCTGACTACCAGGCTCTTGCTCTGTCCACTAAACCCATGCTCTGGGTGCCAAAGATGAGGCCTGGTCTGAGCACCATAAGCTTCACGCAACACCCAAGACCACTTTTGCCATTCCACGCAATGAATTGAAAAATGCTGAGTAACTCACCACACCACAACCTCTTTTCAGGTAGGATCAATCATCCCATTTCAATATTCCGACGATGCCGCAGCGTGTAAATTTACCCGAAGCGGTTCTCCGACATCCCGCCTTAAAATCCTTTACCCAAGTCTTACAGATAAACAGGTTTGACGCTTAATATCCAACAGACTGAGGTGCATCATCAAAAATCTCCTAAAGATTAAAGTTAGCCTTTCCGGTTCATAGCGAGAGCAACGGAGGCAGAATATCTCATACGCCGAGACGATGCCATATCTCCCGGAAAGCTGACAGTGATAAAGGAATTCAACATGGCCACGGTTCACTCATTCATTCATTCAATCGTATTTATTGAGCGCTTACTGTGTGCGGAGCACCGGACTAAGCGCTTGGAACGTACAATTCGGCAACAGAGACAATCCCTGCCCACAGTCTAAAAGGGGGAGACAGCAAAACAAGTAATCAGGCATCAATACCACGTGCCCGTCTACCCTTGGAGTGTTCGAGAGGGTGGGCTAGTTGGGATGTTAGACCTGAAACCAAATCTGTGGAGCAAGCAGTTGTCGTCTCCATCTTGCTGTTCAGAGCCGAGCTGCAGACAAGGTCAGGAAGAATTTTTTTTTTTTATGGCATTTGTTAAGCTTATTATGCACCAGGCACTGTACTGTACAAAGCACCAGGACAGATTGAAGCTAATCAGGTTGGACACCTTCCATATCCCACAGGGGGCTCACGGTCTTAATCCCCATTTTACAGATGAGGAAACTGAAGCAAAGAGAAGCGTTGTGACTTGCCCAAGGTCACACATCTTCAAGGGCCGAATAGCACCAACAACACTGCCGACAGAAGATCCTCCGGGGTGAGTGAAAGGTTGGCATACTCATGTGGACATAGGAATGAGGAGAGCATTGCTGTAGCAGTAATAGCATTTATTGAGTGCCCACTGGATTTTATGCACTGTTTGAAGCATTTAGGATATACAAAACAAAACAAAAAATCAATCACTCAAGGGCATTTATTGGAGGCCTGCTGTGAGCAGAGCACGCCATTAACTCCTTGGGAAAATACGGAAGAGTTGATTAGCATAAGAGTTTACAATCTAGTGGGGACCCTAAGCAGCCTGGCTTAATGGAAAGAGCACGGGCTTGGGAGTCAGAGGTTGTGAGTTCTAATATCGTCTCTGCCACTTATCAACTGTGTGACTTTGGGCAAATCACAACTTCTCTGTGCCTCAGTTACCTCAGCTGTAAAATAGGGATTAAGACCGTGAGCCCCACATGAGACAACCTGATTACCTTGTATCTACCCCAGTGCTTCGAACAGTGCTTGTCACATAGTAAGCGCTTAACGAACACCATAATTAGGTATCATTTATATCTATATATCATTTATGAGAAGCAGCGTGGCTCACTGGAAAGAGCACGGGCTTTGGAGTCAGAGGTCATGGGTTCGAACCCCGGCTCTACCACTTGTCAGCTGTGTGACTTTGGGCAAGTCACTTAACTTCTCGGTGCCTCAGTTACCTCATCTGTAAAATGGGGATTAAGACTGTGAGCCCCACGTGGGACAACCTGATTCCCCTGTGTCTACCCCAGCGCTTAGAACAGTGCTCGGCACACAGTAAGCGCTTAACAAATACCACCATTATTATTATTATTATTATCTTCATTCATTAATTCAGTGGTATTTACTGAATTCTTTCTGTATGCAGAGCACCGTACTGAGTGCTTGGGAGAGAACAATATAATACAAAAGGACTAAGAACGGGTATAAATAAATCTATTAGTGCTAGAGAGGGCTGATGGGTTTATGTGACTCAGGATGCTGAGAATTAATTGGGGATGGCTTGTTGGAGGAGATGGGATTTTAGGGGGACTTTGAGGGTGGGGAGAGGTGTAGTCTGTCAGACATGGGGAAGGAGGGAGTTCCAAGCCAGGAACAACCTAGAAAGGAGATGAAATCAGAAGAAAAGAGAGCCAAGTGCAGCTGGAAAGTAGCTTGGGAGGACCAAAGACAACCAACTAATCAGTAGTATTTCCTGAGCGCTTACTGTGTCCAGAGCACTGTACTAAGGACTTGGGAGAGCATAATATAACTAATTTGGAAGATATGTCCCCTGTCCATAAGCAGCTTACAGTCTAAAGGGGAAGAAAGTGGATTTGGGAATTGATGGGAAAAGAGAAAAGAGAGGTAAGTGGGGCCAGATGGTGGAGAACCTTGAAACTGATTAGTACAGCGCTTCTCCACCCAGTAAGCACTCGATAAATGTCATTGCTTGATTCATCGACAGACTGGAATGGCTGCAGGCAAGATGCTGATAAAATTGCAACACTGTCAAACATTTTCATCAAGCTTAAGGCTCCTATTCTTCGGAGAGAATTGGCCAAGGTGGGAGAAGAAGAAAAGGTTTTCAGGATGTCAAGGCTAATTCTTTTTTTTTCCCTGGGGGAATCACATCTTAGTCACGGGTCATTCCAAATGCGGAAATATTGCAAAACAAGGAGTCTGGCCTCTCAATGTTATAGGGAAACAGAGAGAAGAAAACGGTAGCGACAGCAGATTGAAAATCCCAAGTCCCTTTATCTCCAGGAAAATGTTTGCCTAAACTGCAGCAAACCTTGCTTGTCTCAAATCAACCTGATAAATTATATTCGAAGGCTTAAATAACTCGCATGGAAAGAAAAATCATTCTCGATCGTGGAATTGCTTCCACTGCTGATAATTCATTCAACAATATTTACTGCCACTTGTCAGCTGTGTGACTGTGTCACTTAACTTCTCTGTGCCTCAGTTATCTCATCTGTAAAATGGAGATTAAGACTGTGAGCCTCAGGTGGGACAACCTGATTACCCTGTATCTACCCCAGCACTTAGAACAGTGCTCTGCACATAGTAAGTGCTTAACAAATACCAACATTATTATTATTAGAGAAGCAGTGTGGCTCAGTGGAAAGAGCCCGGGCTTGGGAGTCAGAGGTCATGGGTTCTAATCCTGGCTCCGCCGCTCGCCAGCTGTGTGACTTTGGGCAAGTCACTTAACTTCTCTGTGCCTCAGTTACCTCATCTGTAAAATGGGGATTAAAACTGTGAGCCCCACGTGGGACAACCCGATCACCTTGTATCCCCCCAGAGCTTAGAACAGTACTTTGCCCATAGTAAGCGCTTAACAAATACCAACATCATTATTATTATTACTGGGCCCATACCAGATTGCAGAACACTGTTCTAAACCAGGGAGAGGGAATGTGTCGACGAACAATGTCCCCCCCCCCAAGTGTTAGTACAATACTTTGTACACAGTAATTACTAAATAAATACCATCGATTGATTGCTTGAGTGATTGGGAGAATATGTTTATAATTATGGCAGGGTGAATGGTGCAATCAAGAGATCAGAGAAGTACTCTGACACCCTACACCTCTCCTTTGCTCACCTCCCTTTCAGGGAAGAAGTTACCTGAGGTTTCCTTATCCGATTGGCACCAGGCAATCAGGTTTGTTTCTACCCGATGGATGATGCTCTAAATCCCTACCCGTGACACTTTATCTGCCCTGACCCCTGCCATCTTCTCCTCAACCACCCAGAATCCTTGAGTGAGCCAAGCCCGGGGAGGCAAAAGCAAAACAAACCAGGACACTGGCTGGAAGGCAGCCTTTATTTGGGTGCGGAGGGTAGGGGGCTCCGTAGGGGCTTAATCCCTCCACCCTCTCTGGCCTCATCATCCCTCTGCCAGATGCTTTTCCTCTCTGTTCAAGGTCCTCCTCCCTACCCCTCATAATAATAGTAATAATAATTGCAGTATTTGTTAAGTGCTTACTACTTATCACTTGGGGAAGCAGCGTGGCTGAGTGGAAAGAACCTGGGCTTGGGAGTCAGAGGTCATGGGCTCGACTCCTGGGCTCTGCCACTTGTCAGCTGTGGGACTGTGGGCAAGTAACTTAACTTCTCTGTGCCTCAGTGACCTCATCTGTAAAATGGGGATTAACTGTGAGCCTCACCTGGGACGACCTGATTACCCTGTATCTACCCCAGTGCTTAGAACAGTGCTCTGCACATAGTAAGCGCTTAACAAATACCAATAGTATTATTATCAGGTACTGTACTAAGTGCTGGGGTAGTTAGGAGATAATAGGGTTGGACACCATCTCTGTCCCACATAAGGTTCACAGTCTTAATCCCCATTTTACAGATGAGGTAAACAGAGCCCCAAAGAAGTTAAGTGGCTTGCCCAAGGTTACACAGCAGGCAGCTGGGGAGCAAAATCGGAACCCAGGCCCCCTGATTCTCTGGTCTTTCCACTAGGCCATGCTGCTTCTTCAGTGGAAGGGATCTGAGCAGCTTGCTAACGAATGGAAATGACAAGGAGACCAGGACTGATTAGAAATATAGTAGTTTTAAGAAAGTGAGAACAGATTTAAAAATAAACAGGGGACAATGAATAAATAACACAGGTCGTGTCCTAGTGTCCTAGTCTAGACCCAGCTCTGCCAATTGTCTGCTGCGTGACCTAGGTCAAGTCATTTAATGTCTCTGTTTCTCATTTACCTCATCTGTGAAATAGGGATGAAAACTGTGAGCTCCATGTGGGCCATGGACTGTGTCCAACCCCGATACCTTGTATCTATCCCAGCACTTAGAACAGTGCTTGGCACACAGTAATCACTTAACAAATACCATAAAAAAGACCTAACAAGGAAACAGAGAAAGGCAGAGTTAACCAAGAATT
Source organism: Ornithorhynchus anatinus (assembly GCF_004115215.2). NCBI lineage: Eukaryota > Metazoa > Chordata > Mammalia > Monotremata > Ornithorhynchidae > Ornithorhynchus > Ornithorhynchus anatinus. The sequence continues at coordinate 52,397,327 of NC_041738.1, forward strand.
GCATATCAGAAACAATCTAGAAATCCTTCCTTTCTGTCTCTAAGCCAGTCACATTGTACCTCCCAAATCACCAATTCCAGGTGGTTTAAAAGGACATTGTTTAGAGAACCCTTACCTTTCCAAACATTCAAAATCCCAGGGGTTTGATGAGTGGGGGGGAAAGTGTTGTAGTTTATATGTCTGATCACGTAGAAATTTGTTTTCCCTGGGCTAGTTCTGTTAGTCTGTCTTTATGCCTAGTCAGTCTGGTGTGAAATTGATCCATCAGAGTGAAGTCAGTGGTCCATGTTTCATTCCTGGATATCTTTTGTGTCACCAGGGGTTGGGATGGGGAGAATATTAATAAATGAGCCTCAGGTGAATTCTTTCATCTCCTCTCCGGAGTTGAATCTGAGGAATAAAAGGCCGGGCCTCCTGAGGTTGACTTTATTACCAAACGAGGTATTGTCATTGTTGTATTTAATATGTAGAACAAGTGCGTTACAGAAAGTAGACTATCTTAAGACATTGTGGGATAGATATATGGGCATTAGTTGTCCTACCTACTCATTCCTGGAGCTACTGTTTCGGCTTTTAGACATGTGCACTAAGAGGGAGCTTCCTGATTTCACAGTGCTACTTCACAAGAGTGCAGAGAGGCCTGATGAAGTTGCAGCGTTCAAATGCAGCATGCTCAGGCCTCAAGTTGATAAACCGTGTTGGAAGTTGGAGTTGAAATTGTGGTATATCTATTTTTTTATGTTATGTTGAAAGATTGGGTCACGTCCTGACTGTCAATCAATAGGCCAAAAAGTATGTTTTTCTTCTGCAGAACTGTGATGGAACTTTTTAGTGGGTATGCGTCTGCACATGCACCTGAGGGTAATCTTTTTATTTGGAAGGGCTAACTCCAAAGTACAAGTAACTAGAAACGTACTGTGTTGGGATCGGTGCTTTGCTGCTACATTGAAAGTACTCCGTGACAAGCAGCGTGACCTAGTAGAAAGACCACGGGCCTGGGAGTCAGAGGACCTGAGATCTAATCCTGGATCTACCACTTGCCTGCTGCGTGACCTTGGGCAAATCACTTTACTTCTCTGTGCCTCAGTTCTAATAATAATAATAATGTTGGTATTTGTTAAGCGCTTACTATGTGCCAAGCACTGTTCTAAGCGCTGGGGTAGACACAGGGGAATCAGGTTGTCCCACGTGGGGCTCACAGTCTTAATCCCCATTTTACAGATGAGGTAACTGAGGCACAGAGAAGTTAAGTGACTTGCCCAAAGTCACACAGCTGACAAGTGGCCGAGCCGGGATTTGAACCCATGAACTCTGACTCCAAAGCCCGTGCTCTTTCCACTGAGCCACGCTGCTCTGTAAAGTTCTCTCATCTGTAAAATGGGGAGTCAATACCTATTCAATCGATTGTATTTATTGAGCACTTACTGAGTGCAGAGCACTGTACCAAGTGTTTGGGAGAGTTCCATATAACAATATAAGATATATTTCCTGCCCCCAGTGAGCTTACAGTCTAGAGGGGGAGACAGACATTGATATAAATAAATAAATTACAGATATTTACTTAAGTGCTGCGGGGCTGGGAGGGAGGATGAGTAAAGGGGTGATGCAGAAAGGAAGAAAAGGAAAGGAGGGCTTAGTCAGGGAAGGCCTCTTGGAGGAGATGTGCCTTCCATAAGGCTTTGAAGTGCGGGAGAGTAATTGTCTACAGGATATGATAAGGGACCAGGCCGGAGGCCGAATATGGGCTAGAGGCCAACGGCGAGATGAACAAGATAGAGGTACAGTGAGTAGGTTGGCATTAGAAGAGCCAAGTGTGTGGGCTGGGTTGTAATAGGAGAGCAGGGAGGTGAGGGACAGGGGCAAGATGATTGCGTGCTTCAAAGCCAACGGTGAGGAGGTTCTGTTCTGTTTGAAGCGGAGCTTGCTTTTCTCCCTCCTGCTTAATCTGTGAGACCCATGAAGGACCTCATTATGTTGTATCTACCCCAGCACTTAGTATAGTGCTTGGCACATAGTAAGAGCATAATAAATACCACAGTTATTGTTCCTGTAGGTAGACTCTAAGTTCCTCGTGGGCAGGGAACTCGTCTCCCAACTCTGTCATACTGTACACTTAGAACAGTGCTCAGCATACACTAAGTGCTTGATAAATATGGTCGATTAATTGTTGCTTGAACTCAAAAGGTTTTAAATGAGCTATGAAGCCTGTATCTAAGGTAGGGACAGAACAGCAAGGCTTTAAATCATGGCAAAACTCATAAAACCATGAGGAGAAAGGCAGAGGACAGAATCTTGGGCTGGAATCAGTGAATCTAAAATTTTGCAACTAAAACCTTGGACAAGCTTGAATGTAAGCAGGGACTTTGGCTTGTTAGAAGGAGAACTTCTGCTTGTTTTCTGGAGCCAGTCTGAAGTCTCTACCTCCCTTGCTGATGAATTAATCAATAAATGGTATTTATTAATAATGTTGGTATTTGTTAAGCGCTTACTATGTGCCGAGCACTGTTCTAAGCGCTGGGGTAGACACAGGGGAATCAGGTTGTCTCACGTGGGGCTCACAGTCTTAATCCCCATTTTACAGACGAGGTAACTGAGGCACCGAGAAGTCAAGTGACTTGCCCAAAGTCACACAGCTGACAAGTGGACGAGCTGGGATTTATTGAGCACTTACTATGTATAGGGCACGGTACTAAGGTGCTCAGTGAACACAATTATTGAATAGTTGAACGATAATCACCTGTACACAGTAAGCACATGATGACAGGGAAGCTTCATGGCCTAATGGAAAGAGCCCGGGCCTGGGAATCAGAGGACCTGGGTTCTAATCCCACCTCTGCCACTTGCTTGCTCTGTGGCCTTAGGCAAGTCACTTGGTTTCCTCATGTATAAAATGGGAATTCAATCCCTTTTCTCCCTGAGAGAAGCAGCGTGGATCAGTGGAAAGAGCACGGGCTTAGCAGCCAGAGGTCATGGGTTCTAATCCCGGCTCTGCCACCTGTCAGCTGCGTGACTTTGGGCAAGTCACTTGACTTCTCGGTGCCTCAGTTACCTCATCTGTAAAATGGGGATTAAGACTGTGAGCCTCACGTGGGACAACCTGATGACCCTGTACCTACCCCAGAGCTTAGAACGGTGCTCAAGACATAGTAAGCGCTTAACAAATACCAACCCTATTATGACGATTGATTGATCGATAGTCAACTGTACCCCCTAGGCACTCAGTGAACATTATTGATTGGTTGATTGATGATCACCTGTACATAGGCATTCACTGAACACAATTGATTAGTGGAATGATGGACCCCTGTATACAGTAGGTGCTCAGTAAACACTATTGATTGATGGCCATAACCTGGTGAGCTCCCAATTTTAGGAGAAGCCATGTTATCTGCTCTGGGTTTGCTGGGTTTGAGTCACCTACACTGAACCCCTTGACAGTGTCAGAAGATCACGGGTTCTAATCCCACTCTGCCATTTGTCAGCTGTGTAACCTTGGGCAAATCACTTTGCTTCTTTGTGTCTCAGTTACCTTATCTGTAAAATGGGGATTGAGACTGTGAGCCCCACGGTGGGACAAGGACTGTGTTCAACTCTAAGTGGTTGTATCCACTCTAGTGCTTAGTAAAGTGCCTAGCACATAGTAAGCATTTAACAAATACTATTATTATTATTATTCCATTTGAGAGTTGGTTTTCTGTAATTCCAAGTTCCAACTCCTTACATGTAAGCAATGGGGATTGATGATTTAAATTAATGATGTTTTAACAACTTTCATAATTGGACCCTACTAGTAACTTACTAGAGAAGCTGCGTGGCCCAGTGGAAAGAGCCCGAGCTGGGGAGTCAGAGGTCATGGGTTCGAATCCCCACCCTGCTACTTGTCAGCTGTGTGACTGTGGGCAAGTCACTTCACTTCTCTGTGCCTCAGTTACCTCATCTGTAAAATGGGGATTAAAACTGTGAGCCTCACGTGGGACAACCTGATTACCCTGTATCTACCCCAATGCTTAGAACGGTGCTCGGCACATAGTAAGCGCTTAACAAATACCAACATTATTATTATTATTACTGACCGTCATACTAGCTTTGTCAGGAGAATGATAATAATAATAATAATAATAATGTTGGTATTTGTTAAGCGCTTACTATGGGCCGAGCCCTGTTCTAAGCGCTGGGGTGGACAGAGGGGAATCATGTTGTCCCACGTGGGGTTCACGGTCTTAATCCCCATTTTACAGATGAGGTCACTGAGGCACCTAGAAGTGACTTGCCCACAGTCACACAGCTGACAAGTGGCCGAGCTGGGATTCGAACCCATGACCTCTGACTCCAAAGCCCGTGCTCTTTCCACTGAACCACACTGCTTCTCATAGTTTGCCCAAGACAGATCTATCTAACATGTTCTCAATAGCAGTTCTTTTCTGCCTGTCATTTGACAGTAGGTTTTTTCTCTCTCTCCCTGATGGCTTTGCAACTTCTAGTTAAGTGAGAACATCGATTGACACTCTGTCTTTCTGTTTATAATTTGTTAAAGATAGTTTATAAATGATGTGAAATCTGTCAGGAATCCTCCAGTGGTATGTAACCTATGCCAAGTTCTAGTGTGATTCTCTCCCGAGCAGGAAGACTGTCATTCCTGTAGGGATCTCCTAGCTTTCCAGAGAGGCATTCTCTGGAAGAAAATGACGGACCAGTTTGAGTTAAAAAGACTCTCCTGACCCACCTAATGTCCCAATATAATTCACGTAAAGTGTTTTATTAATTTTTTTAGATTAGATCTCAGCTGTCACTGAGAAATTTCTTCTCTCAATGTTGTCCCTGGACATTTTAAGCCCAAGAGTCAACCGTTCCCTTGTAAGACCGTTGAGGGCAGAGGATAAGGGTCTTGCCACTGCCGTATTTTTCGAAGTGTGGAGTGCAGTGCTTAGCTCTCTGTAGGCTTGGATTGATTAGTTTGACAGGGCCTAAGGTGGATAAAAATCGCTCCCTTTGGATGGATCAATCCCTCACCACAGAGACAGTAGGACATCTTAAGGAGACTGAAAAATCAATGCGGGCCAACTTTTGTTTGGAGGCAGCAAACCACCCTACCCATAGCAGTTTCCCTGCCTTTTCCTTTAACTAGCTTGCTCTGTGACAGTTTCATTTCCCTTTAACTGTATTTATTTTTCTGCCTGTGCTCAGGAGCCGGTCCAAATCTCTTCTCTCCCACGGGTTAGGCAAGCTCTGTCGGTTGAAGCTTGAGTTTGAATAAAATAAGCTTCACATTGCTCATCCCTTCATTTTCTATTTTCACTCAATTTGTATTATTTATGGAGCACCTACTGAGGGGAGAGACCTGTAAGAAGCACTTGGGGAGAAAATGATATAATTATTAGTCTCCACAGCACTTATGTACATATCTGTAAAGTTTTTATTTATATTAATGTCCGTCTCCTCCTCTAGTCTGTAAACTCGTTCTAGGCAGGGAACAGGTCTACCAATTCTGCTGTATTATACTCTCCCAAGCACTTAGTACAGTGCTCTGCACACGGTAAACACTAGATAAATACCATTGATTAATTGATTAGACACAATCCCTGCCCTCAAAGAGCTTGCGATCAGGCCAGGGAGAAGGAAACTAAAATGAACCATGGTTTCAAAACATAATAATGTTGGTATTTGTTAAGCGCTTACTATGTGCCAAGCACTGTTCTAAGCACTGAGGTAGACATAGAGGAATCAGGTTGTCCCACGTGGGGCTCACAGTCTTAATCCCCATTTTACAGATGAGGGAACTGAGGCACAGAGAAGTTAAGTGACTTGCCCACAGTCACACAGCCGACAAGTGGCAGAGCTGGGATTCGAACTCGTGAGCCCTGACTCCAAAGCCCGTGCTCTTTCCACTGAGCCACGCTGCTTCTCTATCAGTGCTGAACTCTCAATGCCTCAGACATGTCTGGATGCCCCATGAATTCCCCAGTTGCCTTTCTAAAGGGATTCACAAACTCCTAGAATCCTCTTTCTTTTTAACTAAACCCTACAGCATTTCCATAACTATCCTTAAACTTCCCTATTGCTCCTAACCATAGTTTATTTTAATATTTATCTCCCCCCGTGAACTCTAAGATCACTGCAGTTACTGTGTATTAATAATAATAATGGTATTTGTTAAGCGATTACTACGTGCCAGGCACTGTGCTAAGCGCTAGGGTGGCTACAAAGCAAATCAAGTTGGACACAGTCCCTGTCCCATGTGGGGCTCACAGTCTTAATCCCCATTTTACAGATGAGGTAACTGAGGCACAGAGAAGCAAAGTGACTTGTCCAAGGTCACACAGCAGACAAGTGGTGGAGCTGGGAGTAGACCTCATGACCTTCTGACTCCCAGGCCTGTGCTCTATCCACTACACCAAGTTGCTGTACTCTCCCCAGCACTTTATAAAGTGGCCTGCACACAGTAGGGTCAATAAACACCATCGGTTGATCGATTGATTAAATTAGGTTAATTGAAAATTCAATTAAATTAAGGGAAGAAAAGGGGATGGCGTTAGTGCTTAAGACATAGAGCATGGGAGATGAGTGCTATTTTCCCCTCTTCTGATCAGAGTCAGGGTGGGACTCTTCCCAATGCTAGGCTCTTTACCTGGCATTTTTCAGAGAGAGAGGAAGAGATGAAACTATGAAACTATACATTCATTCATTCAGTCATATTTATTAAGCGCTTACTGTGTGCAGAGCACTGTACTAAGCACTTGGGAGAGTACAGTACAACAGTAAACGGACACATTTATATGGTTTGTTAACCAAAGAGTGCAAACATTATCCATTCCTAGGGTATCTGGCCTAATTATCTTGCATCTATCCCAGCTCTTCAGTACAGTGTTCAGCACGTAATAACAAATACCTAATATTTTTCTTATTGTTATTATTTGCAGTTTCCTAAGGGCCTGTCCCCCTTTAAACAGCAGAAGTCTTTTTTCAGGTGTGTATGGGAGAGGAGATGGATGAGTTTAAGAAGTAGGAAATGTTAGTTGTGTTTTGGGAATGGCCTGTTGCACTGTGTGGACAGGAAGGTGCCTTCTTATTTTGTAATTTAGATTCAGGACAGTGAGGTAAGCTGGCAAGATGGGTCAATGAAAACGCATAACTGCTATCTTCCCTGAGCTGGCATTTAGCCAAGATTAGGGCTTTAGTAGTAATGAAGGCATTTATGAAGCGACAAATACGCTCCGAGCTCTGTGCTAAGCCCTGGAGGGGACAGGGGCAAGATAATTTGATCTGACTGAGTCCCTAACCCACATAGGTCTCAGAGCCTAAGGATAATAATCAATCCATTCATCAGTTACGGTTATTGAGCACTATGTGCAGAGCACTGTACTAAGCTCTTGGGAGAGTACAACAGAGTTGGTAGACACATTCTCTGGCCACGGTGATCTAACGGATAATAATAACAATGATAATAATGATATTTGCTAAGTGCTTACTATGTTCCAAACCCTGTTACTAAACACTTGGGATGATACAAGGAAATTAGGTCCCACATAGTAGGAGAGAGAACACGGGTTAAATCCCCATTTTCAGTTCGTGGAATTGAGGCCCAGAGAAATGAAGTGACTTTCCAAAGTCACACAGCAGACAAGTGGTGGAGGTGGAATTAGAACCCAGGTCCTCTGACTTCTAGGCCCATGTTCTTTCCACTAAGCCTCACTGCTAGAAAGGAGAGCAGGTATTTTAGCCCCATTTTACAGATGAGAAAACTGAAGGCCAGAGTGGTTAAGTAACTCATCCGGAGTCACACAGCAGGACTGGGACTATTCAGTCGATCAAGCAATCAAATCCATGGAATTGATTGAGTGCTAATTGTGTGCAGAGGACGGCACTAAGCGTTGGGAGAGTCTGGGAACTGGATCTCCCCATTGTCCATTCTCAAGGTATTTCCGCTAATAATAATAATTACGGTACTTGTTAAGTACCCCTCTCAGGGTCGCACCTAGAGAGTTTCCAGTTCTCTACCAGCCTGACTATAGGAGGGAGAGTCGAGAAGGGGCATTTCCATTCCTAGCTTGGGCAGTGGCTAGCAAATGGACGGCAATCTGCTACAAGTCAAAACTCACCTGTCCTGGGCAGCAGCGAAATGGGAGAGAGCCGAGGATGGAGACTAAAGTTTACTGCGCGGAAGGAGGCAATGGTAAGCCGCTTCCGTATTTTTACCTAGAAAACTCTATGGATACACTACCGGAACGATGGCAGACGGAGAGCGAGCCGTTCTGGGAGAGATGTGTCCCTGGCATCGCTATGGGTCGGAGGCGACTCGACGGCATAAGACAAGACGCGTTAAGTGTTCGCTATGTGCCAAGCACTTTTCTAAGCACTGGGGTATATACAAGTTAAGCAGGTTGGAAACAGTCCCTGTCCCTCATAGGACTCCCAGTGTTAATCTCCATTTTACAGATGAAGTAACGAACCCCAGAGAAGTTAAATGATTTGCCCAAGGTCACACAGCAGGATTAGAACTCAGTTCCTTCTGATTTCCATGGCCAATCTGACTTCTATCCGCTAACTTCTTCTCACTCCGTGCCTCCGCGTTGTCTCCACTGGGCATTTTAATATTTGACAAAGCATTCTGGGCTTTCTGGCACCTTTCACTTGGACATCTCAAACAGTGACTGCTATTTACCATCTTAAGGGAAAGCTAAATGAGGACAGAGAGGGCCATTCAATGTTACTGGTGGGAACGGGATAAATTGAGCCTGGAAATATTTATGTCCCTCCGACTTAACTTGTAGTATGCAATACCAAGAAAAATGGTTTGCAACTGCCATTAGCAGAAAGGAAGAAAAACAACCTTCGACTATGTCAGCCAAAAGATCCAAGTTGTTAATTGTGACTGCCGAAGTCTAGCCAAGGTCCCAGAGGCTGCTTGGGCTCTACTTAGTCAATCCAGAGCACTTCATTGCCGTCATCTAGTATTTATGAAGTGCTCTGATGTGAGAGGGTCAATAAAATCTGCAGCTTTAATTTTTCTGCGAATGTGGAATCAAGCTTGGAGTTAGGAAAATGCAAGCCAACAAGAGCCCTGTAGTTGTGACTTCGCGCAAAGTCAGTGCTACCTACATCAGTCCTAGGCGGCAAAAATTCATTCGTCTCCCTCCGTTCTTTTCTTCTCTCCACAGACATGTGCTCCAAGTCTTGGAAAGAGCCCATTGTTGGGTAGGGATTGTCTGTATCTGTTGCTGAATTGTACTTTCCAAGCCCTTAGTACAGTGCTCTGCACACAGTAAGTGCTCAATAAATACGATTGAATGAACAAATATAACAATAATAGTCTTAAAAGAAAACAAAATATGCCAGGACTGCTTGCTCACCATCCCTTTCTCCATGGTCAGAAAGTACAATTTACGGACAGACTTAACAAAGGAAGAAAGTGGGAAATTATTTTAAGACTTTTGAGGTGACGTCGGGTGCCAAAACTTCATCCATCCGGTTGTTTTTGAAAAAAGCATATTCTAACCAGCTTGGGATGAATAATATAATAATAATTATGGTACTTGTAAAGTGCATACTCTGTGCCAAGCACTATTCTAAATGCTGGGGTAGATACAGCTAGTCAGGTTGGACACAGTCCCTATCCCTCATAGGGCTCACAGTCTTAATCCCCTTTTTACAAATGAAGAAACTGAGACCCCAAAAAGGTCATTCATATTTATTGAGCACTTACCATGTGCCGAGCACTGTACTAAACTCTTGGGAAAGTACAATACAGCAACAAAGAGTGATAATCCCTGCCCACAATGATTTCACAGTCTAGGGAAGTGATTCGCCCAAGGTCACAAAGCAGACATGTGGCCGCGCCGGGATTAGAACTCATGACCTTCTGACTTCCAGGCCCGTGCTCTATCCACTACCCCAGCTGGTGGTAGATAAGAAGCATCAGACCAACAAGCATCAGACCAACTTTGACAGGGCCCAATTTGGGATATTATTAATTCTCAGTTCTAATCCAGAGCCTTCTGATTCAAGCCCACGCTCTATCTACGAGGCCAGGCTGCTTCACCGTTCTGGAGATAATAAGAGCATGAGACTCAAAGCAGCGCCATTACTCGGTCCGGGCGGCCCTGACTCCAAGGATTAGTGTGATGCCTTCGTTGTCCTCCGTCCTCGGAGTGATAAATAAGGCACCCAACGTCCCCATTTCCATTTTGCTCGGTCTGGATTTACTAAGGTGACCGAATCAAGCCGTTGCTCTCGCAGGTTTAATGCATCGGGGTGAATTATCGTAGTTTTCGGTGTTGGGGCGGGTTGTGGTAAGACTTGAAATAAGATAATTATAATAATAATAATTGGGGTATTTGTTAAGTGCCATGTGTCAAGCACTGTACTAAGCACTGGGGGGCGGGGGGAGGAATACAAGCAAATTGGGTTGCACACAGTCCCCGTCCCGCATCGGTCTCACAGTCTTAATCCCCATTTTATAGATGAGGCAACTGAGGCCCAGAGAAGCGGAGCGACGTGCCCAAGGTTACGTGGCGGACAAGTGGCAGAGCCGGGATTAGGACCCCCGACCTTCTGACTCCCAGACCCGTCCTCTATCCACTAGGCCACGCTGCTTCGAGAGGACAAGGTACCTCTGATGTCTGGGGAATGATTGCCGAGGTGGAGGTGGAGTGCCTAACGTGGGAGATTCCCCTACCAAACCGAGGCAGTTCCTTTCTGGAATGCGTCCCGTCGGATAAACGAGCCGGGAAGTTGCCCAGAAATAATGGACGGCCAAGACGACAGGTAATGAGGATTTGAAGGATGAGCCGGGCTGCAATGAGGTGCGTCTGAACAGCGCACACTGCAGAGAGTTTTGCGTGAACCCCAGCTCTGAGGCAGATTTGTTTATGCAGGAAGTGAAGTGGAAAGAAACATGCCCATTGCCCTTTGAGAGATTACACAAAATTAGATCCATTTTTTATGGAAGACATTGCTATTAATTAGGGTAGCTCGGATTCCCATGTTCGGGATGATTGGATAGTTTCGGCCCCCGGAAGATAAATCAACTTGTAAAACATGCTCAGTCCACTCCTTCAGTTCCCTTTCCCCTACTTTGCCATCAAACGCGAGCTGCCCGAACTCTATTTAATAATTCAGCAACCAAACAGTTTCTTTACTCTCAACTAATCCTCTCTCATTATCTTCTCTCCTCGCTGAGATTCCTAGTTTTATGCTTCTCTGATGCAGGGAGTCAGAACTGGAGGGAACATTAAAGGCAGCGGGGCTTAGTGGATACAGCACGGGCCCGGGAGTCAGCAGGTCATGGGTTCTAATCGCAGCTCCGCCACTTGTCTGCTGCGTGACCTCGGGCAAGTCATTTAACTTCTCTGTGCCTCGGTTCCCTCGTCTGTAGAACGGGGATTAAGGCTGTGAGCCCCGGGTGGGACAGGGACTGTGTCCAACCCGATTATCTTGTATCTAGCCCAGCGCTTAGAACACTGCCTGGCACATAGTAAGTGCTTCAACGAATACCATGATTATTATTATCATCCAACCTCCTGCCACCAATCAGGTCACCATTGAGGGCAGATAATAATAATGGTATTCGTTAAGCCCTCAACATGTGCCAGAGACTAAGTTAAAGAAAACGGGTAATGGATCCCCATTTTACAGATGACAGAGCTGAGAGGCACAGAGAAGTGAAGTGACTTTCCCAAGGTCACACAACAGGCAAGTGGCCGAGACAGAATTAGAACTCAGGTTCTATGGCCTGCATTGCTTCCCCGATAACATCCTACAGCGTGGGCTCAGTGGAAAGAGCCTGGGCTTGGGAGCCAGAGGTCACGGGTTCGAATCCCAGCTCTGCCACTTGTCAGCTGTGTGACTGTGGGCAAGTCACTTCACTTCTCTGTGCCTCAGTTACCTCATCTGTAAAATGGGGATTAAGACTGTGAGCCTCCCGTGAGACAACGTGATTACCCTGTATCTACCCCAGTGCTTAGAACAGTGCTCTGCACATCATAAGCGCTTAACAAATAGCAACATTATTATTATTATTATTATCCCATCTTTCTATTTTCAGGAGACCACAGGGGCTCTCGTGAGCTTATTTCAGGGGCTGACAGGCCCCGGTCGCTCCACTTCCTTGCTGACCTAAGTGTAGATTTCTGAATCCAGGGGCTGTACGCTCTGATGAGGCTGAAAGGAAGTCTCAACTTCAATCAGACAAGAATCTCTACAGCAATCTCTACTTACAGCGAACAGCAAGAGTTCATATGGAAAAATTCTTTCTGCCTTCTGACCGAATACGCTGCAGGGGAATATAAAACAAGTCGGCTGTCTCTCCTCTGGGTATGAGGGAGATCTCTAGACTGTAAGCTCGTTGTGGGCAGGGAATGTGTCTGTTTATCGTTACACTGTACTCTTCCAAGCACTTAGTATCCAGTGCTTTGCACAGAGTAAGCGCTCAATAAATACGAGCAAATGAATCAGTTAGTGATCCAAGTTAGCAGATTGGCACCCGTAAAGTTGCTTCCAGGTCATGAAACTCCAACTCCCATTGTTCTGCGTGTATCAATCCATCAGTCGATCATATTTATTGAGCACCTACTGCGTGAGGAACGGTGTACAAAGTGCTTGGGAGAGTACGACATAACAAAAAAAGAGAGGCACCGTAGCCAGGTCGAGAGAGCACGGGCCTGGGAGTCATAAGGATCTGAGTTCTAATCCCAGCTTCGCCACTCGTCTGCTGTGTGACCTTGGACAAGTCACAACCCTGTGCCCCCGTTTGCTCAACTGTAAAATGGGGATACCCGGTCTCCCTCCTACTTAGACTGTGAGCCCCATGCAGGACAAGGACGGTGTCTGACCTAGTTAACTTGTATCTTCCCCAGTGCTCAGAAAAGCGTCTGCCGCTTACAAATACCGTGGGAAAAAACAAAAAACGGTAGGTACGATCCCTGCCCACAGCGAAATTAGAGTCCACGACATTATGAACTGATTTGGGAACTGAAAATCTAACCTGACAGAAATAATAATAACGTTGGTATTTGTTAAGCGCTTACTATGTGCAGAGCACTGTTCTAAGCGCTGGGGGAGATACAGGGTAATCAGGTCATCCCACGTGAGGCTCACAGTTAATCCCCATTTTACAGATGAGGTAGAGAAGCAGCGTGGCTCAGTGGAAAGAGCATGGGCTTTGGAGTCAGAGGTCATGAGTTCGATTCCCAGCTCTGCCACTTGTCAGCTGTGTGACTGTGGGCAAGTCACTTAACTTCTCTGTGCCTCAGTTCCCTCATCTGTAAAATGGGGATGAAGACTGTGAGCCCCACGTGGGACAACCTGATTCCCCTGTGTCTCCCCCAGCGCTTAGAACAGTGCTCTGCACATAGTAAGCGCTTAACAAATACCAACATTATTATTAAGTGACTCGCCCACAGTCACACAGCTGACAAGTGGCGGAGCCGGGAGTCGAACCCATGACCTCTGACTCCGAAGCCCGGGCTCTTTCCACTGTGGAGTTTTAGCTTCCGGAGTAGAAAGCGGGTCAACAATTTGGGGTACCTCTGGGGGGTGATGAGGCTGACACTCCCATAGTATCAAGGGATTTTGGGGGTGTAAGGGAGCTACTTGGGGCGGGAGGGGGGCGAAGGAACAACAATCTCTACCAGCAGAGGGCTGTTTAGCGCCGTCTTCATGAGATGCTCATTGCTGCAGTGGCCTGACGGTTCCTCCTCCCGCCACCTTGGTGACTTGAAAGAGTTAATGACCCTCCCCAGTGCCAAACTGCTTCGATAAAGCCCTCATTTTAGGCCCTGGGAAGACTGGCATCTTGAGCCCAAATTTCCAAATGGAAAACTTCCCCCAGTGCAGCTGCCCTTTAACTACAATCCGTTGGCTTTAAAAACCGCACATTCTGGCTCGTGCCTCTACAGAAAGGAACATCGACTTGGAATTCAATTTGCGACGATTCATCTGAGTCTTTTACATTTTTGTTTCCCAAGCGCCGGGCCACGAAACAGCCCTCTGGCGAGCCACGGAAGCTTGTTTTTCTTAGGGGAAGATGCTCTTGGAACTGGGAAGGGGAGTTCTTGTATTCCGTGCTGAGCCGAGAGCCGTAGCAGGAGAAGGGTGGAGGAAATGTTTCCCATTTACGTGCCTCGTGAAACGTAATTAGAATGACTGGCTCTCTTGCAGGTTGCCGCATTTACTAGTAAACAACTTACTGATCTGTTTCCCCGGAAAGTTCTGTAGGAGTGGTTAAAATGCATGAGGCAGGAGGCTTTGGCATATTTTCAGATGGAGAAGGATTGTGTTAGGGAGACCTTGCCTCTCCTGTTCAGAAGCAATATTAAAAACATCTGTATCCAGCACCTTTCGAAGAGGATTTAAAGACCCGACATGAGAACGGTATTTTTGAGGACTCTGATCTCCATCTCTAGACTGTAAGCTCCCTCTAGATTGTAAGCTTGTTGTGGGCAGGGAACGTGGCTACCTACTCGGTTATGTTTTAGTCTGTAATGTTTTACTCTCCCAAGCGTCTAGTACAGCGCTCTGCACACATTAAGTTGCCATTGTTTTTACGAGATGTTCTTCCCCTCGACTCTATTTATCGCCATCGTTCTCGTCTGTCCGTCTCCCCCGATCAGACCGTAAGCCCGTCAGACGGCAGGGACCGTCTCTATCTGTTGCCGACTTGTTCATTCCAAGCGCTTAGTACAGTGCTCTGCACATAGTAAGCGCTCAATAAATACTATTGAATGAATATTGAATGAATTAAGCCCCCATTGACTGTAAAAATCGTTGGAGGCGGGGAATGCGTCTACCACCTCTGTTACGTTGTTCTCTCCCAAGCATCTCGAAAGATGCAGTCTTTTGTGGAGCCCTGCCCCGTGATTCTGCACTCACTAGACAAGTGCACGTCACACACAAATCAATAACGTCTTCCTTAGAGAAGCGGCATGGCCTAGCGGTTAGAGCACAGGCCTCGGAGTCAGTAGGACCGGGGTTCTAATCCCGACTTGGCCACTTGTCTGCTTCTGTGTGACCTTGAGCAAGTCACTTGACTTTTTTATAGCTCAGTTACCTCATCTGTAGAACGGGGATTAAGACTGTGAGCTCCAGGTGGGGCAGGGACTATGTCCAACCTGATTACCTTGTATCTACCCCAGTGCATAGAAGAATGCCCGGCACATAGTAAGCGCTTACGAAATATTACAAAAAATAAAGATTTGGATGGTGACAGACTTTAGCTCAGGGAAGCGACCTTGTGTCTGTCATCCGTGCACTGACTTAACTAATGAAATGGTGGGGACATTGGTTTAGAGATGCATGTTTGCGATTTAGCGCTCCCTGGTTATTTGAAAAAACTCCTTTTTCGTTTTTGGAGGATGACGCGAGGCAGACAGCTTAGCTGGGTAAGCTCATGGCAAGAGATGAGTCTGAGTCCAAAGCAGTTTCCGAAGAAGGCTTTCTACTAGAAAATGATTGTTTTTAACCTAATCTAAATTCATTCATTTAATTGTATTTATTGAGTGTTTCCTGTGTGCAGGGAGAGTACAATACAACAATAAAAAGATACATTCCCTGCCTACTACAAGCTTACAGTCTCGTGCCATTCTGATATTAGAAGGCGGAACACGCTTGCCCCATTTCTAAGCCCTCCAGGAACGCTGATATTGGCATGGGGACCTTTTTTTTGTTTTTGTATTTGTTAAGAGCATACTGTGTGCCAGGCAGTGTATTAAGTGCTGGGGTAGAGCCAAACTAAGCAGGTTGGACACAGTCCATCTCCTCCATAGGGCTCAATAGTCATAGTCCCCATTTTCCAAATGAGGAAACTGAGGCACGGAGAAGTGATTTGCTCAAGGTCACCCAGCAGACAAGCGGTGGAGTCGGGATTAGAACCCAGGTCCTTTGACTCCCGGGCCCGTGGTCTACCTCCTAGGCCACGCTCCTTCTCTGCCTGACAGATTGGGCGAAGGGGTCTCTCGCCACCCCCAAGCCCGGCTCCTCTGCAGGTCCTGGAGTCAAGGCAGACTAGCAGCAGGGCAGGGGAGGGAAAGGGGGAACAGTCAGACATTCTTGAGTGGCAGCAGCCATTTGGACGAATCCCTGGGCCACAGTGTGGCCTTGTGGGAAGAGCCCGGGCCCGAGAGTCAGAGGACCTGAGTTCTAATCCTAGCCTTGCCACGCCCCTGCTGTGTCACCTTGGGCAAGTCAATTCACCTCTCGGTGCCTCAGTTTCCTCACCTGTAAAGGCAGGTGAGCAGGAGAAGCAGCGTGGCTTAGTGGAAAGAGCATGGGCTTGGGAGTCAGAGGACGTGGCTTCTAATCCCGGCTCCACCACCTGACTGCTGTGTGACCTTGGGCAAGCCGCTTCAGTTCTCTGGGCCTCAGTTACCTCATCTGTAAAATGGGAATTAAGACTGTGAGCCCTACCTGGGAAGACCTGATTGCCTTGTATCTACCCCAGCGCTTAGAACAATGCTTGACACATAGTAAGAGCTTAATACCTTTAGTATTATTATTATTAATAAAAATGAAGGTTCAATACCTGTCCTCCCTCCATCTTACATTGTGCTGGGGCTGTGTCCAATCTGATTATTCTTGTATCCACCCTAGTGCTTTGTACAGTGCTTGACACACAGCAAGTGCTTATCCAGTACTATTAAGATTATTAATAATAAATATATGGGGCACCGTGTGAGAAGAGGGCAGGGAGATATTGGAGTGGGACCATGTGATGTTCTCAACTTTTAGAACATCGGTAGGACCATTGGCCTCTGTCGTCGTTGGACACCGGACAGTCCATCAATCGATGAATGGCATTGATTGAGGACTTGCTGTGTGCAGAACACTGTACTAAGCACTGTACAGCCCCACCGGAGCCTTTAAGTGCCCAGAAGTAGCTTCGTGTCTTGCAGTGCCCTACAGCTCTTTCGGTTTTATTGTTGTCCTTTGGTTCTCCCGAAGCGACGTCTTTAGCATTTCAATCTTTCCTAGAGGAACTGCTGCCAACCTCCCCGCCCCCGTTTTAGAAGGCAGGGAGCCATAATCCATTTATCCTCTATTGTACTCTTCCCCAGTTTCTAGTCCAGCGCTTGGCACACCATAGTTGCTCAATCAAGACCACTGAACGAGTGAATGAATGAACGGGAAACGTCTTATATGTGCGTGTGATTCAACTGATCACTTTTCAGCCCCTCCTTGCGGAGTTGTGCAGTACAAGTATCCAATTCCCAGGTGATGGAAATGGTAGCAATTGTGCTGTGACATCGCAGAGAGAATCGTGACCTTTTTTTTTGGCTGGCCACTGGGCTAGTCTGGCTGAGTGTCCAGATTTCCTAAGTATGAATTTTGAACCAGCCCCAAGCACCCTCTGTGATCTTAGACAACTCTGTACCCCTCTCTGTTTTGCACCTCCGCAGCTCATTAGGAGATTTCTGTGGTCTGACTTTCATTTCTAAAGAGGTCCGCGTTCCCCCGATGATCGTCCAAACCAATTTTGGATCTTTTAGCATCGACCGATTTTAGCGGGAGCCCTAAAGGACATTAGAGTAGGGCCCAAAATGAATCTGCTTTCATAATATTTAACAGGTGAAAACTGTTGGTTTTTCTTTTGCGTTATTATTCCACTCTTAATAGCATTTTGTTTCTCTTTCTTGTTAGGCTGCATGCTTGATATTCTTGTCAAGCCATGCTTAAGCATTCAGAAACAGCAGCAAGTTACCCTGAAGAGTGTTCCCTTTGGAGATTTCCACAGGAAAGCTTTTACAGACCTGGTAAGTGGTCTCCGATTTTAAGACATTAATAATTGTGCTGTTTTTGTACCTTCCCAGGATGCCAAAGGAGGAATTGAATGAAGAATTGATTGCAGAGAGGCTGAAATACTATTAGGGAGGGGAGGTGAAGAGTGCTTTGCTGGTTCAAGGAGTAGTCAGTGATGATTAATGCAGTGTTTTTCTTCATGAAGAAACTCAGGACAGCATTATGTCCGAAATAGAACGGTGTGGCCTAGTGGAAAGAGTCCAGGGCTGGGAGTCGGAGGACTTGGGTTCTAAACCTAGCTCCATAACTTGCCTACTGTGTGAACTTGGGCAAATCACTCTACTTCCCCGGGCTTCAGTTTCCTCATCGGTAAAAAGGGATTTAATACCTGTTTCTCCCTTCTACTTAGACCCTGAGCCCCATATGGGACAGGGGCTGTGTCCAACCTGATTAACTTGTACCTACCTCATCCCTTAGAACAGTGCTTGACGCTTAGTAAGCAAATATAATAATAAAAATAATAATGATAGTGATAATACATTGATTCTATTACAACCCAGCCTGCACATTTCACCCATCTAATACCAACCTACTCACTATACCTCGATTTCATCTATTTTGCCACCAACCATTTGCCAGCCAACTGCTTCTGACCTGGAATTCTCTCCCTCTTCATATCTGACAATTACTCTCCCCCGCTTCATAGCCTTATTGAAGGCCCATCTCCTCCAAGAGGACTCCCCTAACTAAGCCTTCATTTCCTCTTCTCCCACTCCCTTCTGGTTTGCCCTGATTTACTCCCTTTAATCGCCCACCCACCCCCAACCCCACAGGACTTATGTCCATATGAATAATTTATATTAATGTCTGGACTGTAAGTTTGTTGTGGGCAGGGAACAAGTCTATCAACTCTGTTATATTGTACTCTCCCAAGCGCTTAGTACAGTGCTCTGCACAGAGCATGTGCTCAATAAATGCAACTGATTGATTGAGATAACAAATGGTGGGAGACAGCAAAGTGAGATGTTGGTTTCCGGTGTACTGAGTAGTTCCAGTCCAGTCAAACCCCTGTACCAATCCTAATTTGGTGAGAACTTCTCCCTAGGACTAGCTGCCCCCGGGCTTGACTCAAACCTAGCTCCTGGTTCCAAATCCTCAAGTGTTCCAACTGACCCTGGCGGACGTTTCACGTCCCTGAACTCTTGGCTGTCCTGGAGGGAACGATCAGGAGAGGTGGTGGATGGGGGTTTAGGAATGGCAGAAGTCCATGTCCTGGTGACTATGGCTCTGGTCCGATGGATCTCTATGCACACATCATAATAATAATGTTATTTGTGAGCATTTACTGTGTCAAAGGGCAGGGACTGTCTCTATCTGTTACCGATTTGTACATTCCAAGCGCTTAGTACAGTGCTCTGCACATAGTAAGCACTCAAAGACTATTGAATGAATGAATAGTAAGCACTATTCTAAGCACTGGGGGAGATAGAGGTTAATCAGATTGGACACAGCACTGTTCTAAGCACTGGTTAGATACAGCTAGTTGGTTGGACACAATCTCTGCCCCTCATAGGGCTCACACTCTTAATCCCCATTTTATGGAGGAGGTAACTGAGCCCCAGAGAAGTTAAGTGACCTGCCCAAGGTCACACAGCAGACAAAGGGCAGGGTCAGGATCAGAACCCAAGTGTCACGAGCCCCCCGCACCAACCAGGACTTTCCTGGACCAGGGGAACCTCAGTGAGATGTAGTAGAAGTCAAACCACACACCTGATCACCAAGGCTACTGTGAAAAGTTTTTAACTTAGTTTTACCAATATGCAAGGGAGTGACGTGTAAATACATACACACACTCACTCAAGCAAGAGTCCAATACCAGTCTGTGGTCAGAGGAGCCCATTCTAACGACGCTTCTTCCTTCTGCTTCCAAATGCTGCTTATCTGATGCTTCTTGCTCGCATGCTCTTATCTGCCTGCCTCTGTGTGTATCCCAGGTGCCTCCTTGCAATTCAAAACGACCGCTTTTTAATCCGCCTAAGGCATGGCAGCTGCTGATCGGTCCAGGTCCGTTATTGGGTAGAACAAGGAGAGAAAGTCACGCCTCCCTCCATCCTCCACCGGCACAGGCCCCACAATCACCTGTCTCAGGTAGAGCGCATCAGTGCTTTTGTGAAGTTTCTTTCTTGTTGTTGTTTGCGGGATTACAGACAGTCACTAAAAAGGCAGCTTGTTGTGGGCTCACCACACCAGGTCCTTCAGAATCCCAGGCCTGTGCTCTATCTACTCAGACACGCTGCTTCTCCTCCACAGACCCAAGGCAAGTTTGAAGGCTTTGAAACTGACAGGAGGAGGATCTGTGCAGGTGTGGCTGGAAAGACAATCTCACCAGGTGCCAGGAGAGATCATCTTGTCACTCCTGCTCCCCGCAGGGCCTGCCACAAACTTCAGTTCCGCCTCCTGAGCTTCCGTGGGGTTCCCTGCTCCTAAGCAGCTGGTTCTCACCTGATTGACACCTGCTAGAAGGGGCTGTCAGCAACCACCCCCCCACCTGTGCCATCCCCACACCCCCTGCCGCCCTCAGCTCCTCTCTCTGCATCATTTGAGGCGTGAAGACATTGTCTTTCATGTTCTTCTCCTCTCTGGAGCAAGGGCTTAACAAGACCGGTAAGCACTCGATAGATACCACTGATTGATGGATTGACTGATTGATTCAGGCTGACTTGGCAGCAAGAGGATGGGCCAGACACCGTGTGTGTGTGTGTGTGTGGCAGGGATGGAGTGGTTTGGGATTCTACAAAGACTCACTTTGTTACAGATCGGCCACTTGTCAGCTGTGTGGCTGTGGGGAAGTCACTTAACTTCTCTGTGCCTCGGTTACCTCATCTGTAAAATGGGGATTAAGACTGTGAGCCTCACGAGGGACAACCTGATGACCCTGTATCTACCCCAGCCCTTAGAACAGTGCTCTGCACATAGTAAGCGCTTAACAAATATCAACAGTATTATTATTATTACTGGAGGAATCTGCATCACACAAGCTTGTGTAAGTGTGAGGGTATATGTGTGCATGTCAGGGGCTTGTCATTCTACAGAAACTCATTTTGTTAGTGAAGGAATCTGCATCAGGAGAACGTGTGTGAGCGTGTGTGTGCAGCACATGAGTGTGAGTTGGGATTCTAATAATAATAATAATAATAATAAAATTGGTATTTGTTAAGCACTTATTATGTGGAAGGCCCTGTACTTAGCGCTGGGGTGGGTACAAGCAAATCGGTTCGGACACAGTCCCTGTCCCACATGACGCTCAAAGTCTCAATCCCCATTTTAAAGATGAGGTCACTGAGGCACAGAGAAGTGAAGTGACTTGCACAAGGTCACACACAAGACAAGTGGTGAAGTCGACATTAGAACCCAGGCTCTTCTGACTCCCAGACCCATGCTCTATCCACTCCGCCATGTTGCTTCTCTGATTCTACGGAGACTCACCTTATTACTGAAGGAATCTGCATCACGTGAGCACATCACATGTGTGTGTGTGTGTGTGTGTTGGGGGCGGGGGAGTGGTAGGAGGTGGTTAAAATGACTTTCCAAGTGCTCAGTAGAGTGCTCTGCACACAGTAAGCACTCAATAAATACAGTTGAATGAATGAATTAAATGAGTGGTTTTACTCACTTCATTGACTGGAACAAAAAGTAAAGCCAACGCTGAACTTCTTCACTGTTAGGGCTTCCAAGAGTTTTACCAAACACACTATTTGATGGAGGTTTGCGCAAGGCCTGGTCTCCATTTTTCTTTCCAGATCCCTGCGTGGGAGTTGCATTTCTTTCCCCTGAAGTGTGGGATTTCTCTCCTGCCTTTCAGGCTTTGGATGTTATCTTGACAGAACTGGATAAGCAGGCAGCAGAGAAGACGAGGAAGGTCCCCTGGGATATGAAAGCCCAATAAATAGAGATGAATGGATGTGGAATGAGACTTCCAGAGGTGTTACATCTCTTAACCTAGGCAAGAAAAAAGCCCTTGCCTGACAAACAGGAAGCTGCGTTTAAAAAGATAAAGCTGGGAACATTTACCCACTGTCCATCGGAAGATTTGTCACGAGGAGATACAGCCTGCAGTCAGGCTCAGGAATGAGGGTTCAACCACTGGGAATGAGTTGAACGTGGATGCCGGGACTGGGAAATGAATAATGATAACTGTGTTATTTGTAATGCACTTACTATGTGCCAAGCACTGTAGTAGGCCCTATTCAGGACGGGCAAGGTCCTGTCCCAACCAGAGCTCATATTCTAAGTATGAGAGAGAACAGGTATTGAGGATTTTGAGCAACAGCGGGATACCCAACCAACTGCCGTAGAGAGAACTGAAACTGAGAATCCAAAAGCAAGGAGGGCAGAGGGCACGTTGAGACGAGGCCTCAGACGGTGCTGCATCCCAACTGAAAACTGGGAATCGATTGCCGAGGCCACACCTACCATCGAGAGGAACGACTTGGAAAGAGGTATAGCAGAAGACCGTGCTGGGTGTGACAGACATTAAACATGACGACACAAGGGACGGACTTTTTGTGTGCATGGTGCGGCCAGGACTGTGGGTCCCTTGTTGACCTTCTCAGGTACCCACACACTCAAAGATGAGGTGGTCTTTGAATACAAGGGGCAGGTATATACTATACCAGTAATATGGGGAAACGTAGAAAGGTAGCCCGGGGGTCTGTTGTAGGGGTTCTAAAGTCCAGAGCCTCCAAGAGACTGTGGTAAAATGCTGCCAGTTCCCCTGGCAGAACCCCAGAGGCAGGCAAAGTTCCGGAGGCTCCGTGCATGGATGAGACGAAGGTGCGGAGAGGAGGGATTTAAATGCATTAGGAATTGGGGGCGGAGAGGGGCTGTGGGGACAGAAGGAATGGACTCCAAGATGAGCCAAAATGGCCCCTGGCTGACCGGTATTAGAAATGAAACAAGTCACAGGACAGCTTCTCAACTGGAAACCAGGGGAAAGGTGCTGAATGTGGGAAAGCAGGAGGCCCAGATTGACACGAATCTTGGGAGGCCATGGGAGCTCCGAGGGTAATAATAATAACTGTGGTATTTGTTGAGGGCTTACTATGGGCCAGGCATTGTACTAAGCGTTGGGAAGGATACAAGCAAAGTGGAATGGACGCAGTCCCTGTCCCATGTGGGGCTCGTCGTTTTAGTCCCCATTTTACAGATGAGGTCACTGAGGCCCAGAGAAGTTATTTATAATAGCGGTAGTTAAGCACTTATTATGTGCCAGGCACTGTACTAAATGACTTGCCCAAGGTGCCACAGCAGACAAGTGGTGGAACTGGGATTAGAACTCATGACCTTCTGACTCCCAGGCCCTTGCTCTATCTCACAGGACACTGGAGATAAATGAGAAGGGTAAATTAGACCATTCAGCCAATAAGGAAACTGGAAAGCTGACAGAAAAGCAAAATCAGAAGATCCAAGTGCCTTTATCTGATGACTTGGCAGCAGCTAGTGAGAATCGTGATTTCAAGGGCATCTCTGAGTCTTAGTAGAAGGAGAAGCAGCATCACCTAAAGGAAAAAATACAAGCCTGGGAGTCAGAGGATTTGCTCTGCTACATACCTGCTGTGTGACCTTGGGCAAGTCACTTCACTTCTCTGCGCCTCATCTGCAAAACGGGGTTTCAATACCAATTCCCCCTCCTATAATAATAATGTTGGTATTTGTTAAGCGCTTACTATGTGCAGAGCACTGTTCTAAGCGCTGGGGTAGACACAAGGGAATCAGGTTGTCCCACGTGGGGCTCACAGTCTTAATCCCCATTTTCCAGATGAGGTAACTGAGGCCCAGAGAAATGAAGTGACTTGCCCAGAGTCACACAGCTGACAAGTGGCAGAGTGGGGATTCG
The DNA here is from genome assembly GCF_004115215.2 of Ornithorhynchus anatinus. Classification (NCBI taxonomy): domain Eukaryota; kingdom Metazoa; phylum Chordata; class Mammalia; order Monotremata; family Ornithorhynchidae; genus Ornithorhynchus; species Ornithorhynchus anatinus. The sequence goes on from NC_041738.1 coordinate 52,420,950, forward strand.
AACCCATGACCTCTGACTCCAAAGCCCGGGCTCTTTCCACTGAGCCACACTGCTTCTCTATGTTGTCTGTGAGCCTCACATGGGACCTGATTACCTTGTATCATCCTGGCGCTTAGTACAGTGCTTGACACATAGTAAGCGCTGAACAGATACTACAGTCATTGTTATCATTACTATGATCATTATCATTATTTCAAAAAACCAATGGGATCCAGTGGGATCCAGTGCTTCTTGGCTCTGCACTATGTAATAATAATTATTATTGTTACGGGATTTGTTAAGTGCTTACCATGTGCCAAGCACCGTTCTAAGCTCTGGGGTAGATACAAGGTAATCAGGTTGCCCCACGTGGGGCTCACAGTCTTTATCCCCATTTTACAGATGAGACAACTGAGGCACAGAAAAGTTAAGTGTCTTGCCCAACGTCACACAGCAGACAAGTGGCAGAGCCAGGATTAGAACCCACGCATCTGATTCCCAAGCCCATGCTCTTGCCACTATGCCATGGTAGGAACATACGGAAAGAGATAGGAGGAACAGTGTATGTGACGGAAACCTGAACAGGAACTCATATAATTCTTACTGGACAAGTGGCGAAAGAAGGGATCCTAGCACTTAGAAACTCCAATTTTAACCAAAATAATGAAATAGGACTTACCACAGGGAGGAAAGTGAGCAGGAAATATGAGATGAGGCTGAAGAAGCGCAAAACTAGGGTAAGTAGAACTCCAGGAGATTTCCGTTAACCACACCTAGATTGACTGAACTGGGGCAAGGAATGGAAGTCGAAAAGAATCCTACAATCTACAAATCTGGATTTAATTCTGAGAAGAGGACAGAATGTAGTGCAGGTATTTATGAGAGAGTCACTCGGTAATAATGTTCACACTGTAATTTAGTTTAGCCTTCTGGCAGAAGGGGGAAGGCCAGAAGAAAAATCACACAAGGACATTACATTTTTAGAAAAGCGATAAATTTGATCCTTAGGAAAAACATGACAGTAGGATTAAAAATAAATTTTACAAGCAGCCTGTAGGCTGTTTAAAAACACCATTAGAAACCAGGGAAAATGTCACAGAATTTAAAAAACAAATTGGATGATCAAAATCCTTTTATGACTAACTGCAAAGTAACAGGGGCTATCGAAGGGAAAAAAAACCCTAAAAAAATTGAAAGCTCGCGTAAAAAGAACAGTAAAGTCCATAAAGACTGGCAGATCAGTTACAAAAAGGAAACAGGAGCTTGAAGATCAAGACACCAAAAGTTAATAGAAAAAATGTTTCACTCAATCTATCAAAAACAGGGAACTGGCTGAAGAATTAGTAGAATCACGGATCATTATGGGGCAAAAGGTTCCCTCTGGCGAAAAGGAGACAGCTGAAAATTTTAAAAATTCTTTAGTTCTCTTTACGGAGGAGGTTGGTTTACAGAATCCTGGATGGTGGTCCTGGATCAATCTTCCTGATTTGGAATGATTTACACTAATCTGCTATAAAATAGATATATCTGACATAGACCAGATGTAAACAAATCACTAGGAATGCCTGGCATCCACCCAAGTATTCTGAAGAAACCCTGAGGGAGTTGCGGAATGGCTGGAAAGAGTGTGGCCTATCTTTACAAATGGCCCTTAACCCAGAGGATTGGAGGAGCATCATTATATCTCGAATCCATAAGAAAGTAACTTTGGGAGTGTACGGACCCAGTGGGGTCTGTACCTACCCAAAAGAGACACACCTAGGTGGAATTTAAGATGCAGTTGGCATTTCATCTGTAAAATGGGGATTAAAACTGTGAGCCTCACGTGGGACAACCTGATTACCCTGTATCTACCCCAGCGCTTAGAACAGTGCTCTGCACATAGTAAGCGCTTAACAAATACCAACATTATTATTATTTCGTTTCAGTATTCCAGGCAAAATGCCAGTATTACCATCCATGTGCTCTGCTGGCCATATGATGAAATATCGCCCAACTATGGTGTCTCCTTTTGGGAGCTATACACCCGTGAGTATCATTTTCATAATTAGGCAACGCGTAGAATCTTTAATTTTAGGATCAGTGAGCACAGAGATAAACACAACCTGTTGGGAGAGACAACGTGCTTTTTGAAAGGGAAATCATGCTTCTTTAATCTGCTAGAATTCTTTGAAGGGATCAGTGAACCTGTGGATTGAAAGGAGCTGGTAGATCCAGAATCTTTAAATTTCAAAAAGTCTTTGGCAAGAGTCTTCCCCAAAGGCTTTTAAAAAACCGAGTCATCCAAGGAACAGCATGATCTATTAGCCTAGTGGATAGAGCACAAGCCTGAGACCTGTGTTCTAATTCTGCCTCTGCCACTTGTCTGCTTGCGTGAACTTGGCAAGTCAATTCATTTATCTGTGCCTCAGTTCCCGCATCTGTAAAATGGAACTTAAGACTGTAAGTCCCATGTGGGACAGAGACTATGCCCAACCTATTTAGCTTGTATCTACCCCAGTGTTTAGCACAGTGCCTGGGACATAATAAGTGCTAACAAATACCATAAAAAAAAAGGACTGGAGGACATATTTTGACATGTACTGAAAACTGGTAATAAAATGGGCAACAGAGGGTAGCAATAAGTGGCTCCATTTCAGAGCGGAGAGACCCAAAGAGTGGGGTCCCCCAGGGATCTAGTTTTAAGCGAGACTTAGTCTATTGAGCACGGGCCTGGGTGTCTGAAGGACCCGAGTTCTAATTCTGGCTCCACCACTTGTTTGTTCTGTGACCTTGGGCAAGTCACTTAGCTTCTCTGGGTCTCAGTTACCATATCTGTAAATTGGGGATTAAACCTGTGAGTCCCAAATGGGACAGGTACTATGTCCAACCTGATTGACTTGTATTTACCCCAGTGCTTAGAATAGTGCTTGGCACATAGTAAGCACTTAATAAGTACTATTAATATTACTTCTAATAATAATATCTTCATACATCTTCTGAAGCCACCAAACACTTGAGAGGAGGTGAAATGTCATGTTCGTTGTCTTACGCTGTCGAGTCGTGTCCGACTCATAGCAACGCCACAGACACATCTCTCCCAGAACGCCCCACCTCCATCTGCAATCATTCTGGTAGTGGATCCATTGAGTTTTCTTGCTAAAAATACAGTTTGGCTTACCGCTTTTTTCTTCCACGCAGTACATGAGTCTCTGCCCTCGACTCTCTCCCATGCCCCTGCTGCCCAGCACTGGTGAGTTTTGATTTGTTGCAGATTGCCTTCCCTTCGCTAGCCACTGCTAACTGCCCCTGCCCCAGCTCTGCTCGACTCTCCCTCCAGTAGTCGAGACTGGTAGAGTCCTGGAAACTCTCCAGGGGAGACCCTGAGAGGTTACCAAACACTTTAGAGGAGGTGAAATGTCATGTAGATGGGGATAAACTGAGGGATGAGCTCTTGAGTGGGCAGAGGAGTGGCATGTTTCAGTGCAGATAAAATCACCCCCCGCCTCTGCTAAGGGGCCCCATCAGCGTCTATGCCTGGCAGCAGAACTGTGAGCACTCTGCTGGAGAGAGGTGCCTGTATTTTAGCAAACTTGGAATATTTTCTTTTTAATCTCTTTTTCTGAGTTTTGTACAAAGGAAACGATTTGCTTTTTCCATAGATTTGTGCTCTATGCATTTAATGTACACTTTCTTATGCTATTTAACTTCTCTGTGCCCTCAGTTTCTCTCATCTACAAAAAGGGGGTTCAATACCCATTCTCCCTCCTACTTTGGCTGTGAGGCCCTGTGGAACCTGATTAGGGGTAGATACAGAGTAATTTTGTTGGACACAGCCTTCATCCCACATGGGGCTCATAGTCTTAACCCCCATTTTACAGATGAGGTAACTGAGGCGCAGAGAACTGACTTGCCCAGGGTCACACGGCAGACAAGTGGCAGAGCCGGGGATTAGAATCCAGTTCCTTCTGACTCCCAGGGTCATGTTCTATCCATTAGGCCGTGCTGCACATCTCCGATTAAACTGTCTTTTCCCTGACTCCCTTTCCCTTCTACATCTCTGTACTTGGATCTGTGTGTACTCTCTGAGTATTAATTGTCGTCCCCCAACTCCCCAGCCTCAGTCTCACAGCACTTACGTCCATATCCATAATTTATTCATTTGCATTAATGCCGCTCTTTCCCTCTAGACTGTAAGCTCCTTGTGGGCAGGGAACGTGTCTACCAAATCTATTATAGTGTACTTTCCCAGGCGCTTAGTACAGTGCTCTGCATACAGTAAACAATAAATATCACTGTTTGATTAACATCACAGCGTTTTGGTGAGATCTTCTGGGGAGGCAATCTTAAGCACCTCCGGGATATATCGTTCGTGTTGGAAGTGCTGAAGATCCATCAGTGACCTGCCAGATAAGTACGCAAAGTATGAAAAATTCCACTAAAGTGGAAGAAGGATGAAGTGACAAAGAGGTTCAGATAGACTCAGGGCCTCATTTCGAGCACTAGAGCTTAGAAGAAAAATGACATCCCCGGTGTGAATGCGTGCCTTTGGCGGGTGTCGCCGCCCCTCGCGTTTGAAGAAGATGGTGATGGAGATCGCTGCTGAAGGGGCGGAGAAGAGATGTGGGGGATTGTCAGCTTCCTCACAAGTGGTTAATGAAGAGCAAAGTCACTTTGCATCGGGTCAAGCGGAAACAGTTGTTGAGACTTTTCATCGTAGTATATCAACGGCGAAGTGACTGCCAGGTATCGGGATGGCAATTTGACTAGAGGACAGAGACGCTTTTTCTGGTTTCAACTGCTTTTTTCACTTTCCATTCGCCGAGGGACAGAAAGTGAAGACAGCCTCCCGAACACCTCTTGCTGACCTCCCCCTTTGGCAATTTAGGACTGGAGCTCAGAGGAGCAAAAACTCAGGAAGGTTATTCTCCTATTAATCAGTGGCATTTATTGAGCATTTACGTGCAGAGGACTGTACCTAGCATTTAATAATTATGGTTTTTAAGTGCTTACTGTGTGTCAAAAGTTGTATTAAGCACTGGGGTAGACGCAGGATAATCGGGTCCCACGGGGGGCCTTATAATCAAAGTAGGAGGGAGAGCAGGTATTAAATCCTCATTTTGCAGATGAGGGAACTGAGGCCCAGAGGAGCTGAGTTGCCCAAGGTCACACAGCCAAGTGGGATTAGAACCCAAGTCCTCTGACTCCCAGTCTCTTTCCACTAGACCACACTGCTTCTCTGGGAAAATACAGTACATTACAGATGGCCCTCAATCTCGGCCCTCAAGGAACTTATGGCTATAAACCGGAGTCGGGGAAAAGATCATTTAGAAGTCTGTGAAGCACGATCTTTGCAGTGGCTGGGGCAGAAGGAGCCGCACCAGGCCTTAGCTTTCCCCAGAAAGCCTAGATTAAGAACAAGTCAGTCAGTTAATTGTATTTATTGAGCGCTTACTTTGCAAAGAGCACTGTACTAAGCGCTTGGAAGAATACATTATGACAATAAACGGACACATTCCCTGCCCACAAGAGATCGGAAGCTCCTTGAGGGCAGAGGTCTCCCAACTCTATTGTTCTCTACTCTCCCAAATGCTTAGTCCACTACTCTGCACACAGCCAGAGCTCAATAAATAGCACGGACTGATTGACTGATGGGCTAGGGGAATACTAGCAGTATTAAAAAACCAAAGCCCCCATTTCCCCACTGATTAGGGCATAAAATCAGAACCAGACAGAGGGAACCCAGTGGAAAACAACAAGGTCTTGACCCAAGGCTGGAAGCGAGAACATCGCGGACAATCCAATTCTTCTATTTTATCGGCATCGAGTGGCATTCATTGGATCCCCACGGGGTAAGATGACAACACGGCCAATCGAAAGGAGACATTTCAAAGAGGCATTGGCTCCAGCGCTAAGCTGCCGAAAGTGTCTTCACTTTCCATCCTTTGGAGAAAGGAAGCACACATCACCAATCAATCATTCAATCAGTGGTATTTATCGAGTGTCTGCTAGGTGCAGAACACTGTACTAAGAGCTTGGGAGAGTACAATACAACAGAATTAGCGGAAACGTTCTCTATCTATAAGGATCAATGATAAAAGCAGTCAAAACCAGAAAAGGGTGGAGGTTTGGGCACTGCATAGAGGCCATTTGAAATGTCATGACCTCAACAGGACTGCATTCTCCGTTTTTTTCTTCTCGTTTACTCCATAGAGGAGATGTCTCTTTGGCAGCAAGCAAGGGGAGTAGAAACATGGCCTAGGGGATAGAACATGTGTCTGGCCCATGTCCTAGCCCCTCCCTTTCCTCTTCTTTTCCCATGCCCTAGCCCCATTTCCTCTTCTCCCACTCCCTCTGCATCGCCCTGACTTGCTCCCTTCAACCAGCGCTTAGAACAGTGCTTGACACATAGTAAGTGCTTACTTACCCTAAATACTATTATTATTATCCCTCTCTCCTCCCAGACCCACAGCACATATGTCCATATCTGTAACTTATTTATCTATATTAATGTCTTTCTCCCCCTCTAGACCGAGAGCTCACTGTGGGCGGAGAATGTGTCTATTGTTGTCCTGTACTCTCCCAAGCACGTAGAACAGTGCTCTGCGCACAATAATTGCTCAATAAATGTGATTGAATGAATGAATGGGAGTGAGAGGGACCAGAGTTCTCATCCCAACTCTGCAACTTGTCCGCTATGTGACCTTGGGCAAGTTACTTCACTTCTTCGTGCTGAAGTTACCTCATTTGTAAAACGGGGATTAGGACTGTGAGCCCCATGAGGGACAGAGATTATCTTGTATCTGGTACCAGTTGGATCTTGTCTCGTATCTTGTAACAGTGCTTAACTGAGGTAAGCGCTGAGGTAAGAACATGGTAAGCACTTGACAAATACCATAAAAAAAAAAAGAAGCCGTTAATGCCACAACACTAGAGGCGGTCCAGACCATCTGAGAAGAGATTCTCTTCACAGCCACGGGACAGCCCTGTGGGATAGGGCATGTTCGAAGGGGGTTAATAATAGTGGTATTTATTAAGTGCTTACTATGTCCCCAGCACTGTACTAAGCGCTGGAGCAGAGACAAGATAGGTTGGCCAAGGCCTCTGTCCCCCAGAGGGCTCACAATCTAAATGGGAGGCAGAAAACGTATTCTATTCCCATTTTACAGAATAATCAATGGTATTTATTGAGCACCTAGTATATGCAGAGCACAGATTAAGCACCTGAGAGAGCACAATACAACAGAATTAGCAGGCATGTTCTCTGCCTATAACGAGTTTACAGTCCAGAGGGAATTTACAGTCTAGATGACAAAAATGAGGCCCAGAGAAGTTAACTGGCTTGCCCAAGGTCACCCATCAGTCAAGTGGAAGTGATATTATTATTAATAACAATAATAAATGATCATTAATAATAATAATATTTGTGCCATTTGTTAAGCGCTTACTATGTGCCAGGCACTGTACCGCCGGGGCAGATAAAAGGTAATTGGGCTAGACACAGTCCCTGTCCCATGTCAGGCTCATGGTCTTAATCCCCATTTTACAGATGAGGCCCAAATGAGGCAACTGGGGCCCAGAGAAGTGAAGTGATTCGCCCAAGGTCACATAGCGGCCTTGCTTGAAGACAGTTTGCCAGCCACCCCAGCCCCAGCCCCACTGTCCAGGGAAACTTCAGTGAAGCCCGTATTAGAGGTTGATGAATCGATACAAGGGTGCATTCGTGGGTTTATCACAGCCTAATTTGTACCCTCCCGCTAATAGCGGAATCCCTCTAATCTCATGGTCAAAAAGCACCGGAATAATTTTAAATACAGGTCGTAAAGCTCTTTGCTATGCAAGGAGCCATATTAGCATAAAATGTGATTATTTCATCTACCAGGTGAAAAGAAAATCCTCGATCTTCAATATTTTACACCCGGTGTTTTGAGGAAGAATAAAGCAATTACTAAACCTGCGATCTTTAACCAAGCAGAAACACAAGATGCAACGCACGGTAAGTATTGTTCTTCACCGTCTCTTTGGCAAATAGAATTCTATTGCCTAATTCCTTAAGGAAAGGAGCCTCTTCAATGTTTTATTCCTATCTGTACCAAGAAGATTTGTCTCTTTATGATGCTATTGGTGGTCATAATTCAGCCAACAGAATTAAACTTCCATTAGTCAGAACAGAGTTATTGCAGTTGGGCTTTGGAAGCGTATACAAAGTATTTCACAATCTGTCCAAAAAAAGGCCAGTAAATATTTCATATTGTTCTGAACTAATTATTTATTTCTCCACATTTTAAAGAGATACTTACTTTTCCCGACGGCCTACATTTCCCGATTCCTCGGGGTCAGAGATTTTTCAGACAAGATTTCCCTAGGGTGGTCAACTACCCATTACCGCACGGCCTCTCGGTTGCCTGAAAGGCTAAGGATAAATCTCCCACTGGTCTACGACCAAAGGCCGCGGCAATGGCTAGGATCCAAAAAGCCGATCCCTGGAAACCTTCTGCATCTGCGGCTTCCGAAAAAAATCCATATTTCGGTGGTAGTGATTCAGTATCGCCCGCAAAGTTTCGCCGCGAAACAAAAAATAGTCACGAGAGGGCACTGTCTGATTTTCTTTTCCCCTGCTGCATGTCAGGCCCCAGAATATTGAAAATAGCTCACAGACCGTTCCCCCTCCCCTTAAAAATAAAATAAAATAAAAACCAGCGGTGAGAACCGGCCCTGGAAACCTCGGGCCCAGGGGTTCGGGGGAGGGGAAGAACGCTCAGAATCAGGGATCGGTTCCGAACGATTCCATAATTCGCAAAGAAATTGTTCCAGATGACAATGGGCCTTATGCAATTGTCAGCTTTTGATAATTATTTCATTCCTTTGGCTGAAAAGGAGTTTGGCTGAAAGGAATTTTGTTGGATTCGAGCTTGCACAATGTCAAATGATTCTAAAAATAACAGGGAAATTAAGGCAATGTGGAACAATTAGTGCTTCTGATTTTTACCTTGAGAATTCGCGAGTTCTGCGGGTACAGTATGTACCCTCCGACGCTGAAGAAACTAATTATAGAAACCCTGGTTGTAAGACATGAGAGCCCCAAGAGCCCTTTTTCCCATGATTTTTAGGTCAATTCCAGTTGCCAGAGGCCTAAATAAGACTCCCCCCTTTAACCTCCTGCTACACAGAAGCATCACATAGGGTCCTTTTGTCTCTGAAACAAAATACCTTTGGAGGAGCGGTGGTTCTGAGGTGGTTGGTGGTCGGCGGTCTGGCTCGCGCCTGTCTTCGGAAGGGATCGGCGTGACATTCATCATAGGGGCCCGCGCGGGCTACCCGTGCTATGAAGCCAGAGGTCATCCACAAATCCAACGAGTCCTGCCTGGCTCGAGCTGGCTTGATTTGTTTTCCAGCTCAGTCGCTGGGTTCAATTGAGCAGCTACCCCCCACTATCTCACGCTGAACTCCAGTGGACTGATGCTGCCAGCTGCCAGTCATGGCCGGGGCACAGATCCGCAGTCCGGCAAACAACCCTTGAAGGGTTGAGGTGTCCACGTTAGGTCCCTGTGGGGCCCCAGCGACCGGGGCAGAATGAGCAGCTCCAGGGTTTAGCCTTTCCCAGGACGCCTAGATTAAGAGCGAGTCAGTCGGTCAGGCATATTTACTGAACACTTACTGCGTGCAGAGCACTGTACTGTTAGTGGAAAGAGCACGGGCCTGGGAGTCAGAGGACGTGGGTTCTAATTCTGGCTCTGCCCTTTGTCTGTCATGTAACCTTGGGCAAGTCACTTAACTTCTCCATGCCTCAGTTCCCTCATCTGTAAAATGGGGATTAAGACTGTGAGCCCTACGTGGGACAGGAACTGTGACCAACCCACTGATCTTGTATCTACCCCAGCCTTTAGAACAGTGCTTGGCACATAGTAAGTGCTTAACAAATAACACAATTATTATTAATAATAATAATAATAAATGGGCACATTCTCTGCCCACAATGATCTTAGAGTCTAGAGGGGGACAGTTAAAGGCTAAAGCCAAAAGATCATTTCAAAGCTCAAGAGAAGCTGCGTGGCTTAGTGGCAAAAGCATGGTCTTGGGAGACAGAGGATGTGGGTTCTAATCCCCGCTCTGCAACTTGTCTGCTATGTGACCTTGGGCAAGCCACTTAACTTCTCTGTGACTCAGTTACCTCATCTGTAAAATGGGGATTAAGACTCTGAGCCCCAAGCTGATTATCTTGTATCTACCCCAGCGCTTAGAACAGTGTTTGACACATAGTAAGCACTTAACAAATACCATCACTATCATCATCCTGAGGAGAGTTGGACCTGTTTTTGAGGCCTTCAGGCTCTATTTAGCAGACTTAGAACCTGTCTCTGCTCAGACTACGTTTTTCTGACCAGAGGTGCCTGGCCCCATTATTTCCGCCGTTTTCCTTTTGGCTTAACGCCTGCATGGGTAGGAGACCTACTGGGGAGGAAGAGAGAGCCCAGCCACTAGGAATGAGAATACTTGAATACAAAGTTTATTTAAGCACACGTACCCCACATTCAATTATTTACTGGATTTGTAATATGAAAGAGAAGGTGAAGTGGAGAGGGGACCTTGTGGTGAGACACTAACCCCAATCCTCTCGCAGGGAGATGCTGGTGAATATCAATACAGATCAGTCCCCTCCCAAACCGCCCGTCTTCTAGGGAGTCAAATTTCTCCGCTACCCTTCTCTCGCTTAAATCCAGGAAAAAACAAAAAACAAAAAAAAAACTTAAGCACCTGGTTGAAAAATGGGAAACGGATGGTTCGGATTTTGGCTCTCCTGGCCAGTTCGGGTTTTTCCTTAACTGGCTCTGCCAGAGCTGGAGTTTTTGGCTGAGGCTGTTGGGAGATCTCAGGCCAGATGATCACTTCCCTCCAGAGTCCCTCAGCCCCGCTGGGGACCGAACCCAGACCGGCTTTGATCGGCAGCCATGTCAGAGGTGAGATGCTGGATGCTGTGGGGCAGGAGTGGACTCAGGGACTCATGCTTTTTTTTTCTTTTTTTTTTTTTTAAATCCTACAGGAAGTGGAAGGAAAGTAAATTACAGTACTTTAAATAGAACCCTGGAGTTAGTTATGAGGTTGGGCCTGATTTATAGACAAAATGCCATAGTGAAATCTGGGTCACAATGAGGAGAATTATCCAGACGTGGAGTTCAATTGAAGAATTAACAGCTGTGAAGAGAAAGAGAGGGACAGGTGTAAGCCACCAGTGGGGCTGAGAAAAGCCTTCTTAGCGGTCACCCGGATTGGACCACCTCAGCTAGCCCATTCTACTCTGGACCCCTCCTGTCTCCACTTTCTCACTGCCCACTTCTCTCGACCCCAGACATTTCCGTCAGCGGCAGGGCAGACAGGGAGGTTGGTGTAAGCGACTGCCCAGCTATTATAAAGTATTATCTCCATTTTCCAGAAGAGTAAGCCGTGACCCAGAGTCTCAGAGTAGGCTCTGGCACCTCTTCTAAAATATTCAAGTGCTAAAGCAAGGCTGATCATTATTCATAGTTTAGGCCATGACTGGAGGGGCTCTGATGCAAATTTCTTCCCTCAGGTCTCCTACTAATCTTCAAGAAAGGGGAAAGAGAGAGAAAGGGGAGAGAGATAGAGAGACAGAGAGAGAAGAGAGAAAGAGGTAGAGAGAGAAGGAGAGAAAGAAGAAAAAGAGGGGAACGGGGAGAGAGAGAAAGAGGGAAAGAGAGAGGAGAGAGGGAAAGAAAGAGGAAGAGGGAAGGATAAAGACGGAGGGAGGGAGGGACAGAGAAAGAGAGGGAAAGAGAGAGAGTACCCTGTTCCAGTTGTTAGGGGACGGGCCTGCATGGGCGGGCTTCCTGAAGCTGGGTCGGAACTCACCTCTGCAGCTCTTGCCGTCATCTTGCAGTGTCCCCGTGACGCAGCTGCACAGGGGCCCGTCTATTCTGCTCGTGCAAATCTGCTCACAGCCACCGTTGTCTTCACACCAGTCTAGCCCTGGAAGGAGCAAATGCAGCAGGCGGCACGGGAGGGTGCAGTTTACAGGCAGGAGTGACACCCAGATTTCATGGTTTTCAAATCCACCTCTTCCCCCTCACCTCCCAGTCCCCCATTTTTTAAATCGTCAAAACCCAGGGCTTATCCAGGCAACAGAAACAGGGACTCAGGGAATAACTAGACCCTCACCCTTAGGAGAAGGTGGGACCTCAGCCCACCACCATCCTGGTAGCCCCCTTATAGATTCTCAAGTTGCTATAAAGCTTCACCGGAGTTTTCAAAATGTGTGCTTTAATAATTTAAGGTTCTATTTCAGGAACACTTACTTTTCCTCCTAATAGGTCCCACTGAAATGATCTGTTCTTTGGGCTCTTTTGTGTAATCTGTGGCAATCCTTGAATTATGCGGGCAAGTCTACAAGGCAAAACAACAGAGGGGACGTCTCAGCTGAGGGTACCTTGGTGAGTTGGTGGTTCCGGAAGCATCCCCAGCTTCTGCCTTGAGCCCCAGTGCTGCTAAGCCAAATTAGAAGCAACGCGCTCTTGATCGGCCTCCCTGGGGGGGCCCTCTTTGCCGGAGAAGAATCGGCTGGGCTCGGATCTGGGAATAGGTTTTAAGAACAGGCCGGGCTACGGACGAGGGCTGTTGCCACAATCCTCCGTTCCTCACGGAAGATCGAGGGGAAGACGGTCGGTTGAGTCACGGGGCCACTGGACCGGCCTCGTCTGGGCTGTGTGGAGGAGGCCAGAGTGAGCAAGGGGTTGTTTTTTGTTTGTTTTGGTTTTTTATATGCTATTTGCCAAGCACTGTACTGGGGTAAATACAAGATAATCAGCTTGGACACAGAGCATGTCCCACATGGAGCTCACAGTCTTATTCCCCATTTTATGGCAAAGGGAACGGAGGCACAGAGAAGTGAAGGGACTTGCCCAAGGTAACACAACAGACAGGTGGCAGAGCCGGGAGTAGAACCTAGGAACATCGGACTCCCAGGACGGTGTTTTATCTATCAGGCCACGCTGATTCTGTTTCTCCTGGTCTCCCCCTCCCCTCAGCCTGGCCCGAGTCCTGAGCAATTCTGCTCAGGTCCACAGGCAGACGGAGTCCAAAATGGAAGGAAGAAGGGCCAACTGGGGGCACCTAACTGGGTTCTAATCCCACACGACCACTTTTCAAATTTTTTTTAATGTTATTTGTTAAGCGCTCACTATGTATAATATTGATTGTATTTATTGAGTGTTTACCTTGTGCAGAGCACTATATTGAGCGCTTGGGAGAGTACAATATTAACAGAGTTAGTAAACACGTTCTCTGTCCACAGTGAACTGTCAATCACTGTCCTAATCCCTGGGGTAGATACAAGTTCTATCAGGTTGGACACAGTCCCTGTCTCACATGGGACTCATGGTCTTAATTCCCATTTTAGAGATGAGGAAACTAAGGCCCGGAGAAGTGAAGTGACCTGCATGAGATCACACAACACGCTATTGGCAGAGCAGGGATTAGAACCCAGGTCCTTCTGACTCCCAGGCCCATGTTCTTTTCACTGGCCTCGTTGTGTGATCTTGGTAAGTCACTTCACTTCTCTGGGCCTCAGTTTCCTCATCTCTAAAATGGGAATTCAATATCTGTTCTCCCTCCTACTTAGGCTGTGAACCTCATGTGGGGTAGGGACAGTGTCTGACCTAATTTACCCCAGTGCATAGTACAGTGCTTGGCACATCATAAGTCACAAAAACAAATACCCCAATCATTACTCACCTCGCTGCTCTCCTACTAACTTGATTTGCTTGCACCGACCCCAGCTCTTAGTATAGTGCTTAGCACATAGTAAACACTTAACAAATACCATAATTATTATTTCTACAGCCCAGCCTGCACCCTTTGCTTCTCTAATGCCAACCTACTCACTGTATCTCTATCTTCTCTATCTCACTGTTGACCCCTCGCCCATATCCTGCCTCTTTCCTGGAATACCCTCCCTCTTCATATCCAACAATTACTCTCCCTACCTTCAAAGCCCTGTTGAAGGTACATCTCCTCCAAGAGGCCTTCCCTAACTAAGCCCTTATTTCCTCTTCTCCCCCTCCCTTCTGCATCACCCTGACTTGTTCCCTTTATTCCAACCCCCCTTAGCCACACATCACTTATGTACATACCTGTAATTTGTTTATATTAATGTCTGTTTCCCCCTCTAGACTTTTAGCTACAGTGGACAAGGACTGTCTACCAACTCTGTTATATTGTTATATTGTACTCTCCCAAGCGCTTAGTTCAGTGCTCTGCACACAGGAAGCACTCAATAAATACAAATGATTCACTCATTCATTCAATCGTATTTATTGAGCACTTACTGTGTGCAGAGCACTTTACTAAGCACTTGGGAGAGTTCAACAACAGACATATTAAAAATAAAAAAATAAAAATAAACGTTGGTATTTAAGTGCTTACTATGTGCAGAGCACTGTTCTAAGCGCTGGGGGAGATACAGGGTCATCAGGTTGTCCCACGTGAGGCTCACAGTTAATCCCCATTTTACAGATGAGGTCACTGAGGCACAGAGAAGTTAAGTGACTTGCCCATAGTCACACAGCTGACAAGTGGCAGAGCCGGGAGTCGAACCCATGATCTCTGACTCTGAAGCCCAGGCTCTTTCTACTGAGCCACGCTGCTTCCCTGCCTATAATGAACTTACAGTCTAGAGGTGGGGAGACAGGCATTAATATAAAAAAAATGAATTACAGATATGTACTCTGGGGCTGGGAGGGGAAAAGAACAAAGGGAGCAAGACAGGGCAATGCAGAAGGGAGTAGGAGAAGAGGAAAGAAGGGCTTAGTCAGGGAAGGCCTCTTGGAGGAGATGTGCCTTCAATAAGTCTTTGAAGCAGGGGAGAGTAATTATCTGTTGGATTTGAAGAGGGAGTTTCAGATCAGAGGCAGGACGTGGGCGAGCGGTCAGCAGCGAGATAGACGAGATGGAGGCACAGTGAGAAGGTTAGCGTTAGAAGAGTGAAGTGTTTGGGAAGGATTGTAGTAGGAGTGTAGCAAGGTGAGGTAGAAGGGGACAAAGTGATTGAGTGCTTTAAAGCTGATGGTGAGGATTTTTTGTTTGATGCGGAGGTGGATGGGCAACGACTGGAGTTTTTTGAGGAGTGGGGAGACATGTCCTGAACGTTTCTGTACGAAAATGATCTGGGCAGCAGAGTGAAGTGTGGGCTGGACTGGGGAGAGACAGGAGGCTGGGAGGTCAGCAAGAAGGCTGATGCAGTAATCCAGATGGGATACAATGAGTGATCGTATTAACGTGGCAGCAGGTTACATGGAGAGGAAAGGGCAGATTTTAGTGATGTTGTGAAGATGGGACCAACGGGATTTAGTGATGGATTGAATATGTGGGTTGAATGAGAGAAAGGAGTCAAGGATAATGCCAGGGTAACAGGCTTGTGAGACAGGAAGGATGGTGGTGCCGTCTTCAGCGACAGGAAAGTCAAAGGGAGGACAGGGTTTGGGTGGGACTATAAGGAGTTCTGTTTTGGACAAAATAAGCTTGAGGTGACAAGAAGACATCCAAGTAGAGATGTCTTGAAGGCAAGAGGAAATGTGAGACTGCGAGAGAGAATGAAAGAGAGTTTAGGGTTGGAGAAGTAGATTTGGATATCATCTGTATAGAGATGGTAGTTGAAGCCACGGGAGTGTATGAGTTCTCCAAGGCAGTGGGTGTAGATGTAGAAGGGGACCCAGAAATGAACCTAAAAGGACCCCCACAGCTGGGGAGGTGAGGGGAGACAGAGGAGGAGCCCACTAAGGAGACTAAGAATGAACGGCTGGAGACATAAAAGGAGAACCAGGAGTGGACAGTGTCAGTGAAGCCACGTTTGGATAACATTTCCAGATGAAGGGGGCGGTCAACAGTGCCCAAGGCAGCCTAGAGGTTGAGGAGGATTAGAATGGAGTAGAGGCCATTGGATTTGGCAAGAAGGAGATGATTGGTGACCTTTGAGAGGAAGGTTTCTGCAGAGTGAAGGGGACAGAAGCCAGATTGGAGAGGGTAAAGGAGAGAATTGGAGGAGAGGATTTTGAGAGAGGAATTTGTTTGATCCATCCACTCCCACAGTTGGTCCAGATGCAAACTGCTCTCCATTCCCTCTCCCTCAGGGTGACTTCCCAGTTGCCTCTCCCCAGGTGTCCTCCCCCCCTCCCATGGGAAAGAGCCACAAGAAGGCTCAGGACTTGCTTTTCCTGCTGCCCGCTTACTATTTTGCAGGAGTATTTCTCCGAATCGCAGAGGGAGACTGCACAGTGGAGGTGAACTTCGTCGTAGTCTCCGATGAACTTGAAGACGGTGACGTGGAAGCGGCAGGTGAGGGAGACAGCGTTCTCCTCGATGACGATGGTATTGTCTTTAATGTTCTGGCACCTACTCATTAGGAAAAGTGTTATCTTAGCTTCCTCTTCGACCTCATCCCTTCCTTCAGAACAGCCTCTTTCCTCCTCCTTTTTCTCCGAACTGCACGTTTCACATAAGTAACCAAATTGATCCTGTCGGGACGTCCACCTTGTGTTTCTCGAGCACTTAACACGCACCTCTGATCAATCGCCATCATCCCCGCCATTAGAAACCTAATGTCCCCGGGGGCCCTGCGATCCCCTGCAATTGAATTTCTCCTCATTTTCCCCGCATCGTGCTGATGTGGTTGAAATAAACTTGAAATTTTAACATCCTGCTCCATCTCTTCTGTTAATGAGCCATTAGAGTGCCAAGCTCTGGAACCGCCCTGCTGGGAACCCCCAGAATGAGAAGCAGTGTGGTCTAATGGATGGAGCAAAGGTCTGGGAGTCAGAAGAACCGGGCTTCTAAACTCAACCCTGCCAGTTGCTTGCTCTTTGACCTGGGGCAAGTCACTTCACTTTTCTGTGCCTCAATTTCCTCAACTCTAGAGTGAGGATACCCATTCTGCCTTCTACGTAGGCTGTGATCTCCATGCAGGACGGGGACTGTGTCCTACCTAATCAACTCCTACTTCCCCAGTCCCACGACCCATTCCCGCCGACCCTAGTCTTTTCCGAAGAATTCTGGCCCAGTCCCGGACCTGGAAGCCCGCTGGGTCCCGGGACCACCACCCACCACACAGCACCGCTCACCCTCCTTCGATGATGAAGTAGCGGAGCTTATCGTTGCTGTCCCGGGACGGGGTGGCGTAGCACTTGTTCAGAGTCAGGATCAGGTGTGTGGCGTCAGCCCCGACCACGAAGACCCCGACGTAGAGCACGTCGCGGGTGGTCAGCACCACTTCTCCCTGCCGGTAGGGGTGTTTGTAGGAGGCGTTTTTGTAGAGCGCCATCTTGGTGGTGAAGCTGCCTTCCTGGGTCGGGACGGTCAGGTTAATCACACTAGCGGGAAAGCAGACAGTGAGGCGGCAGGACGCGCCAGACAGAGCCGGCCCCAGAGCGCTTGGACGCTCTGCCACGGAGCTTTCGAACCGAACCACTGGGGAGGGAGGGGAGAAGGGAGCTTTGGCCTTTTGGAAGAGGGAAATTGCCAGGGCCAGAGGGAGGCGGTTCGGTCTAGCGGCAAGAGTAAGAGACTGGGAGTCGGAAGGTCTGCCACCATCTTGCCGTGTGACCCTGGGCCCATCGCTCCTCCGAACCTCAATATCCCCATCTGGGAAATGGACATATGTGCTCTCCCTCCCACTTAAACCCAAGGGTTGGGTCTGGTCAGATTAGCCGACATCTACCCCCGCATCTGCCACACGGCGAGTGCTGAACGCAGGCCATTTTTGAAAAAAGTGATTGGAGTCGGGCGACCCCTTTTACCTTAGCATTGGCCTGATGACAGAATCTAAGGAGATCTTGATGTCCAGCTCGTAAGCACATGAAAATTCCACGCTGATGGTCCGGTCTCTCGTGATGATGTTGCCTGTGTTGTTGGCGCTCTCGATCCAGATCGTGTTTTTGTATGTGATGTGAGTGCTGTTGGACTGGGGAGCAGACAGGGGATGGAAAACATTCATTCCAGCAGGGAAGGTGAAGGGGGAGGTGCATTACAAGTCCCTTACCTCCCACCAGGGTGGCACAGTGGGTGTATTCCAAACAAAACTCAGAGACCAAAGTCAGTCAGTCGGAGGTTACTCTCAGCACAATCAATCAATCAATCAGTGGTATTTATTGAGCACTTACTGTGTGCAGAGCTCTGTATTAAGCGCTTGGGAGAATGCAATACAACAGAGTTGGTAGATCCATTCTCTGCCCCCTAATGTGCTTAAAGCGTAGAGGGGGAGATATTAGGCATTTCCTGGAAAAATATTACCACTGCAGCCAGGCCTTGTGTAAAGACCCCAGGCCTGAGAGTCAGAGGACCTGGGTTCTAATCCCAGCTCTCACAATTGCCCGTTATGTGACCTTGGGCAAAGCGCTTAACTTCTTTGGCCCTCAGTCTCCTCATCTGTACAGTGGGGATTAAGTACCGACTCTCCCTCAATCGATCGTATTTATTGAGCGCTTACTGGGTGCAGAGTGCTGTACTGAGCACTTGGGAGAATACAATATAACAGAGTTGGCAGACACATTCCCTGCCCACCAGGTGCTTGCAATCTAGAGGGAGACGGATAGTAAAATAAATGACGGATATGTACTTAAGTGCTGCGGGGCTGAGGGTGGGGTGAATAAAGGGTTCAAATCCAAGTGCAAGAGTGATGCGGAAGGGAGAAGGAGTAGGGAAAATGAAGGCCTAGTTGGGGAAGGCCTCTTGGAGGAGATGTAATTTTAATAAGGCTTTGAAGGTTGGGAGAGTGGTGGTCTGCCATATATGAAGGGGAGGGAGTTCCAAGCTGGAAGCAGGACACAGATGAGGGGTCAGCAGCAAAATTTGCATTTTCCCTCCTACTTGGACTGTGAATCCCATGTGGGGAAGAGACTCTCACCAACTCAATTTTCCTGTAATAATAATAATAATGATGGTATTTGTTACGTGCTCACTACGTTCATTCATTCATTCAATCAATCATATTTATTGAGCACTCACTGGGTAATAAGCACTTGGGAGAGTACAATATAACAATAAACAGACACATTCCCTGCCTGCATCGTAACTTAGAGTCTAGAGGGGGAGATAGATGTTAATATAAATAAATAAATTACAGATATGTGCATAAGTGCCGTGGGGCTGGGAGGGGGGATGAATAAAGGAAGTAAGTCCGGGCGATGCAGAAGGGAGTGGGAGAAGAGGAATGGAGGGCTTAGTTAGGGAAGGCCTCTTGGAGGAGATGTGCCTTCAAAAAGGGTTTGAAGTGGGGGAGAGTAATTGCCTGTAGGATCTGAGGAGGGAAGGCATTCCAGAGGCAGGATGTGTCAAGCACTGTTCTAAACCCTGGGATAGATACAAGTTAATCTGGTAGGACACATTATTATATTATATTAATGTCTTATCTCCCCCTCTAGACGGTAAGCTCATTGTGGATAGTGAATGGGTCTATTTATTATTATATTGTACTATCCGAAGCACTTAGTACAGTGCTCTGCACACAGTAAGCACTGAGTAAATACGATTGACTGACTGACAGCCCCGTCGGCTCTCCGTTGAGATGAAGAGACAAGACCAACTCTCTACCTGCGGCATCGGAGTACAAAACCCACAGCAGATCAAGACACTAAGATGAGCTGGAGCTGAGCCTGGATACCGGAGACAAGATCTCTCCTCCCCAAGAGCCCGGGTTTGGTGTAGGCTGCCAATATGCAATGCGGAAATGAGAATGAAAGCCTGTAGGTACAAGATTGGATTGGCCCACACCCTGCAAGCCCGAATCTATGACGGACAGTCAAATAAAGCCAATTTTGGTGACATCGAACCTGACAAGGACTTGAACCGTTTCTGTCCCCGATATCTCTCCGAAGCCGGGCTCCTGCCCTGCTGTCCCCAAGAAGTCGACTTCAAGGCTGATTCACCTCCATGGGGCCGGGCGTTTGCCGAGACCAGAAGCTCTGCCTCTTCCGCCTCCCCACCGCCGCCCAGAGCCTTCTGGGAACCGGCCGTCTCACCTGAACGATGTTTCCACAGCTCTCTTTGGTGGTGTTGATCTGAAAGGAGATGAAATCCTCCCCCTCGATGCCATAGCAGCGTCTGTCGTTAACCCTCACTCCCTCTCGCTCGAAGCCGAGCTGAAAGAGCTTGCACTTGGATATGGACACCTCCATCTGGGCCGCCCTGCACGTCACTTCCACGTCAATGATGTCGTGTGAGTCTGTGGGAGAGAGTGGGTTGAACGGCCCGTTCCCTGGGAGTCGGGCTCACTTGGGCGGAAGGTGTGTGGGGTGGAGGGGCCGGAGGAAAGGGAGGGACAAATGTCTAGAATCGGGCCCTTCTCTAGAACGAGGCTCTCCTGAAAAGACTGGTGACCTTGATTCAGAGGCATTGACAATCAACCTTAACCTGGGCTGGGAGAGTTGGGTTTACCATTTCTTAAAAATGGTAAGAGAGCTGAACTGAAACCGGCACTGATGTAAATCTAGATCTACACACTGCTTACAGCCGTTGGCCTAGGAGGGATTAGATGCGATTATTTTGTCCCTACACCAGCTCAGCGTTGATTAAGGACGCTTCCCTCCGGCCTAGACTTTGGCACCATCTCAGATGTTGCCTTGTGGAAACTAAGCCTTCTGTCTGTCACACTCTGGTTGCCAACCTTTGTATCTACTCAGTGTTTCGATCTTGTCACTCCTTCAGATGACCTCTTACTCCCTCCCTCTTCCCTGCCAAGAACTCCCTGCTCTTCATAGTCCACAGACCACAGCTTTCCCCTTCTTCAAAGCCTCTCTGAGCTCACACCTCTTCCAGGAGGCCTTCCCTGCTTCATATCCCCCAAGGAGAATAAGTTCCCTGTCAGCAGGAAACACTTCCCTTGCTTGTTTTGCATTTCCCAAGCATAAAGACAGACTAACAGGCACCGGGAGAATAACCAAGAGACACCGCTGCCTGTTCAGACAGGGCTTTCTCACGGGGCCCGAATATCAAATCCCCTCCCACAGAGCCTTTCAGTCAATTAGGTTCGCCTCCACTAATGATGTTAAATTTAGCTTGGCCTGCGGAGCAGTCGCTCCTTCGATGCGGCCAGGCTACAGTGTGCTCGGGGGCTCCTCCCGTCCGCGACGGGGAACGGAACAGATTCTCGGCAAGATCGTCAGTGACTCCTGGGCCCACAGTCAGCAAAGCACTCTTTCCCCAACCCTTGGAGAAAGCGCAGAGAGGAGCAGGACCTGGGGTTTTCACAACTTCCGTTGGCTCCTTGGGACTGGAGACAAGAGTCTCTGACTTGACCGAATCCTCGGAGCAGCCCCCCACCCGCCGCCACTGAGGAGCTTTCTTTCTCAGAGACCCCAAGGAAGACTCCACTCCAAGGCCCCAGGACTCAGACTCTCTGGCTTTCTCTGACACCACCGTCCCTTCCAGTCAGCTGAAGGAGAGAAACCGGCAATATTTGCCTGTTGTTGGCTCGGGGAAGGTGGAAAGGTGATTTTAACCTGCTGGGGAGAGGGTCTGGCTGCCTGAGGCCAGGGGGAGATTCCCCCTCATCATCCGGGTCAAGGGCCTCCTCAGGCAAGCCAGGGCAAAGATGGCTGCCACTCACTGTTCCAGTAGGGTGGAGGCTCGATGCAGCCGCACAGCTCTCCACCGTTGTCCAGCTCGCAGGTGCGGTTGGGACAGTCAGCCCCTAAGCAGGGATCTTCAACCACTCCTGCTAAAAGGGAAAATCATCATAATAATAATTGTGGTATTTGTTAAGCGCTCGTTAGGTATTAAGCACAGCGCTGGGGTAGATCAAGATAATCAGGTCCCACAGGGAGCTCACAGTCTCGGTAGGAGAATGGGTATTGAAACCCCATTTTGTAGGTGAGACCCCCCAAGGATGACTCCATTCCGAGGCCCCAGGCGCCTCGGACGCTTTGGCTTTTTCTGACGCTGCCATGCCCTTTGGTCAGCGTCTTATAAGAAAGTGGCATTAGGTGGAATTGGGATATACCAACTTGCCCAAGTGCTTAGTACAGTGGTCTGCGCACAGTAAGCGTTCAATAAATATCATTAATTGATTGATAGCTCAATTGTAAGCATGCTGTAAGTTCATTATGGGCAGGGAACATGTCTACCGACTTTATTATATATGTCTACCAGCTCTCCCAAGGGCTTAGTACAGTGCTAGGCACCTAATCAGCATCAACAATAATAATAATAATTACGGTATTTGTTAAGCACTGAATATGTGCCAGGCACTGTACTAAGTGCCGCAGTGGGTACAAGCAAACTGGGTTGGACACAGTCCCTGTCCCAAATGGAGCTCACAGTCTCCATGCCCATTTTACAGATGAGGTAACTAAGGCCCAGAGAATATTAATAATCCCTTTTTTTTTTTTTACGATTAGACTATAAACCCATCAAAGGACAGGAACTGTATCTGTTGCTGATTTGCACATTCCAAGTGCTTAGTACAGTGCTCTGCATATAGTAAGCGCTCCATAAATACTATTGAATGAATAATTATGGTATTTGTTAAGTGCTTACTATGTGCCAAGCACTGTTCAGAGCGCTAGGGTAGATACAAGGTCATCAGGTTGTCCCACGTGGAGCTCAGAGTCTTAATCCCCATTTTACAGATGAGGTAACTGAGGCTCAGAGAAGTGAAGTGATGTGCCCAAGGGCACACAGCAGACAAGTGTCAGAGGCAGGATTAGAACCCATGTCTTCTTACTCCCAGGCCCGTGCTCTATTCACTATGCCACGCTGCTTCCCATTGATTGATTGATTAATGGAAGTCCTTAGAGGCTGCTTGTCCAGTTCCTCCAGATGAGTTTAACCCCCTCGGGAAAATTCACTAGTATTTATTGAGCGCTATGTGCAGGGCACTGTACTAAGCGCTTGGAATGTACAAATCAGTGACAGATAGAGACAGTCCATGCCCTTTGACGGGCGGCCACCATGCCCCATCCACACCCCTGCCCCGCCCAGCCGACGACGACCGAGGATACCCTCCCCCCTCACCCAACCTGGGGCAGTCCACCCCGCCTCCCAACCCGTGTGCCCAGGGAGGGAGGCCAGAGAGTGGAGAGAGGTCTCTTACAGCAATTCTCCTTGTCTATCCACTCGGTGCTGAGGATCCTGAAGGAGCGGCAGGCTTCCCCATAGGCCGCCAGGGAGCCACACAGCTGGAATTTTGGCTGGTTGTAGCAGCCGTCCAGGAAGCAGGATTCATAGAAGGGGAGGGGATCCAGGATCCCGTAGCAGGGCTGGAAAAACCCCTTCATGTCGGTCAGTTTCAGACAGTAGCCGTCACCCTGCATCTTCTGAATGTGCACGTTGTCGCAGGTGGCCGCGTACTGGGAGTATTGCAGCTCGTTGCAGCTGTGGGGAGAGGCGGTGAAGGTAATAATGATAATGATAATAACGGTACTTGTTAAGCGCTTACTATACGCCAAACACTGTTTCAAGTGCCGGGGTAGGAACCAGATAATCAGGTTAGACACAGTCCCTGGCCCACATGGGGCTCACACTCTTAATCCCCATTTTACAGATGAGGTAACCGAGGCCCAGAGGAGTGAAGTGACTTGCCCAAGGTCACACAGCACATATGTGTCAGAACTGGGATTAGAACCCAGGTCCTTCTAAATCCCAAGCCTGTACTCTACCCACTAAACCATGCCGCTTCTCGAAGGTGGTCAGCGTGGTCGTCCCTGCCCGTCAATTAGCTAGGGGGAGGTGGGTGTGAGGACCACTTGTGCAGGGTCCTGCCGGTCGGTGGAGAGGGGGGCCTAGACCATGGTCCTATCCCACCCCCAACCCCGGGGGGCAGGGCCACGCGACTGGAACTGATGGAATCCGAGAGCTAAGAAGATCCCCAGAGGTCATCTGATCCATCCCTCTACCTCGGCACGGGAGCGAACCCCTTCCTCCCCAGATGGACTGCTCTGACACTGGCACAGGGGCACCTTCTTGTTATAATTATAATTATTGTTGTTGATGTTGTATTTATGCGCTTATTACGTGTCAAGCGCCGTTCTCAGTACAGGGGTAGATACAAGTTCATCAGGTTGGACACAGTCCCTGTCGCATGTGGAGCTCAAATTCTAAGTACAAGGGAGACTGGTATTTAATCCCCATTTTACAGCTGGTGAAACTGAGGCCCAGAGAAGTGAAGTGACTTGCCCAAGATCATACTGCAAGCAACTGATGGAGCCGGGATTAGAACACAGGACTTCTGACTCCCAGGCCTGAGTTCTTCTGTGAGCCCGTCACTGGGCAGGGATTGTCTCTATCTGTTGCCAAATTGTACATTCCAAGTGTTTAGTACAGCGCTCTGCACATAGTAAGCACTCAGTAAATACTACTGAATGGTCACATTACTTCTCTTTTTTTCTCTGTGGCGCGTCATTCATTCGATAGTATTTATTGAGTGCTTACTATGTGCAGAGCACTGTACTAAGTGCTTGGAATGTACAATTTGACAACAGATAGAGACAGTCCCTGCCCAACTTGTTAAGCCTTAGTATGTGCCAGGCATACTAAGTACAAGGGTGGCTAACAAGCAAATTGAGTTGTACACAGTCTCTGCCCCACGTGGGGCTCACATCTTTATCCTCATTTTACAGATGAGGTAACTGAGGCACAGAGAAGTGAAGTGACTTGCCCAAGGTCACACGGCAGACAAGTGGCGGAACCAGGATCAGAACCCAGGTCCTTCTGACTCCCAGGCCCGTGCTATATCCACTAGGCCATGCCGCTTCTCTCCTGAATGAATGACACCCCAGTGCCCTACTTTTAACCTCAATCTAAATGTGACAGCAAAGGGACTTCTAGTCTCAGGGTCCAGAATCTGTCCCGTGTCTCGACTGCACCTGGCCTGCTAAATTGGCCAAAACTGAGAAACGGGGCTCTCAAATCCTGCCAGCAGAGGAAGGGCAGCACTTTTGAGGGAGTGCATTCCCATTCACGGGCCCTGGGAAACACCTGCCGTGAGCCTATATGGATGTGTCACTGCCCCTCACCATGGACCCCCCTCCTATCTCACCTCTCTACTCTCCTATTGCAACCCAGCCTGCACACTTTGCTCCACTAATGGTAACCTTCTCACTATGCCTCCAACTCGCCCATCTCACCCCCTCCCCCTTGCCCACGAACTGCCTCTGGCCTGGAACGTCCTCCCTCCTCAAATCCAACGGTTACTCTCCCCCTCTTCAAAGCCTTATTGAAGGCACATCTCCTCCAGAAGGCCTTCCCTGGCCAAGTCCCCGCTTTCCTCTTCTCCCACTCCCTTCTGCATCACCCTGACCTGCTCCCTCTGTTCCTCCCCCCGCTCCCGGCCCCACAGCAATTTTGTACACATCTGTAATTTTTTTATATTAATGTCTGTCTTCCCCTCTCTAGACTGTAAGCTCATTGTTGGCAAGGAATATACCTGTGTATTGTCATACCGTATTCACCCAGACACTTAGTATAGTGCTTTGCAAACAGAAGCGCACAATCAATATGACTGAACGAATGAATGCCCCTCCCCGAGCGCCTGGATAAGTCTGGACCATTCAGTGCGGGGCGGCAACAGGGCCGTTCTGTCTTGGGCAGTGCCCGCCCCCTGCCCCTCACCTCTTCTGCATGCCATTGGTCTTCCAGCTCTGAGCCAGCACCACGCTGCTCACCACTGGCTTGCCCCGCAGTGTCACGAAGTCATCGGTTAAGTCCCCGTTGAAGTTGCCACAGAGACCGCACACTTTGTTCTGCAGCCGCTCGCTGATGCTGATCTTGATGACATTGAAGCCGTTGTAGTGAATCTGGATATCGGGGCTCGTGTCGATCACCAGAAAGCCCTCGCTGCTGTAGATCTTGGTGGCCAGGCCCGTCACGAAGGGGACGTTCACTTGGGTCCCGTTCACCTGTTAGGGGAGAGAGGGGAGGAAGGCGAGAGGCCGAGGAGCCCGGGAGCTGCTCGGAAGCTCGAGGGGAGCAGGGCGAGAGGAGTAGGAGAAACCAGCCTCCTGTGAACGGCTGGATTCTGTGCAGAGGTTTTCCCCGGGTAAGCCCATTTCAGAAAAATGAAATCCCGGCTCTGTGTTAAGAGTCAGAAGGCACCGCGGCAAGATCTGGCTTCATTACTGGGTTTATCGCCTCCCCGTGTCTAATGTTCAACCTGAAAAGTCCCTCCAGAGAGCCAATAGCCGCAATATTTCTTGCCTTCGTCATCTTCTTGCTTCTAACATCTTCCTTCCCCGGCTCCCAGGAAAGTCTCTTAACAAGACCTCTCGATTTACACAATAAATTGTTTTCCTTGGTTACGAGGAGCATTTTGGAGTCCCCGAACGAAGGCTTTCGGTGACAAACAGGCACCCTGCTCCCTGGACTGCGTTCTAACAAGGCAGCGGCCACACAGCTCAAATTGCCGAAAGAAGTGGAGATGAAAGAAAAAATCCACCGCCGCCGGTGTGGCTTGCAGTAAAGTCAATAATAGTAATAATAACTATGGAACTTGTAAGGTCTTATTATGTGCCAAGCACTATTCTTAGCGCCGGGGTAGATACAAGTTAATCAGGTTGGACACGGGCCCTGTCCCACCTGGGGCTCACAGTCTTAATCCCCGTTTTACAGATGAGGGAACCGAGGCACAAAGAAGTGAAGTGACTTGTCCAAGGTCACACAACAGACGCAATGCCGGTATTAGAACCCAGGTCCTTTTGATTCCCAGGCCCATGCTCTATCCACTAGTTCATGCTGCTTCTCTAACTTAAAAAAAATCTTGAAATCACATATGTTTTCACCAGAGTTTGCAAAATTCAGTCAGGCCCACTGGACCACAAGCTCCTTGTGGGCAGGAAATATGTCTACCAACTCTGTTTCAGTGTTCTCCTCCAAGCATTTAATCCACTGCTCCGCATATACAGCAAGTGCTCAATAGATACCATTAATTGATTGATGACTATGTCGCTTGTGCCCGAGCCTCAGAGCAAGACCTGAGGCCAGTTTGGATTTTGGGACAATCCCCAAATTCCAGGCAGGAAGCTGACTGCTCCAACAGTTCTTTACATAGCCATCCGGTTCGACTGGAAGCTCCTCGAGGACAGGGACATCTGTCCAATGACCTGGAGCTGTCTTGCACATACCAGTGGATCACAGAAAATACTTTTTGTGGTTACGCTCTCCTCCAACTCCCTTGGGGAGCGCACACACTCTCTCTGCCTAATGCTCTCATGTATTTACCTTTAAACTCTGTTGCTTCCTCCCGGCTGTAATTTATTTTAATGTTTGCCTCCCCTGTGGGCAGGGATCATGTCTACAGACTCTTCTGTACTCTCTCAAGCACTAAGAACAGCGGTCTACACACAGTAAGTGCTTGATAAATGCCACTGATTAGTGGATATCTTATGTACCCTATTGCTCTCCCTTGTCCTAAGGATTTAAGTGTCTACCTCCCCTGATGGAATTCAAATTCCTTGAGAATAGGGGTAATTTTTTCTAATTATTTTGTAATACCTACGGGTTCTGCCAACAGAAGATGCTCAGTAAATATTGATTGATAGGTCAGCTGACCTGGGAGATTTGTCCTACCCCTCATGATTAAGGCTAAATGCACCACAGTCCTCTAGACTCTAAGTTTGTTGTGGGCAGGGAATGTATCTGTTATGTGTTGTGTTATACTCTCCCAAGTGCTTAGTACAGTGTTCTGCACACAGTGAGCACTCAATAAATACAATTAATTGACTGATTGACCTAGACAAAATGCACCTTCCCTTTTCTCTAAGCACCATCTCTCCTCTTCACCCCTCTGAAGGTTCAGGCAGGTGAGGAAAGAAGGTAGGGAGACAGGGGGCAGGTAGATGGGTGTGTGGGTAGACAGTCAGACAGGCAGGTAAGCGGGCAGGAGGGCGGGCAAATAGACAAGCAGACTGGTGGGCTGGCAGACAGTTGGGTGGGCAGATAGATGGGCAGATGGGTGAGTGGGCAGACGGGTAGGCAGACAGATGGATGGGGAGGCAAGGAGGTGGGCAAGGAGGCAGGCAGACACGAAGGCGGATAGGCAGGCAGATTGGCAGGAGGATGAGTGGGCAGACAGGTAGGCAGACAGTTGGGGAGGTGGACAAGGAGGCAGGCAGACAGACAGAAATGCAGGCAGGTGGGCAGATGGAGGAGTGGGCAGATAGGTAGGCAGGCAGACAGAGAGACAGGCAGATAGGCAGGTGGGCAGACAGATGGGTGAGTGGGCAGACAGGTAGGCAGACAGATGGACGGTTTAGGCAAGGAGGTTGACGAGGAGGCAGACAGGTAGACGGACACATGGGCAGGCCGGCGGGCAGATGAGCAGATGGGAGGGCAGAGGGGCAGGCGGGCACGCAGGTCGGTCGACCGACGCGCGAGCAGGCAAGGAGGGGGACGGGTGGACAGGCTCCCTACCTTGACGGTGTTGCGATCACTGATGAGGATCTGCTCTTCGTTGATGTAGAAGTAGACGGGGGAGATGATGGTGAGGTTGGGGGCGGACCACTTGTCGAAGTTGATGATGAGCTGGAAGGAGATGTCGGGCAGCTTCTGGCAGATGGTGGAGAGGACGAAGGCGCAGTTGGCGGGAAAGCGGAGGAAGGCGCCGTCGAAGGTACGGAAGACGCCACCGCCGGCCGCCAGGCAGAAGGGGGTCCTGGTGCTGAAGCAGCCGCGAACCCCGTGACGCAGGGCGCACTCCTCGCCCGACTTGCACTGCCGTGGGTCGCACTGGATCAGGTTGCGCCGGAAGCAGCGGCAGCGCCGGGTGCAGTCGCTGTTCCAGAACAGCTGCTGGGGCTGCAAGGCACCCGGCCGGGGGTCGGGGGTCAGGGGTCGGGCAGCAGGCCCAGTCCAGCCGGCCTGACCACCGCGAGGGGGTCGCCACGGCTCCCCGCCTCTGCCCGGGACAGCACGGTGCCGCCCCCCACCCCCAGAGAGGCTCCCAAGGGCTCAGGAGAGGCCCCGGGGAACGTCCCCTCCCCTGGCTGCCACCTAGCCCATTCATTCATTCATTCATGCGATCGTATTTATTAATAATAATAATTATGGTATTTGTTAAGTGCTTACTTATGTGCCAGGCACTATTCTAAGCATGGGGTGGATACAAGCAAATCAGGTTGGAAACAATCCCTGTCCCACGTGGGGCTCACAGCCTCGATCTCCATTTTACAGACGAGGGAACTGAGGCACAGAGAAGTGAAGTGACTTTCCCGTGGTCACACAGCAGACAAGTGGTGCTTATTGTGTGCAGAGCACCGTAATAAATACATGGGAGAGTAAAATATAACAATCTCCTGCCCCCTACCTCAAAACCCTACACTTTCAGGAGTCAGTGGCCGTGACTCCTGATCCTTCTCTGCTTCTTTCCCCGCTGGGCCTGGCGGGTCGCGGTGGGGGAGGTGTAAGGCTGCTGGGGACAAGGCCTTGGGCTCAGAGACCGCATTCCTCGCCGTGAGCACCCCCCTCCCCGAAGCTGGGGATGTGGAGTGGGCTGGGGCTCCACCCAGCCAAGGGACGTGGTGGAAGTTCTCTCCAGACTTCTCGCTAAGAAGTTAGCTGATGCAACCGCTTGTGGGAGGAAAAAAGCAAACCAGCAAATACCCTCCTCCCCACGGAGAGCTGGGCGGCAGGGCCAGGGCAGGGCTGGACCCTCCTTGCCCGGCCAGATCAGACCAGAAGGGAGGCAGATCCCAGAATGGGCTGAAGGACCTGCGTACATGAGGAGGGTCCAGAGAGGGACAGAGTCTGGTAGGAAAAGTTCAGAGGAGAAAGCTTCCACACTGACTCCAGTTTTCCCCTAATTTTCCCTTTCTTCCTCCGGCAGCACCTCTGCAGGCTCTGGCCCCACACGGAGCTTGACAACCTCTTTGCAGAACAGCTAGGACTGAGGAGAAGCAGCAAGGCCTAATGGATAGAGCACAGACCTAGTGACTCAGAAGGACCCGAGTTCTAATTCCAGCCCCGCCACTTGTCTGCGGTGTGACTTTGGGCCAGTTACTTCTCTTCCCAGTGCCTCACTTCTCTCATCTGTAAAATGGGATGAAAACTGTGAACCCCCACATGGGACCAACTTGATTAGCTTGTATCTACCCCAGAGTTTAGTACAGTGCTTGGCCCATAACAGATACCATGAAAGAAAAAAGAAGAGAGAGAGAGTTGGGGGCGGGGGGCGGTCTCCCCAACCTCGTAGTATTTTCCATCGGCGTAGCAGCCGCAGCTGTGGGGCAGGATGCAGGTCTTGCCGTTTAAGACGTAGCCGGGGTCGCACTGGCAGCCCTCCACGCAGTAGTGGTTGCAGTCGCTCTTGAGGCGGATGGCGGCGCAGCGGGGCTGACAGACGCTCACGCAGCTCTCGTAGTGGCTGTTGGGCGGGCAGGACACGGCTGCAAGCGGGGAATGAGGTAACTGAGGCACAGATTGGTGATTTGCCCGAGGTCAAACAGCAGACACGTGGTGGAACCAGGATTAGAATCCAGGTCCTCCTGACTCCCAATCCCAGGCTCCATTCTCCTTCCCACACTGTGAGCCCCACGCAGGACAGGAGCAGTGTTCGATCTAACCGATCTGTCTCTACTCCAGAGCTTACAACAGCATTTGATGGTTTGAAGTCAAACACTTAAATGCCAGAAGCGCTTAACAAATTATTATTATTATCAAGGGCTGTCAAGTCATTTCCGATTCACCGCGACTCTATGGATGTATTTTCTCCAGAATGTCTTGTCTTCTGCCATAATCCGTAACCTCGCTTAATGGTTCTTCCTTTATCTTCGTTATGGTTTCTATCCTAGCCGCTGGCCTGCCTCTTCCACATTTTCCCTGCACTTTTCATGCTCTCCTATGAATTTACACTTTACTGTGGCGGGAAGGTTCGCGTACTCCAATGAAGCTTAGAGCTATGCCATTGAGATATTCTCCCTAGGGTTACCCGTAACGGAAAGGTCTAAGCTGAAGCGTCAAAGTTGATTCACCTGTGCTGAGCAGCAGCGGCAGGGGAAAGAGGCATAGGTGGATGATCAAATGATCAAAATGTTGATCAAGGCAACGTCAGAGACTCAAGCTTTCACTGCGCGGAATAAGGCAACGGTAAACCGCTTCTGTATTTTTACTAAGAAAACTCTACGGACACGCCTACCAGAACGCTTAACGAATATCATCAAAAAAAAGAGAAGGGGGCTCCAGCGGGGTTGGTCGGAGATAGACCACGGGTGGCCCGAGGCCAGTGGAAGGTGGTGCGGGGCGGGGAGGCTTACCGCAGGACGTGTAGTTCCTCCAGCCGCTCACCGCGATCCCCTGGGTCTGGCACGCGCTGGCATAGTTCTGCAGCCAGCCGCAGGCCGTGGGCACGGCGCCCCCGTCGATGCAGGAGTCGAAGAGGCAGTTTTTGTAGAAGAAGGCCGGGTGCACCTTGCTGTGGCACTTGGCGAAGCCGCCGTTCTGGTTGGGGATGAGGCCGCAGAGCTGCTGGACCCTGGAGAAGCCCTCCACCCTGGTGCAGGACGGGCAGCGGTCCCCGCAGCCCACCTGGCAGAGGGGGTCCCTCCTCACCCAGCTCTGCCCGAACTCGGCCACGCTGGAGGCCAGCAGGCCGGCGGGCGTCTCCAGGTCGTCGTCGGGGTCGCCGTTGTAACGGCCGCAGAGGCCGACGGTGCCGTTCTGCAGGCTGCGCGGGATGGTCACCGACAGGAACGTCTTCCAGTCGAAGACCACCTTCAGCCCGAAGTCCGTTTCTACTACGACGTGGAAGCCGAAAGCGAAGATGTTCATCTTGCCCTGGGCCAGCTTCAGGGGCAGATACAGGCGTTCGTGGTTCACCTGCGGGGACAGGGAGCGGGTGGTGAGCCGAGAAGGGCCCCCGAGGGCCCTCGCCCTGTCCCCGAGAAGGCGGTCGGCGGAGTCCTCCTTCAGATCCAACTCGGTTTCCCTGGTTTCGGTCATGTCATTCATTCATTCAATCATATTTACTGAGCGCTTCCTATATGCAGAGAACTGTACTAAGCGCTTGGGAGAGTACCCCACAGCACTTGTGTACAAATGTACATATTTATAATTCTGTTCATTTATACTAATGATGTGTATATGTCTTTAATTCTATTTATCTGTATTGATGCTACTGATGCCTGTTTACTTGTCTTGAAGCCTGTCTTCCCCCTTCTAGACTGTGAGTCCATTGTGGGCAGGGAATGTCTCTACTTGTTGCTGAATTGTACTTTCCAAGCACTTAGTACAGTACTCGACACACAGTAAGTGCTCAATAAATACGACTGAATCAATTCATTCATTCACTCAATGGTATTTATTGAGCACTTACTATGTGCAGACCACTGGACTAAGCGCTTGGAATGTACAAATCGGCAACAGATAGAGATGGTCCCCGCCCTTTGACGGGCTTACGGTCTAATCGGGGGAGACGGGCAGACAAGAACAATGGCAATAAATAGAGTCGAGGGGAAGAACATAGTAAAACAATGGCAAATAAATAGAATCAGGGTGATGTACATCTCATTAACAAAATAAATAGGGTAATAAAAATATATACAATTGAGCAGACCAGTACAGTGCTGAGGGGAGAGGAAGGGAAAGGGGGAGGAGCAGAGGGAAAGAGGGGAAAAGAGGGCTTAGCTGAGGGGAGGTGAAGGGGGGGTAGAGGGGGAGCAGAGGGAGCAGAGGGAAAAGGGGAAGCTCAGTCTGGGAAGGCCTCTTGGAGGAGGTGAACTCTAAGTAGGGCTTTGAAGAGGGGAAGAGAATGAGTTTGGCGGAGGTGAGGAGGGAGGGGGTTCCGGGACCGCGGGAGGACGTGGCCCAGGGGGTCGAATGAATGAATGAATACAAGATAACAAAAAACAGACACATTCCCTGCCCACAATTAGCTAACAGGGCACAGCTGCTGGGAGTTCAGATTTGTTCTTTTTTCTAGTCTGTTAGGTCACATTTCCTTCAAGAGGCCTTCCCTGATTAAGCCCTCGTTCCCCTGGTGCGATCTCCCTTCTGCATGGTCTAGGTACCTGGATCTGCGACCTTTGGACGTTTGTACTCACCCCACCCCCAACCCCACAGCACTTATATACTTACCTTTAAATGATATATTATAAATTACTTATTTGTCTATCTCCCCCTCTAGACTTCAAGCTCGTTACGGTCAGGGAACGTGTCTGCCAATTCTGTTGTATTGGACTCTCCCGAGTGCTTACTGCAGTGCTCTGCACTTGGTAAATGCTCAAGAGGGAAGCATTGTGGTTTAGTGGAGAGAACACAGGCCTGAGAGACAGAGGACCTGGGATCTAATCTCCGTTCTAGCAACTGCTCTGCCATTCACTAGCTCTGTGATCTTAATCAAGTCACTTAACTCCTCCGTGCCTCAGTTTCCTCAAGTGTACAACGGGGATTCAATACCCGTTCTCCCTAATTAGACGCTGAGCCCCATGTGGTCCAGGGATTGGGTCCGACCTAATTGACTTGTATCTACCCCAGAGCCTACAACAGTGCTTGACATATAGTAAGTGCTTAATAAGTTCCATGAAAAAACCCCACCAAACAATGAATATCATTGCTTGACTGACTGATCGTTAGTTTAGCAAACACCTTTTCTGGGATGTATATAATGCCGCACTCTTGGAAGGTCAAAATGGCTTCTAAAGATGGCAGAAGGGAGTACAGCTGTAGGTTCTGAGCAAGAACCTGTACAGGAGAACTCTGAGACGGCCTGGATGAGTCCCAACTCTCTACCTGGGGGGACGGGGGCGGCCGGGGGGCGACGGCCTCTGTGGCTTGCAAGGGACTTGGGCATCCTCGGGGGAAGGCTAACATTAGTGCTCATGGTTCAGCCCCGGGAAGCCCCCAGAACTCTTCCCCAAATCCTTCGACCTCTTAGTCACCTTGTATTGAAGGCAAAGGGAAGAGTTGTGACCTAGTGGATAGAACAAGGGCCTGGGAGGCAGAAGAACCTGGGTTCTAATCCCGGATTTGCCATTTGTCTGCGGTATGACTTTGGGCAAGTTACTTCACTTCTCTGTGCCTCAGTTACCTCATCTGTAAAATGGGGATTAAGACTATCAGCCTAATGTTGGACTGTGTCCAACCCAGTTACCTTGTAACTACCCCAGCATTTAGTACAGTGTCTGGCACATAGTAAGCATTTAACAGATACCACAGTTATTATTATTATTATCATTAACCCCCATTTTACAGATGAGGGAACTGAGGCCCAGAGAAGTGAAGTGATTTGTCCAAGAAGTTCACCCAGCAGACATATGGCAGAACTGGGATTAGAACCCATGTCCTCTGACTTCCAGGCTCGTACTCATTCCACTGGGCCACGTTGCTTCTGAACATTGTTCCTGGTGCATGAGCTCAATCCAGTCTCCTAATTCCATTCTGATTCCATTGTTTTTTCCCACTACCGTACCCATCCAGGCTCTACCCAAAGCTACTGCCCTTCCAAAAATCTCTTTAGAGTAGCAGCTGAAATCTACGAATGCCGGAAGATGGGAATGGTGGAATTAGACAGACGAACGGGAGAGGGTCAGAACGCTGAGGAGTAGCGTGGTTTAGTGGAAAGAGCACGGGCTTGGGAGTCAGAGGTTGTGGGTTCTAATCCCGCTCTGCCACTTATTACCTGTGTGATTTTGGGCAAGTCACTTAACTTCTCTGTGCCTCAGTTTACCCCATCTATAAAATGGCGATTGAGACTGTGAGTCCCAAGTGGGACAACCTGATTACCTTGTATCCATCCCAGTGCTTAGAACAGGGCTTGTCAAATAGTAAGTGCTAAACAAGTACCATTATTATTATTTTTTTTTTAGAACAACACTTAATTGGCACCAGGGCTTGTTTGGGCTCAGCCCCTCCAACTCGGGGGTGGATGGTTTATAGACCCGGCACAAAATAAGCTCTGTTCCTACCCTTCTTTCTCTGTCTCTGGGCTGGACCGGGCATAGCTCTGACACCTCTGGGCTGGGCCATTCTTAACCCTGGCACCTCTGGGCTAGATTGTTCAGCGTGGCTCAGTGGAAAGAGCACGGGCTTTGGAGTCAGAGTTCATGGGTTCGAATCCCAGCTCGGCCACTTGTCAGCTGTGTGACTTTGGGCAAGTCACTTAACTTATCTGTGCCTCAGTTACCTCATCTGTAAAATGGGGATTAAGACTGTGAGCCCCACATGGGACAACCTGATTCCCCTGTGTCTACCCCAGTGCTTAGAACAGTGCTCGGCACGTAGTAAGCACTTAACAAGTACCAACATTATTATTAATTATTATTAACCTTACCGTCTCCAGGCTGGATCGTTCATAGCCCTGGCACCTCTGGGCTAGGTCATTCTTAGTCCTAGCATCTCTGGGCTGGGCTGTTTATAGTCTTGGTGCTTTTAGGCCGGGCCATTCATTTATAAACCCAAAAATACCATTGGAGTTTTAGATTGGTAAACACAAGTGGAAGCCTGTTATAAACAACGAACACATGTCGTACTATAGCAGGAATCCGCTCTTTCAAGTAAGTTTGTTATGACTATCCGTGGCAGTATTATTGCCATTATAATGACACTAACATTGCCGGACTTTCAAAGCTGTTACAAATTTAAACTGTAAAATTACATAAACAACCGTTTGAGTCCCAGCGCCTTAATGAATACAGGGTTAGAGAGCCGCCCTGGAAGGTGGGTGTTGCATTTAATCTGGGTGGTATGAGTCCTCTGGGGGAGCCCCCCTCTCCAACACCCCAATCTGCACCAACCCAAGGGCCACGCCTAAGCACTTAGGCATTTTATTCCCATTCTCGGGACTGATTAAATGTTCAATTATTTATTCAGTTACTTCATCCTGACATGGTTTACACTGCCGCCATGCAATCCTTCTTTTTCCTCCGATTTGCAAATCTTGTCATATGCCCCCCCAAAATGATCAACTCCTCGAGGTTAGGGAATAGGCACTTTGTGTCTCCTGGATGCTCCCGAGGGTTCAGGACGAGGTGCTTGGCGCTCAGTGAGTGCTCGATAAGTCTCCAGCCTGGCCCCGCCTTATTGTTAGAAGCAGAATGCCTAGTGGGTAGAGCACGGCCCTGGGAGTCAGAAGGACCTGGGTTCTAATCCCAACGCTGCCACTTGTCTGTTGGGTGACCTTAGGCAAGTCAGTTCGCTTCTCCGGGCCTCAGTTCCCTCATCTGTTAAATGGGGATTAATACTGTCAGCCCCATGTGGGACAGGGACCGCGTCCAATCTGATTAGCTGGCATCCCCCCCCCCAGTGCTTAGAACAGCGCTCGGCACATAGTAAGCACTTAAAAAATCCATCATCATCATCATCCTCACCATCCTCCTCACCCTACCACCGGGCTCCACTTCTGTGCCACTTACCATCACCGTGTGCTTATAGGCCCGGTGGATCACCACGCTGTAGCCGAACACGGCCACGTCCACCTGCTTGACCCACAGAGCCAACGACGGGTCCCGGTCCTCGTTCCTGGCCGTGACGGTGAACTCGGGGAAGGGGTCCGAGCCTCGCCGGTGCACGGTGGTGCACAGGACCAGCGGGCAGCTGGTCTGGAAGTCGAAGGGGAAGCCATCGAAGGTCAGGTAGTGGCCGTAGCCGGAGACGACGCAGGAGGCGTCGGTGCGGGCCCGGCAGTAGTAGAGGCCGCGCTGCTCCATGCAGTACTCGTCGTCCCGGCAGGGAACGCTCTCGCAGTGGACGCTGTTGTCCGTCCCGTTGCAGTAGCAGAAGAGCTGGCAGTCAAGGTCCACCCAGAAGGTCTGGTCGGTGGAGAGCCGGTGGCCCTCGAAGATGCAGCCGCAGTCGCGGCGGGGGACGCACCGGTCATCCAGGAGGGCGAAGCCGTCGTCGCAGCGGCAGCCCTCGGTACAGGCCTCCTCGCAGACGGGGCCGACGCCCAGGGTCTCGCAGGTCTCCACGCACGCCACGCACTCCTCGAAGTGGCTGTTCTCAGGGCAGGCGAGAGCTGGAGCCACCAACGAGGACACGGACTCGGCAGCTGCCCGAGGTCTCCGGCCCCTCCTTCTAGCCCCCCGCATCAAATCCCGTCCCTCCCCTCCCTCTACAGGGCCCTGAATCGCGCCTGCCCGGCCCCAGAAGAAATCGGACGGCCGCCAGGGTCCGGGTGGCTAATCCCGGCTCCCCGACGTGTCTGCTGTGTGACCCTGGGTAAGTCAGCTAACCCTAACCCTCCAGGCTATAAGCTCGCTGTGGGCAGGGAATGTGTCTGTATAGTGTTGGATTGTACTCTCCCAAGCGCTTAGTACAGTGGTCTGCACACAGTAAGTGTTCAATAAATACGATTGAATGAACTTTTCTGTGCCTCAGTTTCCTCAGCTGTAAAATGGAGATTCAATCCTCGTTCTCCCTCTTTACTTAGACTGTGAGCCCCATGTGGGACAGGGACTGCATCTGACCTGATTAACTTGTATTTGCCCCAACTGGGGCTTAGAATGGTGCTTGACATATAGTAAGCATTTAATTAATACCATTAAATGAGGATCCTGAGGCCCAGAGAGGTTGAGCTACTCTTCTGAGGTCACGGAGTGAGGCAGGGACCAAACTGGGGACAAGGCCACAAATCCCCACTGGACTGGGGCTGCTTATCTGCCTTATCCAAGTCCCATCCTCTCCACCCACCCTCCCACAAGATCTTGTCTTTCGGCCTTTACCAGGGCCTGACTCTGAACAATCACCTCTCTGCGGGGGGTGGTTCCTGGCAGTCAGAGGCCCTGTGTTCTAATCCTAGCTCCACCACTTATCCACTATGTAACCTTGGGCAAGTCATTTAACTGATGTATGCCTAAGTTCCCTGGGGAGTCAAACATTCTACTTAGGCTGTGAGCCCTAGGAGGGATCTGACTATCTTCTACTGTCCCCTGTGCTTAGCATACAGTACTTAGCACATAGTAAGCACTTAAATGCCGCAATCATTACCACCACCACAATATCACCATCATTATTATTATTGTTATTATGGTGTGAAGGATGGCCTGCAGACATGAGCCACCCAGCCAACTTGGCCTGGCCCATACATCCCCGCCTCATGTCCCGCTGCCGCGGGACTCATCCGTTCATTCAATTGTATTTATTGAGCACTTACTGTGTGCAGAGCACTGTACTAAGCGCTTGGGAGAGTACTGTACAACCATAAACACATTCCCTGCCCACAACCAACTTACAATCTAGAGGACAAGGAGGGTCTCATGTGTTCTTTTTCCAGAACCTCTCAAGTCTTCCTCAATCTGAACTGGCGGCAGGGGATGCAAAGGGTCGGTCAGTTCTGGGGGTCCTCCGTCTTCGGCCTCAGAGTCGGAACCGTACCCGGCTCGGTCTGCGGCCAGATTCGAACTTGCAAACCCCCAGCCTTCTCCCAGCCACCTACCCTCCCTCCTGTCCTCGTGGAGGGCTAATTCAGCGCCGATGAAGTACATGGCATGGAGGGGCTTTCACATTTATCTCTGAGTTATGAATGTTCTAACATCCACTGCAGGTTTATGGGGCTAGCAAATAACATTACTTATTCAAATGACTCTCAGTTTATGACTTATTGTGTTGTCTGAACCCGTCCGCAAGTCTGGAAAGCCCAGACACAGGGTAATAAAACTCCCCGTGGCTCCCGAAATGCTTCTGTAAAATTACTTAATTGGGCAGCCTCTGTCTCTGCCAGCCAGGGGGCTGGTTGAAAGTGTGGGTACGCAGGCAGCGGCCGGACCCCCAACTTCACGTTCCCAATTGGCAGCTGCCACCCGGGCCACCCGACTGGGACGGGACTGACCCCATCCAATCCCAAAGGGGCTGGAGGGAGAGAGAGCGGCCCTGCCCAATTCCCCGAGGGTACCGATGAAGGTGTGGTCGGCCGGAGGGTGACTGATGGGTCGCCAGTGGTCCCTACCCCTCCCCGCACCCACAGAGTGGGCTGCCCGTGGCGCCTGGCGCCCTGCATGGCTTCACCTCTCCAGGTTTCTACTCGCCCAACCTTTCTGGACTGGACCGTGCCCTCCTGGTTGGCTGCCCCAGTAGAGTCTAGTCACTCAGCTGGGTTAGGCCACCTGCTCAAGGCTTCATCCTGACAATCTCTAAATAATCTCCTCTACACCACTGCAGGGGTTTCCGCCGATCAGCAGCCCGCTGCTCCCAGGTGGGGGGGATGGAGAGAGGACCAGAGAAGAACAGCCGGGGAACCAATGACCAGATCCAGGCTCTGAGGTCAGCCCTCCCGCCTCTCTTGCCCCCAGCTTCCTTCTCCTCCTCTGTCATCTGCCCTCTCCGGCTGTTGCCGCAGTCTTGTCAATCCCGTCCCCTCACAGCCCACTCCCGGTTGTCTGGGACGGCTACGGCACAGTGGCCACGACAGGGAAGGGGATCTTCTGGAATAGTTGCAGTGTAGTCCAGCCTGGAATTACTATGAGCCAGGCACTGTTCTAAGTGCTGGGGTGGATACAAAGTAATTGTGTTGGACATAGTCCCTGTCCTGCATGGGGCTCACACTCTTAATCCTCATTTTACAGATAAGGGAACTGAGGCACAGAGAAGTTAAATGACTTGCCCAAGGTCACACAGCACACAGGTGACAGAGCTGGAATTAGAAACCAGATCCTCTGACTCCCAGTCCCATGCTCTATCCACTAGGCTATTCTGGCATTTTGGTGTGGAAGAAATCTTCAAGGGACTGAGGTCTACAGGTCATTTCTCCTCTCCGCCCGCCTTTCCGGACTCAGACCCTGAAAACCCAACCCAGCCCGGCCCCCAGTCACATCCAAGACCTTAGCAGCAGAGGCACCCTGGCTGAAACACAGCGCCTGTCTTTCCTCGTAACCCTCAGAGAACCCGGGATCGGCTACTGACGGGGGAAAGGTGGCCCTGTGGGTTTACTCTGATTACCGCTGGCACTAGCACCACCCTGTTTACAGGCACCCATAGCTTTTGGGGCGGGCAAAGCCCCGGAAACATCTCCGGGCTATTGTCCTGCCTGCCCTGGGGAGTAGGGCTATTTGGTCCAGACAGGGCCACCTGGGCTTGTCAGATCCTTTCTGACAGAAATGAGGCAGTTTCTAAGAGGGGAGTCTGCTCCTCCAGAATCTCTACAAAGGTCCCAATCCATGAGGAGGAGCGGCTGGGCCTAGTGGAAAGAGTCCGGGCCTGGGAGTCAGGAGACCTGGATTTTAATTCTGCCCCTTCCCCTTACCTGCTGGGTGACCTTGGCCAAGTCACTTAACTTCTCTGGGCCTCGGTTTCCTCATCTGTAAAATGGAGATTAAATCCCTGTCCTCTCCACCACTTAGACCGTGTCCAATCTAATTGTCTCATATCTACCCCAGAACTTAGAAGTCAGTCGGTCAGCTTATTTATTGAGCACTTACTGCTTGCAGAGCACTGTACTAAGCACTTAGGAGAGTGTTTGGCAAGCAGCATGGCTTAGCGGAAAGAGCACGGGCTTGGGAATCAGAGGTCGTGCGTTCTGATCCCGGCTCCACCACTTAGCTGTGTGAATTTGGACGAGTCATTTAACTTTTCTGTGCTTCGGTTACCTCATCTGTAAAATGGGGAGTAAAGACCGTGAGCCCCCGTGGGACAACCTGATTATTTTGTATCGAGCCCAGTGCTTAGAACAGTGCTTGGCACCTAGTAAGCACTTAACAAATACCATCATTATTATTTTTATTATATAGTAAGGAGTACATGGGGATGAGAAAACTGTTCCCCCTCCATGCGGGGCAGGGGCTATCTCTGACCTGATTATCTTTTATCTACTTCAGGGCTTAGCATAGTGCTTGGACCCCAGCAAGCGCTTCACAGATACGACGATTATTGTCAAAATTATAATAATCACAAAATTATAATAATCATTATTATTTTGACAAATACTACGATGTCTCTCCCTAGGGCACTGAGAACTCCCTAGGTCACAGCTAGGATCCAGTCAGCAGAAGGGCCAGGGATGACGGGTCTCTGGGGAAGCCCGGGAGGGGAGCGCAGAGGGTCCTCGGGGGCCGTCGGCCTCCGAGCCGACCCCTTCCTGGTCTTCATCATTGTCAACGTCATCTCCCCGTCCCCCAACTGCTCCCTCCCCACCCCAACCCCCACTTACGGCAGAAATCCAGCGTCCGCCAGGGCCCGACCTCCACGTCGGCATTCCTGCAGGCGCTGGAGTAGCGGGCGATCGAGTCGCACAGCTCCGACTGGTTGCCCCCGCTCTGGCACAGACGGAAGAGGCACGTCCGGTAGTAGGCGGTCACGTTGACCACGCCGTGGCACTCCAGGAAGGAGCTGTTGAAGGGGTCGTTGAGGAGGCCGCACTTGGTCCGGCTGCGGTAGAACTTGAGCAGCTCCGAGTCGTTGTTGCAGGCCTTGAGCAGGTCCCCGCACTCCCCGTTGCAGATCTCCTCGAACGTGGTCCAGCTGTCCAGGAACACGGCCAGGTTGTCCGTGCACCTGCCGCTGGGTAAGCAGAACTCATCGCTGCTGTTGCCGTTGAAGAAGCCGCACAGCCCCAGCGTGCAGTTGAAGTAGGCGGTGGACAGGCGGATGTGGAGCAGTCCCAAGTCCGAGTACTGGACGCCGACCACGCCCCGGGACTCCACCGTGGTGCTGTTCTGGACCCGGCGGATCTCCAACCTCCCGGACGGGTGGAAGTAGGGCAAGTCCACCTCCTCCCCGTTCACCTGCGGGGCCGGACGACACCGTCAGTCCGCTCCCGGCCGGCGGGGCCGGGGTCGGAAATGTAGACCGGTACCACCGCTCCCCCGGCCCTGTCCAGGCCTGATGGCCGAGCTCGACCGGTCTCCTGCAGTGTTTCACTCTGACACCCCACCCCGATCGTGTCAGAGACCCTGTTTGCGTGGCTTTGGAAGCTGGGCCACACCTACTGACCGGAGGGAGCTTCCTGGATGAGGCGGGCTGGGAGGAAAGCAGCCAGGTTGGCCTGGAATGCCCTCCCTCCTCATTATCTGATAGACGATCACTCTCCCCCCCACCCACCGTTCAAAGCTTTATTGAAGGCGCATCTCCTCCTAGAAGCTTTCTGTCACTAAGCCCTCCTTTCCTTTTTTCCCTCGCCCTTCTGCGTTGCCCTAACTTTCTCCCTTCATTCATCCTCCCTCCCAGCCTCACAGCACTTATAGATATATCCGTAATTTATTTAATGTCCTTCTCCCACTCTAGACTGTAAGTTCATCGTAGGCAGGGAATGTGTCCGTTTACTGTTATACTGTACTCTCCCCAGCACTTAGTGTAGTGTTCCACACACAGTAAACACGACCGACTAACGGGGGGCTCGCTCATGGCACTGCCTCTGGAACCCAGGAGAACCCTGGTGACCCACCAGCACCCCAGCCATGCCGGCTTCTCTCCCCACCCTCACCCCAGCTCGGAGCCGGAACCCCAATCTCTCCTCTTCCCGGGACCCGGACTCCCCACCTCTCCAGTCGTTGGCCATCACGGCCGTCAGAGGAGAAGTCTGGTTGCCCCCGGCCCTCTCCCGCCCCCTCCCCGCCCCCCCAGTCCGGCTCCGGGCTGGGCGGAGGCCACACGGCCCACTCTCCCAAGCGCTTAGTACAGTGCCCTGCACACAATAAACGCCCAATAGATACGACCGACCGACCCCAGGGAGGCTGCTCACCGTGACCTCCGACGCGCCGACCCCTCCGACCTTGACCTCCTGGTCGGCCACCTGGATCCGCAGGCCCCGGAGCCAGGCGGGGCCCGCGTCGGGCCTCTTCTTGTTAATGTCGATCTCCAGGTAGTCCGGCCGCTCGGGGCAGGTTTTCAGCAGGGTGTAGGAGTACTCGGAGGGGAAGGCGTAGGCGACCCCGTCGAAGGTGTGGAGCACCTGGTTCTGGCTGAGCAGGCACAGGGTCTCCCGCTTGGGGAAGCAACCGAGGACGCCCTCCTCCACCGAGCAGATCTCCTCTTCCCGGCAGCTGCCGCCGGCGCAGGCCGCCTCCCCACCCTCCTCGCAGCGGCACCGCACGGTGCAGTCGGCCGTGGCCCAGAAGACCTCACCCACGGCGTGGTAGCGGCCGCCCACGTCGCAGCCGCAGAGGTGCAGCGGGACGCACTGGTCCGCGCTGAGGACGAAGCCCTCGTTGCACTCGCAGCCCTCGGTGCAGGGGGTCGTGCAGGACAGCGAGGCCGTCAGGTCGGCGCACGTGTCCGGGCAGCTGCTCGTGCACACGGAGTAGTGGCTGAAGGCGGGACACCGCACGGCCCACTCTGGCCAGGGGGACACGGGGAGGGGAGACACCACGTCAGAGAGGCCCCGCGGAACCCGGGACCCCAACGGGCTTTCGGTGGGAAAGGGCGTCTGGGGGACCGCGACCGACGGCTTTCTCTGAGCCCCTCTTCGGGCTACACTCCCCCTTACTGCGTACCGCTCACAACCCAGACGAATGCCAGACTCCCACATAGCCATTATTCAAACTGGTTCAAACAAGCCTGGCCTCCTAACGCAGTCCCTCGGGATTACGGCGCTCTTAGATTACAGGACTGGGGCTTCTCTCCCGGGGCTAAGGGGCCAGATTCTGTTGTTATAA
Source organism: Ornithorhynchus anatinus (assembly GCF_004115215.2). Classification (NCBI taxonomy): domain Eukaryota; kingdom Metazoa; phylum Chordata; class Mammalia; order Monotremata; family Ornithorhynchidae; genus Ornithorhynchus; species Ornithorhynchus anatinus. The sequence goes on from NC_041738.1 coordinate 52,464,413, forward strand.
AGAAATGATAATCCACCCAGTGGGGAGGAGGAAGAATTAAATTGCAGCGGGATAAATTTCCCAAGAGGGAGACTTCCCTGACAGGGAGGGATTAGGAGACCCCTGGAATGGGCAGTGAGAGGAGCTTCCCCACGGCTATTTAAAACTAGCCCTGATAAGACAGGAGACTGGACTAGATGACCCGCAGATGACCTGTAGTAATACTAGTAGTAATAGTAAGCATGGTATTTATTAAGTGCTTATTCCCTCACCCTCCCCCTGGGTAGAGTCCATGGCACAGTGTGGTGGGGGGTTTTTTGTTTGTTTTGTTGTTAAGTGCTTACTATGTGCAAAGCACTGTTCTAAACGCTGGGGGATATAAGATGATCAGGTTGTCCCACGTGAGGCTCACAGTTTTAATCCCCATTTGACAGATGAGGTCACTGAGGCCCAGTGAAGTGACCTGCCCAAGGTCACACAGCTGACTAGCGGCGGAGCCGGGATTAGAACCCGTGATCTCTGACTCCCTAGCCCGCGCTCTTTCCACAATGAGCCACGCTGCTGTGTGGGCACACAAGTCCCCTGGGCAATGTCCCACTCCAATCTCCACCATCTCCCCACCCGCCCGGCTGAGGGGAGCACCCGACCTCAAGGGACTGAAGTGCCGCCGCTGAAGGGCCTGAGGGAGCTGAGGGGCTTGAAGACATCTCATGCGGTTTAGGATTTAAAGAGAGAGAATGGGACTTGCCCAAGATTAGCCCCAGATGCAGCCCCCTGGACCTCCCACCTCCTCCAATCCTGGCATTCCAGGGAGAAGCAGGAGACAGCATCCACGGGTCGCATCGGGGACCCGTCAGCCGGTAGGAAACGCATCCTCCACGGGAAGGGTCCCGGGGGAAGAAGGAGGAGAGCCAGGGTGACCGATCAGAGCTGGGCAGTCTGCTTGCAGCCTGCCTGGCTGGAAATCCCCTGGGTGAATCCCGAGTTCTGACTACCTCATTATCCTCCCTAAGGAGGCATGGACCCTGGGAGCAGAATTACTGTGTCCAGACTGCCTTTCCTGTGGTTCCCAGCATACCAGGGGGAGACCATACTGGGGGAAGAGGAGGTGCTGGAGACTAGCTGGGAAATCCAAGAGATTCCTCAGCGAGGCCCAAGATCCAGGTTTCACTGCTGCGGGTGGTTTTGGTTGGCCCTGGGGCAAGGACTAAATTTATTCTTGTGGACCCCCTGGGGCAAGCAGGTCACTCCAGCACTCAGTACAGTGCTCTGAACACAGTAGGAGCTTAAGAAATACTATTATTACTTCTCCTTCTCAGAAAATCAGCGTTCTCCTGTCTGAAAAGAATTAGGGGGCCGGGAGGGGGGTTGAATTAGATTACAAACAGTAGTTAGAGAAGCAGCATGGCTCAGTGGAAAGAGCATGGGCTCGGGAGTCAGAGGTCATGGGTTCAAATCCCGGCTCTGCCCTTTGTCAGCTGTGTGACTGTGGGCAAGTCCCTCAACTTCTCTGTGCCTCAGTTACCTCAACTGTAAAATGGTGACTAAGACTGTGAGCCCCACGTGGGACAACCTGATTACCCTGTATCTACCCCAGTGCTTAGAACAGTGCTCTGCACATAGTAAGCGCTTAACAAATACCAACGTTATTATTATTAGTAGTAGTAGTAGGGGTGCTTGGGAAAGTACAAAATGCAATTCTGCACTCAAGAAGTTTAATAATAATAATAATGTTGGTATTTGTTAAGCGCTTACTGTGTGCAGAGCACTGTTCTAAGCGCTGGGGTAGACACAGGGGAATCAGGTTACCCTGTAATGACACTCCCAATCCTTGAAGACAAGGATTGTGTCTTTTTCCTCTGTTGAACTGTCCACGCACTCCCCGTGCTCTGCACACAGTAGACGCTCAAAACGTATTCCCGGCGGACCGATCGACTGTCGTTCGTCCAATGGGCTCATCCTGACGCCCGGGAGAAAGGCGTCAGAAGACAGGCTGGAACCCCGAAGTCTGATGAAGATGATGACTTCGGATTCCCTCTGAGGGATGGGATTTGTGCCCCCAAGGGCCCGCACCTCAGTGGCTCTCCTGTCAGCCCCCTCTCCCTCAGAAAAAGCCCGCTGGGCCCCCCCTCCCTGAGTGGCTGGTCCATCCCCCAGCTCCTCCATCTCCAGCCCCGGAAATCCCATCAAACATCCCCTCGTTCTCAGGACGGGAGGCGGGGGAGGGAGAGCTCAGTTTACACCAAGGCCTTTATGGCCAAGACCACTTCACCCAGCCCCCCCTCCCGGGCAATTTGTCCCCGACAAGGACGTCCTTGAAGGGCCAGGACACCCGATCCCGCCCCCACGAGGGCAGAAGTGCCCGTCACGAGCTCGGGCTGCTGGCTTACCACACCCGGTCTGGACGCGCCAGTCGCCGATCGGGATGCCCAGGGCCTGGCAGACGAGGGCGTAGGCCTGGATGGCCTGGCAGAGCAGTTTGCCGTTGTCCTGGACACTGCACAGGTCAAACACGCAGCTGAGCACAAAGGGTGTGGGGTCCACGACGGCCCCGCACTCCCAGAGGGGCCCGTCCGTCTTGTTGAGGAAGCCACAGTAGTCGTCGCCCAGGTAGAGGGCCTCGGCGGCGGCGTCGCACAGGCTGCAGTTGTCCAGGCAGCCGGGGCCGCACTCCCGTTCGGGGTGGTGGACGCGCCAGCTCTCGCCCAGGTCGGCCACTGACGTGGCCGGCCGCCCGTCGGCCCTCAGGGTGTCGTCCCGCGGGTCCCTGTTGAAGTTCCCGCACAGCCCGCAGGTGGCGTTGATGTAGGACCCCGGGAGCGAGATGGAGGCGTAGTGCTGCCCGTCGAACGTCACCAGGAGCCCGAAGTCCGTCTCCACGGCGGTGGACATGCCGCTGGGGTAGATCCGCACGGCTCCCAGGTCGAGGACGACGGGCAGAGAGGTCACCAGGCCGTTCACCTGGAGGTTAGAGGGGTGGGAATTGCAGGGAGGTCAACGGGGGTGGTCGTTGTAGGGGTGCTTTGGCAGGGACAACAGGAAATAGAGGGGGAAGAAGAAGGGGAAGAACTCGGATGTAAGCTCACTGTGGGCAGGGAACGGGTCTACCAACTCTGTTATATTGTGTCTCCCAAGGGCTTAGTACAGAGCTCGGCAGCCAGTAAATTCTCACTAAATACCACTGATCGATTGCATGTACTAGAAACTGGAAGCAGTCATGGGGCGTGATGATTTGATGAATTTGGACTCAACTGTAATTACAGTGATGTGTTTGTTAAGCAATGATTCTGTGCCAAGCCCTGTGATAAGCACAGGGGAAGGTACAAGTTACTCAGATCAGACATAGTCCCTGTCTTCACCAGGGCTCCAAATCTAAGGGGGTGGAAGAACAATTATTTCATTCCCCTTTTACAAATGAGAAACTGAGGCACTAAGAAGTCGAGTGACTTGCCCAAGGTCCCACAGGAGACAGGCGACGGAGCCGGGATTAAAACCCAGGTCCTCTGACGCCCATGCCAGGGTGCGTTCCACTAGGCCATCCTTCCTCTCCCTAGTTTAGGAGACCCATTGCCCCATCTCCCAGGGGCCAGTTTGGATCTGTTGAGGTAGGGGCGGGTTGGATCTTGGACTTCCAGTCCAGGCCTGGCTCACCCCCTGCCTATAGATTCAAGAAGGGTTTCATTAGATCGAGAGTCAGATTCCAAAGCCAGTGATCTCCAGGTTCAGCCACAACTACTCTTTCTACTCCATCCACTCCCTTCTGCCGCACCCCAGCTCACGCTCTCTGCTCCTCCTAACTAAACCTTCTAGCTGCACCCCTCTTGAGATTCTCCCCTCTTCAATCGAACGCTCTCGCTTTCCCCTCCTCACCCTCTGTGGGATTCCCTCCCAATTCAAATGAACCTTCTCAGGGCTCTCCCTTCAAAGCCTCCTAACAAACCACCTCCTCCAGGAGGCCTTCCCTGATCAATCCCACCTTCTTGGTCACACCAACCATACTCTCATGTATTTCTCCAGTTATTATGCCAATTATTCATTTATTGGGGAGGGTTTAAATGGTATTTCTAAAGCGCTCACTATGGGAGCTCTAATCCCACCTCTGCCACTTGTCTGCTGCGTGAACTTAGCCAAGTCACTTCACTTTTCTAGGCCTCGGTTCCTTCGTCTGTAAAATGGGGATTAAGACGGCGAGCCCTATGTGGGACAGGGACTCTTTCTGACCCGATTTTGATGTATCCACACCAGCGCTTAGAACAGTGCCTGGCACGTAGTAAGTGCTTAACAAATACCACAATTATTATTATTACTTAAATCTGTCATTCGCCCTGCAGGCAAGGCGATGGGCAGGCCCTCTGCACATGTCAGGGAAAGGGGGGCCCTGACCTTGACTTTCCCGTAGCTCCCCTTGGGGACCAGGATCTTGTAGGCATAGACCTCCACGGAGATCTCCTTGACCCAGGACACGGCGGCCCCGACCCGGTGCTCGTTCTTGGCCTCCACGCTGAAGAAGGGAAGGCCGGAGGCGGGCAGGCACTGGCGGGCCAGGAGATAGGCGCAGGAGCCCTGGAAGTGGAAGAGGAAGCCGTCGAAGGTGTGGTAGTGCGGCTCCCCGAACACCACGCAGGTGGCACTTTCCAGCGGCGTGCAGAGGAAGAACCGGTTCTTGGGCTCGCAGGCTTCGTACGGGCCGCACGGGGCCTCCTGGCAGAAGATCTCGTTGTTGAAGTCCAGGCAGCGGCACTTGACCGTGCAGTTCGCGTCTTCCCAGAACACCTCTCCTCTCCGGAGAAACTGCCCTGGAAGGAAACCGCAGGGCCTGAGTCCCGGCCGCAGAGCCCTGTGGCCGGGCGGGGGGGGGATCAGAGGAGGACGGTGGGTCAGCGGATGGGGGAGGGACGGGGGGAGTGGGTCAGAGGAGAAGCAGCATTGCATAGCGGGTTAGCGCACGGGCCGTGGAGCCAGGATCCCGGCTTATCCCGGCTCTCCCACTTGTCTGTGTGACCTTGGACAAGTTGCTTCACTTCCCTGGGTCTCAGTTCCCTCATCTGTAAAATGGAGATTGAGGTTGTGAGCTTCATGTGGGACAGGGACTGTGTCCAACATGATTTGCTCGTATCATCTCAGAGCTTAGCACAATGCCTGGCACATAGTAATCGCTTAATAAACACCATAATTCTTATTAAAGGAGAATGGCCGGGGGGGAGGAAGATTGAAGTGGGGATGACTGGCTCGTGTTCCAGCTCTGAATCCAGTAGGACTTCTCCACCTCGCTCAATTGGGGTGGAGTTTGACGGCAGCCCTCCAATCACTCAGTGGTATTTACTGAGTGCTTACTTTGTGCAAGACACTGGACTAAGTGCTTGGGAGAGGAAGACAAAGTAGACACAATCCCCTCTCTCTGGGACCTTACAGTCTCACAGAATTTATCCCCATTTCATGGACTGTAAGCATGAAATAAGTGCAGGAGAATGTGTCAGCTATCACTGCTGTGTTGTAATAATAATAATAGTAACGTTGATGGTATTTGTGAAGTGCTTACTATGTGCCAGGCACTGTAGTAAGTGCTGGAGTGGATATGCAAATCGAGTTGGACACAGTCCCTCCCAAGCGCTTAATGCAGTACTCTGCAGACGGTAAGCGCTCAAGAAATGGATGGATTGATTGGAAGACCAGAGACGGGCAGCGAATTTAGCACGCAGCAATTCAGGCTCAAGGCCAGCAAGAGCAATCAGGTGTCCTGAGCTCCTACTGCCCTTCCTCCTCTCAGTCCTGTGCTCTAACTGTTACACCACACTGCCAAGAGCTGTGGTAGAGGAACAACGGGAAGCAGCGTGATCTAGCGGAAAGACCACAGACTTGGGAGCCCCAGGACCTGTGTTCTAATCCCGGCTCTGCCACTTGCCTGAGATGAGACCTTGGGCAAGTCACTTGATTTCTCTGTGCCTCAGTTACCTCATCTGTAAAATGGGAATAAAGGCGGTGAGCCCCATGTGGCACATGGACTATGTCTCGTATCTACCCCGGTGCTTAGGATGGTGCCTGGCACATAGTAAGTGCTTAACAAATACCACGAAAAATATAAATGACTGAAAAAATAACCCATTTAGAGTTGGCAGATGTGCTGTTTCGCAAGTGCCTGCCCTTTTCTTGTTCGAAGTGAGATTTAAACAAAACAGTTCCCAAACACTCTGAGACGTTTAGGAAAAATGGGCTTAGCCAGTCAGTATATGGTTGGGCTTCTGGCTTCAGATCTTGGCCAGGAAGCAAGAGACTCGAATCCCATTGCTGCACTACATTTTCCAAGACAAAGCCCCTGATGCGAATGTGTTTTACAAGGATTTTAATTCCAGCTCTGCCACAGATTTGCTGGACGGCCCTGGGCAAGCAGCATGGCCTAGTGTCTCGAGCACAGGCCTGGGGACCAGAAGGACCTGGGTTCTTATCCCGGCTCTGCCGCTTTGCAGCTGTGTGGTCTTGGGGAAGTCATTTCACTTCTCTGTGCCTCTGTTATCTCGTCTGTAAAATGGGGGAGTCCTCTGTGGGACAGGGACCGTGTCTCACCTGATTAACTTGTATCTAACCAAAGCACTTAGCACAGCATCTGGCACTATATCTAACCCTCCTTTCCTCTTCTCCCTCTCCCTTCTGCGTTGCCCTGGCTTGCTCCCTTCATCCATCCCCCTTCATAGCCCAGAGCATTTATTTTCATATCTGTAATTTATTTATTTATATTAATGTCTGCTTCCCCCTCTAGACAGTAAGCTAACGGTAGGTTGGGAATGTGTCTGTTTATTGTTATATTGTGCTCGTCCAAGAGCTTAGCACAGTGCTCGGCACACAGTAAGTGCTCAATAAATACGACTGAGTGAATGATTGAATGAACGAATGAAGTCTTTAGCAAATACCATTAAAAAAAAAAACCCATTATAGATTCCTCTCCAGACCCGCTGTTGGTTCAAAGGCTCTCAGTTCTAGAAGCTGGCCCCTCATCTCCAGCGGCTTGCTGGGCCCCAGTCAAGGCCACGATTAATCAATTAATCAGGGATTTTTTTTAGTGCTTACTGTGTGCAGAGAACACTGTTCTAAGTGCTTGGAAGAGTACAGCCCAGTAGAATTGGTAGGTTTTTTCGCTGGCGGTGTAGACCGTAGAGCTCAGTTTGGGATGATTCCAGATCTTGATGTCTGGGGCTTTCAACAAGTGAGGGGTAGGGCCGATGCTCTGTACAGAATGATGATGATGATGATGATGTTGGTATTTGTTAAACACTTACTATGTGCCGAGCACTGATCTAAGCGCTGGGGTAGACACAGGGTCATCAGGTTGTCCCACGTGAGGCTCACAGTCTTAATCTCCATTTTACAGATGAGGTAACCGAGGCACCCAGAAGTTAAGTGACTTGCCCGAAGTCACACAGCCGACAGGTGGCGGAGGCGGGATTAGAACCCGTGACTTCTGACCCTTAAGCCTGTGCTCTTTCCACTGAGCCACACTGCTTCAGAAGAGTTCTGAACTCAAAGGGAGATGCTTGAGGCCATTTGGCTTGTAAAATGATCATACAATAAGCCTGTAAGCCCGTCAACGGGCAGGGATCGTCTCTATCCGTTGCCGAATTGTACATTCCAAGCGCTTAGTACAGTGCTCTGCGCATAGTAAGCGCTCAATAAATACTACTGAATGAATAAGCCATTTCTAGGCAATTACGCCTAGGAAGTCTCCCCCATTCATTTATTCATTCAATCGTATTTATTAAGCACTTACTGTGTGCAGAGCACTGTACTAAGGGCTTGGAAAGTACAATTCAGCAATAAAGTGAGACAATCCCTGCCCACGTCGGGCTTGCAGTCTAGAAGTGGGGAGACGGACATCAAAACAAGTAAAGAGACATTAATATAAATAAATAGAATTATAGATATATACATATATACATGAGTGCTATGGGGTGGCGAGGGACGTTAGAGCAAAGGAGCGAGTTGGGGCGATGGGGAGGGGAGGGGGAGATGAGGGAAAGGAGGGCTTAGTCTGGAAAGGCCTCTTGGAGGAGGTGAGCCTTCAGTAGGGCTTTGAAGGGGGGAAGCATGATTGCTTGCTGGATTTGAGGAGGGAGGGCGTTCCAGGCCAGAGGCAGGACGTGGGCCAGGGCTTAGCGGCGAGACAGGCAAGAATGAGGCACAGTGAGATTAGCACCAGAGGAGCAGAGTGTGCAGGCTTGGATGGAGAAGGAGAGAAGGGAGATGAGGTGGGAGGGGGCAAGGCGATAGAGAACTCTGAAGTTAACAGTGAGGCGTTTTTGCTTGCTTGTTTTTGCTTGTTTTGTTTTTGCTTGCTCTTTCCTCCCCCACCTCTGGTCTCCAGGCCTTTTGATGGATCTCTGCCCTGGGACACAGGAAAATTCCCAACTGTGTGTGCGGAGTTGCTGACTCAGTATTACTACTACTACTACTAATAACTGTGCTGTGTGACCGTGGGCAAGTCACTTAACTTCTCTGTGCCTCAGTTACCTCATCTGTAAAATGGGGATTAACTGTGAGCCTCACGAGGGACAACCTGATTACCCTGTATCTACCCCCAGCGCTTAGAACAGTGCTCTGCACATAGTAAGCGCTTAGCAAATACCAACGGTAATATTATTATTAAGCACTTACAACATGCCGGACACTGTACTAAGCACTGGGGTAGATACAAGTTATTTCAGTTGAACATAGTCCCTGTCCCTCATAGGGCTCACAATCTTGTTTTAACCCCCATTTTACAGATGAGGTAAGTGAGGCCCAGAGAAGTAAAGGGACTTGCCCAAGGTCACACAGCAGGCAAGTGGCAGAGCCAGGATTAGTACCCAGGTCCTTCTGTCTCCCAACCACATGCTCTATCCACTAGACCATGCCACATCATTTCCATAGGCAACTGGGCTGAAACTGGTTCCTGGCATCCCTAGAGATCTTCTGCGAGTCACGGGACAAGGATTCTAGCCCTGGCTCTGCTATCTGCCTGCTGTGTGACCTTGGGTAAGTCACTTCACTGCTCTTTGCCTCATCTGAAAAAATGGGGATTCAATGCTTGTTCTCCCCTCTATTTAGACTGTGTATTCAAAGTGGGACAGGGACTGTGTCCAATTCGATTAACATATCTACCCCAGAGCTTAGAGGAGTGCTTGATACATAGTAAGCACTTGAATACCATAGTAATAATAATAATAATAACAATATGATCTCTCCATTGGCAACAGACTCTTGGGAATATGAATCCCAGCTAGAAATCTCAGCCGTGTGACCTTGGACAAGTCACAACTTCTCTGCGCCTCTGTAAAATGGGGAGTAAGATGGTGAGCCTCATGAGGGACACGGACTGTTTCCAACCTGATTAGCTTGCATCTACCTCAGGGCTTAAGTACAGTGCCTGGCATACAGTATGTGCTGAACAAATACTATTTTTTTTAAAAAAAGAAACAGGCATACATCACGTATCCTCCCCTCCACCCTCAGCGGAAGCAATATTAAGAAAAACACTGCTTCCCCTAGGGTCCAGCGCTGATTAGAAGCAAGAAACTATTAGCCAAAGCTCTCCAAGGATAACCGCAGACTGTTTTGTACATCCAAAGAAGTTCTGATGATTCAGAAAAGAGTACAAACTTCTGATGTCTGCCTAGAGCGAACCTTCTGAGGTTCACTGACTGCTTGCTCACAGCAGCCTAAAGCCAGCTTTGATTCTCCCCAGATTCCTAGACGTTCAGCTTGGGGCTGGGAGGAATTAGGAGGAAAGCTGTCCCCGAGAGCACGGAGCACGGGCCCCTTGATTTAGCCGCTCCGAGACGTGGCCGAGCTCCAATCTCGTCTTCCCCACTGGAGCTGCAGAGTGCAGATGGAAAAGCGGGAGAAGGGGAGGGGAAAATGCAGAGGGGAAAAAGCCAGCGTCAACAAAAACCACACTAATCCGGCCGGCTTCCAGGCCCGTCACCCGAGGGACCGCTGGGAGGCCGGAGCCTCTCTGGGCAGCTCTGAGCCAAGAGCCGGCGGGGGCGGGTATCGGCCAGGAGGAGCCAGCCCAGGTGGCGAAGGCAGGTGGGCATGGTCTTGATTTCCCGGGCGAGCCAACGCCGGTGGCCCCAACGGTACACGGGACTGGCTGTACACCCGGGAGGCACCCCTCTGGCCTAGACTGTAAGCTAGTTGTGGGCAGGGAATTTGTCTATTCTACTGTTATATTATACTCTCCCAAGGGTTTAGTACAGTGCTCTGCCCACAGTAAGTGCTCAATAAATACGATTGACTGACTGACTCCCCCAGCTGTGGGGAGGGAAGCAGGAAGCAGCGTGGCCTAATGGATAGAGCACAGGCCCGGGAGTCAGGAGGACATGGGTTCTAATCCATGTTCCCCCACATGTCGGCTGTGTGACCCCGGGCAAGTCATTTTGCTTCTCTGTGCCTCAGTTACCTCCTCTGTAAAATGGGGATTAAGACTGAGAGCCTTTCTGTTTCACTTTCCCTTCTGCTTCATTTATGCCCTTGGATCCATTACCTTAGCCCGTCACTGGGCAGGGATTGTCTCTATCTGTTACCGAATTGTACATTCCAAGCGCTTAATACAGTGCTCTGCACATAGTAAGCACTCAGTAAATACTATTGACTGAATTACCTTAGGACATTTGATATTCGCCCCAACATCACAGCACTTATGATCATATCTTTACCTTGTATATTATAAATCACTTATTTTTCATATTAATGTCTGTCTCCCCCCTCTAGACTTTAAGCTCATGACGGGCAGGGAACGTATCTACCAACTCTATAATACTGTACTCCCCCAAGCGTTTAGAACAGTGCTCTGTGCGTAGTAGGTGCTCAATAAATACCACTGATTGATCGACTGATTGAGGGGGGGACATGGACTGTGTCCGACCTGATTAGCGTGTAATCTATCCCAGCGTTCAGAACAGCGCCTGGCACATAGTAAGTGTTTAACAAATACCATTAAAGTTGAAAAGGGGAGGAAGAAGATCCGTCACCTCTGGAGGTGCAGCCGTTGGCGGGGTCGATTTCCTTCCCGTCCACCTTGAACGCCCAGCGTCCGGGGACGTTGACGTTGGTCGTCTCCTCGATGTTCACGATGTCAGGGCTGCGGGATCCTGGGAGGCTGAAGAAATTGGTGAGGTTCCCGCCGTTAAATCCAGCCTAGAGCACAGGAGGGAGACAGTTCTCGTGAGCACAGGCCCACCCCAAAATACCCTTTCTTACAGCTGGGAGGGGACTTTCTTCAGCTTAATTGGCAGCGGCACGGATAGACCTAGGGGCCACTTGGGCCCGGCCTCCAGCAGGGTGGGAGACGAGAGAGGGGCTGCTCAGGATGGCATAAGAACTCGAGCAGTATCGTGGCTCGGTCCCCCAGCCCCATCGGATACCAAGTCTCTTGGGGGAACTGGGTCAAGATAATTAATAATAATAATTACGGTCCTTAATAATAACGTCGGTATCTGTTAAGCGCTTACTACGTGCCTAGCACGTGGGAGAGTCGGGATTAGAAACCACGACCTCTGATTCCCAAGCCCTTGCTCTTTCCATTAAGCCATGCTGCTTCTCCATAACAAGTACTTGTTAAGCACTTACTATGTGCCAAGCACTGTTCTGAGCTCTGGGGTAGATAAAATGGAATCAGGTTGGTTACAGTCCCCATCCCACGTGGGGCTCACACTGTTTATCCCCATTTTGCAGATGAGGTAACCGAGGCCCAGAGAAGTGGAGTGACTTGCCCGAGGTCACACGGCAGACATGACGTGGCAGAGCCGGGATTGGGATCCAGGTCCTTCTGACTCCCAGGCCCGTGATCTATCCACTAGTCCACACTGCTTCTTATGCATCTGGGTGGGTTACAGGGGTGGCTTCCGTAAAGCTCATCGCTTTCCCCCAGGGGATGTGCTTCGGTCTCAGACGTACTCAGATCGGGTCAACGACGTTAGCCGGCCCGGTCCCGGGAGTCCTCCGACGGACCTGGGCCTCGGAGCCTAAGGCCGGGGGGTCCCGAGGCGTCCGGGAAGGGGAGAGGGTGGGCCGCGGAGGAGGGGGAGGACCCACCTGAGCCATCACACCCCCCAATCCGGTCAAGGGGTCTCCACCGCTAGCCGTACCGGTGGTCCAGTTGATGTCGTGATAGTTGAAGAGGGTGAACGTAAACGTTCCATCGGAGATCAGGACGGCTTGGAAGGTGTTGACCTGGAAGGGGAAAACCAAGTCCCGCATGGTCAGCCTTGCTCTGGAGAGCCTTGCAGTCCATCCTCTACCCATTGAAGAGAAGCAGCGTGGCTCAGTGGAAAGAGCACGGGCTTTGGAGTCAGAGTCCGTGGGTTCGAATCCCGGCTCGGCCACTTGTCAGCTGTGTGACTTTGGGCAAGTCACTTAACTTCTCTGTGCCTCAGTTATCTCATCTGTAAAATGGGGATTAAGACTGTGAGCCCCACGTGGGACAACCCGATTCCCCTGTGTCTACCCCAGCGCTTAGAACAGTGCTCGGCACGTAGTACGCGCTTAACAAAATACCAACATTCCCTTACCTGGCTTACCAGCTCCTCAGAGTGAGCTTGGGAGCCACCTTTGTTTTTTTAAGGTACTTGTTAAGTACCAAGTACGAAAATCAGGGTGGCTTAGTGGAAAGAGCACGCGCTTGGGTGTCAGAGGTTGTGGGTTCTAATCCTGGATCCTCCACTTATCAGCTGGGTGACTTTGGGCAAGTCACTTAGCTTCTCTGTGCCTCAGTCACCTCATCTGTCAAATGGGAATTAAAGACTGGGACAACCTGATTACCTTGTATCTACCCCAGCGCTTAGAACGGTGCTTGGCACATAGTAAACGCTCAATAAATACCATCATTATTATTATTGAGCCCTTACCTGGTGCCAAAAATTATTAGTAGTAATATTAATAGTATTTGTTAAGTGCTAATTATGTGTCAAGAACTGTTTTAAGTGCTGGGGTAGATACAAGCTAATCAGGTTGGACACAGTCCCTGTCCCTCACAGGGCTCACAGCTTTAATCCCATTTTACAGATCAGGTAACTGAAGCCCAGAGAAGTGAAGTGACTTGCCCAAGGTCACAGCAGACAACAATAATAATATTGCTATTGTTTTTTTCTGTCTGTCTCCCCCGATTAGACTGTAAGCCCAACAAAGGGCAGGGACTGTCTCTGTTACCGATTTGTACATTCCAAGCGATTAGTACAGTGCTCTGCACATAGTAAGCGCTCAATAAATACTATTGAATGAATGAATGAATGAATGTATAATAGTAATAATAATTGGGGGAGTTGTTAAGTGCTTACTGTGTGCCAGACACTGTACGAAGCAGTGGGGCGGATACCAGCAAATCACGTTGGACAGAGTCCCTGTCCCACATGGGGCATTGAGTCTCAATCCCCATTATACAGATGAGGTAACTGAGGTGCAGAGAAGTGATGTGACTTGCCCAAGGTCACACAGCCGACAAATGGCGGAGCGGGGATTAGAATCCATAACCCTCTGACTCTCGGGCCCACGCTCTATCCACGCTGCTTCCCTTCCTCTCTGGGTCAGCCCGACTATTTGTTGGGAGACGCGAAAGTCGCCACATCCGAAGGAGAATTGGTCTAAGAAGCTCTCTGAAGTAAACTCAGACGTCCAAATCAGAGTCGTGGCTCAGTGGAAAGAGCACGGACTTTGGAGTCGGAGGTCATGGGTTCGACTCCCGGCTCGGCCGCTTGTCAGCCGTGTGACTGTGGGCGAGCCACTTCACTTCTCTGTGCCTCAGTTACCTCATCTGGAAAAGGGGGATTAACTGTGAGCCTCACGCGGGACGACCTGATTACCCTGTATCTCCCCCGGCGCTCAGAACAGTGCTCTGCACATAGTAAGCGCTTAACAAATACCAACATTATCATGATAATGGCGGTAATTATTAACTGTGAGCCCCACGTGGGACAACCTGATTCCCTTGCGTCTCCCCCGGCGCTTAGAGCAGTGCTCCGCACATAGTAAGCGCTTGACAAATACCAACATTATTATTATTATCATCGGCCGTGGCCTGTGATCTATTGGAATGCCTATAGATGGCAGCATGAGAATAAAACTTGGGGAAAAATTCCCCTGAAGTGGAAGAATCGTGGATGACTAGCACCTGTTTCCAGGTCCTGCAGCTTAATATTAAAAGAAAACCCCGTAAATTAGTTCAGCCTGACTGACTGAGGGCCGATGATGTATCTTTTCCTTCCAGGAACATAGCTCTCATCTTTAAGAGATGTGTTGCCACCTTCAAAGGGAAGTTGCCGACTGGATTTTCAAAAGCACTCGGTGGGGAGAATTGCTATTATTCTGGAGCATTTATGCCCCACGTGGCATCTGCGACGAGCTCTATAATCGACCGCTCCCTCCTCGAGGCCCGGGGAGCAGGCCAGAATGGTTGGACCCAATTTATGGACGAGGAAACTGAGGTCTAGGCTGTCTGGGGAATTGGCAGGAGGGACAGAGTGATCAGGGAATGAACAGGGAACGTGTCTCCCGGTTTTCTTTCCCTCAGCCCGCCTCGGCCGGCATCTCCCTAGAATAGAACCTCGCAAGCTGTCCAAGTGCAGCTTTGCAATCCGTTTTCCAAAGTCGTACGGCTTGAGGCATTTGCACAGCCCCCCACCATTTCGCTTACAAATCTCCCTCCCTCGCTCGCCCACCCTCCCTTCTCCTCTGGCTCCTCAAGCTCGCTCTGCCAGAAGAACCCAAGCACCTGCCTGCAGCAAACCCAGATCGGGTTGCTGGGCAAACCACCCAGACAAGCTCAGAGGGCGAGGGAGAACGTTTCCAATTTCCTCTGGGCCCGATGCCTGTTTTCGTGCAGACCTGGGAGCTCGCTTTTATGGCCTCTGTGTTTCTCCACAGTGCACCAAATCCCTGGCTCGGACGCTCTAACTGGGGCCAGGGGATGCCGGAGCAGGGGATGCCAGAGCCCTCTAGGCTCTCACAGCCCCTCCGGAAGGACCTGGAGCAGAGAATCCAGGGAAGAGTGAAGAAAAGCTCTTTGTGGATGGCGATGAGGATATTTGTTAAGTGCCGATTTATGTGCCAAGCACCGTTCTAAGCCCTGGGGTAGATACAAGGCAATCAGGTTGTCCCACACGGAGCTCACAGTCTTAATCCCCCTTGTACAGATGAGGTAGCTGAGGCACAGGGAAGAGAAGTGACTTGTCCAAGGTCACGGAGCAGACAGGCGGCAGAGCCGGGATTAGAACCTCCTGACTGCCAGGCCTGTGCTCTATCCACTAAGCCATGCTGCTTCTTGATAGCCCAGCCCTCAGGAGCCCGACTCTCATCCCAGGGGATGGTGGTTCAGGTAGCCCCAGACCCCGGCTGGCTTCACTCCCTGACCCCGCGAAGCCGACGAAGGAGGTGGAGAAGGCAGCTAAAGATTCGGTCGTCAGACCGGGAAGGGACCGGAAGGTTAAGGTCACTCAGCAGAGCGGAGAACTGGAGGGCCATCCGACTCTCCTCTTGCCCACCAAGATGCCTGTCCGAGCGATAATAATAACAACAATAGCGTGGCTCATTGGAAAGAGCACGGGCTTTGGAGTCAGAGGTCATGGGTTCGAATCCCGGCTCGGCCACTTGTCCGCCGTGTGACTCTGGGCAAGTCACTTCACTTCTCGGTGCCTCGGTTCCCTCATCGGTAAAATGGGGATTAAGACCGTGAGCCCCAAGTGGGACAACCTGATTCCCCTGTGTCTACCCCAGTGCTTAGAACAGTGCTCGGCCCAAAGTAAGCGCTTCACAAATACCAACATTACTAACTGTGGTATTTGTTGAGTCACTCATTCAATTGTATTTATTGAGCACTTACTGGGTGCAGAGCACTGTACTAAGTGCCTACTCTGTGCAGGCGCTGTACTAATCTCTGGGGTGGATACAAGGTAATTGCGTTAGACACAGTCCCTGTCCCCCTGGGGCTCACAGTCTTAATCCCCATTTTACGGATGAAGTCACTGAGGACCAGTAGACATCCAGAGTCAAATGTTCCTTTCCAGACCAAGTCTGAGTACTCTCTGCCCCAGGTGATCACCAAGGCGATCCATTTCTCATCACAGACGCTAACTCCTATCCGAACGCGTCAGTAGTCTCGGGGTTGACCAGTGGGCCCATCATTTTTCTGGCAAAATTTCCAACTCGGGAAGAAGCAGCGTGGCCTAATGGATAGAGCACAGGTCTGGGACTCAGAAGGTCATGGATTTTGGGCCGGGCTCCACCACTTGTCTGCTGTGTGACTTTGGGCAAGTCGCTTCACTTCTCTGTGTCTCACTTACCTCCTCCGTATACTGGGGTTTAAGACTGTGAGCCCCAAGTGGGACATGGGCCTGTGTCCCAACCGATTTGCTTGTATCTACTCGAGCGTTTAGAGCAGTGCCTGGCACGAAGTAAGTACTTAACAAATACCATTAAGAAAGAAAGAAAAAAGAGAGATGGGTGCTACGCAAGGAGCCTCTGCGTGGGTCACGCAGAAGCACGTACGCCTCCCCTCCCCCTTCCCTTCTCAGAGAGTCCGGGGTACAACTTCACCGATCATTTGGATTCTGAACATTTGTAGCTTGCTGAAATCACTGCTCCCTCTAGGCTGTAAACTCGCTGTGGGCAGGGAATGTGTCTGTTATATTGCTGTGTTTTCCTCTCCCAGATGCTTAGTACAGTGCTCCGCACACAGTCGTCACTTGATAAATACAGATCAATCGATGGATGGTTAGCGGAATGACAACCATGTTGACGACGGAGCTTCCTGGAGTAAAAGATGGATGAGCCTCGGTCCGGATCGGAAAACTTCGGGACCGAGATCCTGTGTGAACTATGATATTTGTTAAGTGCTTACTGTGTGCCAGGCACTGTACTAAGCGCTAGGTTGAATACAAGCGAATCACGTTGGGCACAGTCCCCGTCCTATATGGGGCACTCAGTCTCAATCCCCGTTTTACAGATAAGGGAACTGAGGCCCAGAGGAGTGAAGTGACTTGCCCAAGGTCACTCAGCAGACAAGTGGAGGAGCCGAGATCAGAATCCCTGACCTTCTGACTCCCAGGTCCGTGGTCTACCCACTGAGCCGCATTGCTTCTACACTAGGCCACGCCGCTTCTTCATGCTGCTTCTAATGAAGGAGCTGACTCTGGCACAGGGGCTTTACGGACCACCAAGTGCCACTCTCTTGTCCCTGCCAGGTCTGCTTCCTTTGAGGGGAACATCGTGCCACAAGCAAGTAGGTAGGTGGGCAGGGGCCCTGCACCCGGGAGAGGGTGCGCGCAACTCGCTAACGGCCAAAATGACTACAGCATAATGCCGAGGCTGGGCCATAGCACCACTGATTAACAGGCCGGTGCCAGGGTAGCTCCTGGGTAGCCTAGAGAATACCTCAGATCTGGCCCTCAAAGCCTTCTAACAATAATAATAATAATGTCGGTATTCGTTAAGCGCTTACTATGTGCAGAGCACTGTTCTAAGCGCTGGGGGAGATACAGGATAATCAGGTTGTCCCACGTGAGGCTCACAGTCTTCATCCCCATTTTACAGATGAGGGAACTGAGGCATAGAGAAGTGAAGTGACGCCCACAGCCACACAGCTGACAAGTGTCAAAGCCAGCATTTGAACTCATGACCTCTGACTCCCAAACCCGGGTTCTTTCAACTGAGCCACGCTGCTTCCATTCTGCCCAAACAGACCCTGCAGTGTGTGGTTGAGGAACAGGAGCATCAGTCAGTCAATCGTATTTATTGAGCACTTACTGTGTGCAGAGCACTGTACTAAGCGCTTGGGAGAGTGCAATGTAGAACAATAAACAGACACATTCCCCGCCCACCACAAATTGGACTGGTCAGTCAGTCAGTTGATTGCATTCATTGAGCATTTACCGTGTGCAGAACACCGCACTTGGGAGAGTACAAGAGAACAAAATAGCAGACACATTCCCTGCCCACAGTGAGCTTAGAGTCGACCAGGCTGGGAGTGCACATCGGTAGCCAGGAGTGGCAGGGACACTTCTGACCTCTCTACTTCGATATGTTCAACTACTTCTGGGAATTTGATCTCATCTTTTATTCCTGCTGGATTTTCATAGGAATCTGAGTTGGCGGATGTGGGAATGGGAAAACAACTTGAACTAATGGAGAGAGCCCAGGCCTGGAAGCAGAAGGATTTGGGTCATAATCTGGCCCCACCACTGGTCTGCTGTGTGACCTTGGGCTGGTCAACTTCTCTGGGCCTCAGTTACCTCATCGGTAAAATGGGGATTAAGAATATGAGCCCTGTGTGGGGTCATGGACTCCAGCTAGACTTGACTTGTAACTAGCCCAGTGCTTACAACAGTCAGTGCCTTAAGCGCTTAACAAATACCATTTAAAACAAAAAAATTAAAAGTGGCACGGAGAAGGAAAGAGAGTATCTGCTCCGAGCAGAGTTCTGTATTCTTGTCACCAGTGGGAAGCAGACAGAAGTGGGGCTGGGCCAGGTAAGCTAAGGGTTTTTTCCAGGCCTCTCTGCCAGATTGCCTCGAGGGGCAATCCTCCCCAAATTGGCCCTGCTGCGCCATACAAACAGCAACCCCACTGAATGGCTTTGACCCTTCCTAAACTTTTCTCTGAGAAACTGCAAGCACCTAAACACCACCTGGCTTATTCTCTTCAGAACTGCCCTAACCTCAGTCGGGAATTTTCCCCAAAGAACGGAGTGAAAGGGAAAAAAAAGGATCTAAATTATCTTGCCATTTTTACTGCCGAGGAAAGTTTTTTTTAAAAAAAACCCGTGGTCAACCCTTGATGGACATTTCGGCCTTTTCTCCCCTCACTGACAGGCAAATTTACCGATTGCCGACACCTCGCGTTCTAACACGGTAAGATACGAGACATAAAGGACATAAAACATCACCCACGGAGTCGTTAGCAATCCATAACATGACAGAAGGAAATGTATGCTTCTTTAGAAGTGATTTCTAGCCTACGCTTCCCACTTTTTAAGCCAGGGCCATTCAGGGCTATAGAAGCTCTTAGCGATGAAGTGCTTCTCGGTGCTCTTAGCGGAAAGTGCCCAAACCCCCGTGCGTTGACCCTACTGCGGATGTAGACTCCGATAACCTTCCCTCACAGGATCTAACTCTCTGGCTCCCGTCCCACCCCTAGACGACTGAACCGAGGGCCAGGCAAATTGGAAAACTGATGAAGTTGGAAGTGTTCCTAAGGGATCGGGGAGGGGGCAGGCTCTTGGGCGTTCCTCGAGCAGGTTCGCCCCCAGAAACCGTCACCCCGGCCTCGTCAACTCAATGGGCCTCAGGACTCTGTGGCAAACCGTGATCGGTCTCGTAATGCGCAAGGTGGAGCATTGCTATGATGATGCCGGAGATGATCTCTTTTATTTAACTTCTATTTAACGGCTCGGTTGGGAATTCAGAGCAGATGTTCAACCCTCCTTCTTCAGATGCTCTAACCGCCCTCTCAAATTAACATCAAATCGGAGTCATTTCAGCCCTGGTCACAATAGGAAAATAAAAAGGCGCCACGTTGGCAGCCGATTGAGCCTACCGATTCACCAGTCTCATCTCTCCTCTCCGTTACCACCCCTGCCCTGTTCTCTTGCTATGGAGTACAATTTGGGCATGGAGACAATTGAAGAGTTTATTTTTAGAGTGGAAGTTGGAGAGAGATGTTAGGGCTGAAAGAGGGGAGGGAGGGACTCCTGAGACCTTAGGCGGGAATCAGGGATCTAGACTGTAAACTCGTCCTGTAGATTGTAAATTCATTATGGGCAGGAAAAGTCTGTTAGTTCTGTTGTGTTGTAATGATGATGATGATGATGATGGCATTTGTTAAGTGCTCGCTATGAGCGGAGCACTGTTCTAAGCACTGGGGTAGATACAAGATAATCAGGTCGCCCCACGTGGGGCTCACAGTCTTAATCCCCATTTTACAGATTAGGTAACTGGGGGACAGAGAAGTGAAGTCACTTGTCCAACTCCCAAGCCCTTAGTACGGTACTCTGCAGTCAGTGAGTGAGTCAGTCGGACTGTGCACCGAGCACTGTACTGAGCACTTGGGGGAGAACGATATAACAGACACATTCCCCGCCTAGAACAAGCTTAAAGTCTAGAGGGGGAGACAGACATTAATATAAATAAATTACAAATATGCACATGAGGGCTGTGGGACTGGGAGGGGATTGAACAAAGGGAGCAAGCCGGAAGGGAGTAGGAGAAGAGAAAAGGAGAGTTTAGTCAGGGAAGGTCTCTTGGAGGAAATATGCCTTCACTAAGGCACTTAGTAAGCGCTCAGTAAATGCTATTCATTGACGACTGTGAGTATTGTGTTGCCTATTGCTTTGTCCTTTCTCGAGCACTGTATAAGGTGCACGGCACACCGTAGGAGCTCAATAAATACCACTGATTGATTGACTGATTGATCTAGACCCCTTTCAGGCAGCCAAGAGGACCCCCACAGGGGATGTCGCAGCCGAGCGGAAACCGGGGACGGCGGGGCTATTACCGGCGTGGTGCTGCTGCCTCCGTAGAACGTCACTTCCTCCCAGGTGACGATGAACACCCACTCGGCCGAGAAGGTGGGCATGTCTTTGAAGTATTTCCTGATGTCCCCGGAGGCCCTCTTGAGGATCACGGGGTCCAGGGTCTCTCGGTAGTAGATCTCCCCCCGGATGCCGTTGTGGACGTCAGCCCAGAACGGGGCGATGAAGGCCCGGCCGTCGGCCAGGGGAAAGGACTCCGGGGTGAACTGGCTCACTGGCACATTGAAGGACACCACCCCGTTGTTGTTGACCTACGACACGGGAGAGAGGTAATGATGATGATAATAACAATGGTATTTTTGTTAAGCCAGCTATGTGCCAGACACTGTTCTAAGCGCCGGGGTAGATATGAGATAATTGGGTTGGACACAGTCCCTGTCCCACATAGGACTCACGGTCTTTATCCACATTTTATAGATGAAAGACCTGAGGCACAGAGACTTGAAGTGATTTGCCCAACATCACACTGCAGATAAACGGCGACGTCAGGATTAGAACCCGGGTCCTTCTCAGAGGTCTGAGCCAACGGAGCCATGACTGTGGCTTCCCTGGAGGAATCCATCGAGCCAGATGTTCCCTAACCGTGCCAATGACCAAATCCTAACCCCGAAACACTTGAGAGCTGTAGGGCGCGTGCAGAGATTGCTTTACTTAAAGGCTGTGTAGCGTTATTTGCCAAGTGCTTACGGTGCGTCAGACACTGTTCTAAGTGGCGGGGTAGATGCAAGTGAATTAAGTTGGACACAGTCTCACATGGGGCTCACAGTCTAAGTAGGAGGGAGAACAAGAGAACTGAGGCACACCCAAGTCACTTCACTTCTCCGTGCCTCAATTACCTCATCTGTAAAGTGAGGATTAAAACTGTTAACCCCATATGGGACAAGGTCTGAGTCCAACCTGATTCCCTTGTACCCACCCCAGCACTTATTACCGTGCTTGGCACATAATAAGTGCTTAACAAATATCACAATAAAAATGATAATAATAATGATGCTGATTACTATTGTTTTCATTGCCCAAGGTCACATAGTGAGCTTCTGATAGAGCTGGGATTAGAACCCAGGTCCTCTGGCTCCCAGGCCCATGCTCTTCCCACGAGTCCACGCTGCTTCTCCATTTAGGCTTGTCCCGCCTCCCAGTTCTTGGTGTGCCAGGGATGGAAAATTCAACTGGGGAAAAACGGGGCTTTAAAATCCTGTCCGTCGCCCATTAGGTGGCAGGAGAGCGATGGGTTCGCAATCAACCCAACACGTCCCCCTCCGTCCAACCCTGTCACCCCCGGCGGAAGGTATCCGTCCCACCCGAGCCACGGCAAGCCCTTCCAAAACGTCACTTGCCGTTGACGTGGACCTATAGCCGAGGTATGACACGTGGATGCCCGGCCCCCGGCCACTGAGTTTCCACTGCGGACGGAAATGGCGGACCGACGGTGGTTCCTCCACCCCTCACCCTCATTTATCGAATTATCGAACCTCACTGAAAACACCCACGTCTGAGTACTCGGCCGGTACCTGTGGCCCGTGGAAATGCTCGTTCCCTCCGGGCATCACCACCCTAGACTTCCTCGGTGGGGGCGGGGTGGGGCAGGGGCGTTGCTTGCCCCTCGGCCAACGGAGATTTTCGGGCCGGCTTTGGCCGGAGTGGGAATGGGGGCAGATTGAAGAGAGGAGAGCCAGGGACATCGAACTGACCCATGGCATTCAGGGTACAGTCATGGGGATCGATGGGTTGGGCCCTTCCAGTGAGGTTGCCTCCCAGACGCAGGCAAGACATCGTGCAGCGGGGAGATGGTCCCGCGGGGATCTGGCAAGATTCCGACACTCACAACGCACGACTCCCAGGGCCACACCCTGTGGAGCCCCGGCCAACTGCGATGCGCTCTGGGTCCAGACCCTCCCCACGGCACATCCCTGGAGGTCAGAGACCCAGACGGTGGCAAGGGACCAGAGTTTTCCCGTGCCCGGGAAGAAAAGAAAAACGACACTCTTCCCGTTCTTTTTCCCGCTTGTCACGTAGCAGGAATAATGTTCACGGCATTGGGGCCTCTGTACTTAATCACCCACGAAAGCAATTTATTGCCCCCGTGTACTCCTCTGCTATGAACATTAGCCATTAAATATACCTTCGACTTTCTTAATCATAAAACCTATCAGCTCATGAAATCTTGGAACTTGTCGCCGGGCTGCTGATAAATCCCCGGTGCACCGCGTGTAAAACGCGGATTCCTTATCGGCCCCGGGGAGGGAGACGGTCGCCCCCACAACTTACGTAGACCGTCCTGTAGGGGACGCCGAAGAAGAACACCGGGATGGCCAGTTGGATCTCCGACGAGCTCCCGTCGTCCACCTTGGGGGTCTTGGTGTCATTCTGCCAGAAGGGATACATGATCTCCACGGGTCGAGCTGTCGAGAGAGACGGCGGTGAGCCGGGGGGACCCTCGTGCGCCACCCCGAGCGAAGCTGCAGCTCGGCGCCTAGCCTGGGCCGGGTCCGAGATGGGGAATCCAGCCCGGTCAGCCTGAGCCTCGCCCATCTCCGACCGGCCCTGCGGGAGTTTGCGGCATCGGGGTTGGGAGGCTGCTGCTCAGCACATGAGCAGGAGTGCCCCGAAACCCTTTTGATCCATTAATGAATGGAATTTACTGAACGCTTATTGTGTGCAGAGGACACTGTACTAAGCAATTCCCTCGATCGGTTCCACTCCTTTCTGCGTCTGCCCCCTTTCCATCTTAGCTCTTAGCATACCTGTAATTTAGTTATCTATATTTATGTCTGCCTCCCCCACTAGAATGTAAGCTCATTGTGGGCAGGGACTGTATCTGTTTAGTGTTATATTGTGCTCCCCAAGCGCTTAGTACAGTGCTCTGCATGCTGTAAGCACTCAATAAATACGAATGAATGAATGAAAGCAGTTGGGAGAGTACAACATAACAGAGTTGGTAGATATGTTCCCTGCCCACAATGAGTTTATTGTCCAGAGTAATATAATACTCGAATACTAATAGAGATTAATATAGAAACATTCATTTAGACGAATAATTTACAGACATGGACATAAGTGTCGGGGGTGGGGTAGATACCAAATAGCCAAAGGGTACAGATCCAAGTGCGTAGACGTCGCAGAAGGGAGAGGCAGTTGGGGAAGCAGCTCGGTCACTTTTTAAAAAAATGGTATTTATTAAGTGCTTACTATGTGCCGGGCACATAGCTAATCAAATTGTACACTGGCCATGAGGCTCACACTCCTAATCCCCATTTTACAGATGAGGTAATTGAGACACAGAGAAGTGAAGTGACTTGCTCAAGGTCACACAGCAGACAATGGGTACTGGCGTAGATATAAAATAATTGGATAGGACACGGTCCCGGCTCCACACAGGGTTTGCCGTCTAAGTGTAAGGGAGAACAGGTATTTTAACCCCATTTGACCGAGGAGGAAATTCAAGTCTCAGGACCTAGAGAGGTCAAGAGACTTGCCCGAGATCACACAGAGAACGAGTGGCAGAGGCAGGTCTAGAACTCAAATCTCCTCACTCTCAGTCCATTGCTCTCTCCATTAGGCCTAGAGACCTTTGAATGTTAAATGTTGATCAACTGTAAGATGCAGTCAGTACAATACAATTTGTACGTTACTTTCCCAAGTACTCCGTTCAGTGCTCTGCACATGGTAAGTGCTCATAAATACCACTGATGGATCGATACACTGACTGATCATAGATTTCTGCTCCACTCTGCCAGCTTCAAGTGGAGCTTGGTATCCTTAATCCCTAATCCTTAATCTACAGGTAAGTGTTCAATTAATCGATCGAGTGATTACTCCAATAATACTAACCCCAGGCTCCTGCAGTCCAGGAAACTCGCCGCCGTAGAAGCAAACGCGAGCACGGCCCTTTCAGAAGCCATCACTAGGAAATTTAACATTTCCGCCCCAAAGTTTAAGAAATGCAGAGAATTTATTTTTTTTGCCCCTCGCTGTGCCAAATCAAGAGCAGTGTCGTTAATGAATGGCCCGGCTCAGTAATCCCCCACACTGAACCTCCCCGCTAACTCTGGATCCCAAATCAGGTAGAGAGGCAGCGGGTCTTGCGTTTTAATAAAACCTTGAGTTCAGTGTCAATCCTCTTCAGCTGCAATAAGGATGTAAAATAACACGGGAGAAAGGTGGGTTTACCGGGGTGCCTTATATCTCTGAGAATGCTCTTCGTGGGGATCTTAGAAGCTCGCACTTCTCATTTGGGGATCTCCCTGTAGGGCCAGATTGTTGTTTCTGAGCCGATCGCCCTTAAAAATCTACCCAGAATTTCTCCTCCCGTCAGGCTTAAAATCCAAAGCAGGAGATGACGCTGAGAGGAGACCAGGCACACGCATTCACGGACTGAGCCCCAGACCCTTTTCTGGAGGGTCACTGACGGTTCCTGGCTATCCTCTCAGGTAAAGTTCAGATTCAGAAGCAGCATGGTGTCTAGAACCTCGTTGTGGGCAGAGAATGTGTCTGTTTATTTCGTACTGCACTCTCCCAAGTGCTTAATACGGTGCTCTGCACACAATAAGAGCTCAACAAACATGCCTGAATGAATATGCCTCAATGCAATACAATGGAAAGAGCACAGATCTGGGAGTCAGAGGCTCAAACCCCGACTCTGCCTTTTGCCTGCTCTGTGAACTTGGGCAAGTCATTTAACTTTTCTGTGCCTCAGTTTTTCTCATCTTCAAAGTAGGAATAAGATACCCTCTTCTCCCTCTTTCCCTAGACTGTGAGCTTTCACGTGGGACGGGGACTGTGCCCGATCTGCTTATCTTGTATCTCCCCCAGCGCTTAGAACCGTGCTTGGCACAGAGTAAGCACTTCACAAATACCACCAAATCTTTCGTTACTATTAGCTCTTTGGCCAAAGCCACAGATGAACCAATCCTCTTGTGACTGCCCTATGGGTCCCTGAAGTTTCTTTAAATATTGAAAATATTTAAATATTTAAAACCCGGTTAAAAAAAATCAGCAGAGCACTGTTACTGCGAGCCTGCTCAGAGAATTGAGTCATCATCGCGGCCCTGGAGAATCACCTACAACCTTCAAAGAGGTGAAAGCACGTGTCTAATTTTGAAAGGAACATTTCATTAAGGCAAAGGCAGCGGCCAATTGGACTGGAAAATTTGTTTTTAAGAGGAGAGCGGCAGGAACGCTGAAAGTGAGCAGCCGTTTGGATATTTCTTCCCTGTCTTCGAAACTTATTTTAAATGGTTCCTCTTGAAACCGAAGACCCGTGCGCATACAAACGCACACCGGCTCGCCCTCCCATTGAACGCTTCTCTCGCCGATTCGAGAGCGTGGTAATCAAGGGCTGGGAGTTAGAGGACTCACCTTTGTGCTGCACAAGTGTGAAGATGAATGAGACCCAAATTCTAAGTAGCGATGAGAAATTCATCCTGGAATTTTCAAAAGAGAAAATAAGAGGAAAAAAAAAAGCTCGTCACGGTAAATAGAGTAGAAGATGCTGTCGGCAGAGAGCCCTGACGCTCCTCCAAGCCATCGCAGAATGGCTTCGTGCCTCGGCCTCAGCTGTCCCGATTTGGGTGGAAAAACTAGGAATTTTGGGTCCTCGTAGGCTCCGCTGGTGACTCTGACCCCCGCCCCATCACTCTCCAACTTGGAAGGACTCCGAAGTCCTTCGGGTCCCTACTGAGGGTTGTCCTGCTCTCCGTGTCCCGGAGTGCGGAGCAAACATTAGCTGGGATCGGGAACAGAAAGGGTCCCTGTTGGGCGAGCGCTTTTGAGTTTGGCATCCGGCGGGCAGTGTGGCCTCCTGCCCCTCACGGCTCAATGTCCCGCCAGCTGCAGGCTGACCCTCTCCAGACTGATGGCGATGGCTTTCCATCCTAATCGAATCCAGGTCCCTGCCATCCCGTCAGGGGCTCCTCGTCCCCCCGTTACCAGCCCAGCCCTGGCTACGGCTCCGCAAGGTGGGATGAGCTGATCTCTCTGGACAGCCGACCAGAGACCAAGGTGGTCAAAACCTCATTTTGGAGATGGGAGTCCCTTCGGAAGAAAAATCAGTGGTACCCGGCAGTGGGGGAAAAATACAGCCCACCTCTACCGGTAAATTACAATTAAAAATGGAGGGATGGGCTTCTGCCCCAACAGTTCAGCGGCATCTACAGTGCTCGCTGTGGGCAGGGAATGTGTTTGCTTATTGTTATATTGGAGTTTCCCAAGATCTCAGTACAGTGGTGTGCACACAGTAAGTGCTCAATAAATACAGACTGACTGCCTGAAACATAGCAAGCACTTAATAGGCACCACAATTATTATTGTCATCTAATTGGTGTCACCATTTTAATCAAACAAGGCACACTACAAAAGCAAATTTATCTGCTCTCTTCCATTTAAAACCAGCAACTTGGCTCCTCATGATGAGTGCGAAAAGAGCTGACTGCAATTAGACATTATTTGTGTATTAAACATATTTGTGTATACTCAACTGCACACCCACTTGAAAAGCTACACACACAAACACACACACTCATTCTGCAGAATCAGCTCATAGTAACCTGGCAAGAAAATGCCAAGGTTTTCTTTTCCTTAATTTAAATCCATGCTCTATTTCCTAGCTGGCCAAAGTTGTAGGAAATTCATGCTGGGTTACCATAACACTTGGTTTTTGCGGAAAGCTCCCTCCCAAACGCGTGCAACTATTCCAAACGCATCATAAATCTCATCTGTCTCACTAAAGGTGGTACGGAAGCATCAGCAAAGAATCCACTCAGCTCAGGACACGGAAACACAACAGAACACCGGTTTAAACTTGAACCCTAGGGGAACAGCCCAGCCGGAAGCAGCGGCGTGGTTTCATTTTAGTATTTGCATTTCGGAATAAAAGCAAAAGAAGACTGAAAAGTCACCAACCTGTTCTGCGGAGACTGGAGGAATTAGGTCGGAAATATTAAACCAAATCTCGGTAAACCAGGAAAAATTAGGTAAAACAGGAATGCATGTCAACACTCCCCAACCTGCTGCCAATTATTTCTGATTACTGAAGTGATGTCTGAGTCTCTGACTCTCGAAACCAAATATTCAGTTTGTCCTATGTTAGAGGCAGATAAGTGCTGAGTTGCAATCAAGTTTTTTCTATTGATTAAGCAAAAGTAAATCTAAAGATCAGTTTCAGGATTGCCCAAAGAAGCTCTTTTCCTGAAAAACTAAACCTTTCTTTTTCTGAAAAAAAAAAAGTAGTAGATTCAGATGGAAATGTCTGTTTCTTCCAGTTGAATCCTTGGCCTTTCTGATCAAAATCACTTTGCACTGAAAAAACACAAAGAAAAACTCCCCTCCACCTTTGTACCAAAAAAAAAAAAAGGCTCCTATATAGAGTTACAGAATTAGCATCAAACAGCATGGGATTAAAATACCAAACAAAGCAACTGCCCCTTGTCCCCCCACATTTTAAATCAAGTTGGTATTCCACCAGTCTTTTTTGTTTCTCTAGACCTGACGAGTTGCCAATAGATAGATGTGGTTCTGCTTTTTCACAGGTATGTAAAATGTATTTAAAGACACCAATACCGTCTGTCCAGAATGTTTCTAGGGTTTATTTCTTTCCTTGTCTCTCTGATACACCGCCACTCAAATGACCAGGTCAGACCAGTTTTCAGGCAAGGCATCAGGGGAGTAGTCCCAGTCTGAATGATGGAGAATTCAAAGGAAAAAGGGAAAAAAAAGTCACAGTTTGGGGTCTGCTTGGGGCCCACGGTAAAATGTTGCAGGGAGATGGAGGGGGAAAGAGAGGGGGACTTTCAGCTTCGAGTGTCAAAATCTGGGTGCCTTCTCAACATTAGGAGAAGGTTACAGGTTTCCAGCTTCCAACGTGAAAAGCCGGGGAAGAGATTGGGGAGGGAGAAAAGGGCAGACAGGGGTGAAATCCATTTTAAGATGGAAAACTAGTTTCACGTCACCTTGGAGTTGGGAGTTCAGGAGCAGACTCTAAATTCTTCTGCTGACTAGATTGTTTAATCCTGGTTAGGTGAAGAATAAATGCCCCTATTTGGTGCCTTTCAGGAGAAATTTAAAGAGAAAAGCAAGTGGGGAAAGGAGAGGACAATTTATTTTGGGAAATTCTTCATGTTTTTTGAAGTTGCTCCATCTGGGGCAAGATATTTTGGAAGACTAGTATAGTGCTCTGATCAGTGCTCTGCACCCAGTAGGTGCTCAGAAAATCCCGTTAATGCTGATGCTTTATATCCACCTTTTTCCTCTTGTTGGTCTCCCAAGTGCTTAGTACAGTGCAATGCACACAGCACGTAACCTTGGACATGGCAGTTAACTTCTCTGGGCCTCAGTTACCTCATCTGTAAATGGGGATTAAGATTTGGAGCCCCATATGGGACAAGGACTGTGTCCAACCTGATTATTGTGTATCTCAGCGCTTAATATAGTGACGGGCACATAGTGCTTAACAAATACCATATAAAAAAAGGGTTCAGTAGATACAACTGATGGATTGATTGCTGTTAAATCTTGGACATGCTTCCAGTATAGCAATTTGAAATCCTATGGGCTCTAGGAATGTCCCAGAATGCACTGCCCTGTAGGATTTTTTTAATGGTATTTGTTAAGTGCCTACTATGTCCTGGACACTCTACTAAGTGCTGGGGTAGATGCAAGCTAATCAGTTTGGACACCATCCATGCCCCACATGGGGCTCCCAGTTTTCATCCCCATTTTATAGATGAGTTAACAAGGGAAGCAGCTTGGCTCAGTGGAAAGAGCCCGGGCTTGGGAGTCAGAGGTCATGGGTTCGAATCCCAGATCTGCCGCTTGTCAGCTGGGTGACTGTGGGCAAGTCACTTCACTTCTCTGTGCCTGTTACCTCATCTGTAAAATGGGGATTAAGACTGTGAGCCTCACGAGGGACAACCTGATGACCCCGTATCTACCCCAGCGCTTAGAACAGGGCTCTGCACATAGTAAGCGCTTAACATATACCCACATTATTATTAACCGGGGCCCAGAGAAATTAAGCGACTTCTCCGAGGTCACACAGCACATAAGGGGCAGAGCCAGGTATAGAATCCAGGTCCTTTTGATCCATCCTCTAGGTCACGCTGCTGAGGTGGGATCAGAATTCCTTCATCCTGCCAGACAACCTAAACCACCCCCTCTAGACTGTAACCTTGTGGTGGGCAAGGAACGTGTCTGTTTACTGCTGCGCTCTCCCAAGCGCTTAGTACAGTGATCTACACGCAGTAAGCACTCAATAAATACGATCGAAAGAGTGGATGAATTTGATCCCAGAGACACGGTCCGGCCCCCTGACGAAGCATCGCTGAGGAAGTTATCGGGAAGGTTCAGTATTCCTTCTTCCTTACGCACTCAGGTATCTCTGGCAGAGTCCTCAAAATACCCTTGACCGAACGCCACAGGAGAATGCTAGTTAAGAGGACACCTGCTCGGAGCAGGGCACAATGGGTTTGTTGAAGGGGGAATGCAAATCGGAATCGCTGTGGGGATGATCAATGCTTGGTGCTGTTCGTCTACCCCAGGTGTCCCGAGGGACCTCGTGTGAAATAACCTTTCTGAGCTCAGTTTCCCCAACTAGAGAATGCAGCAAAGGATCCTTCTTTCCTCCCAGAGAAGCTGCATAAAGATCTAATCATCTGATTCTGCGATTCAGTTAGAAAAACAAGTCAGTGATTTCTACCAACGGTGGGGTCTCGTGGAAAGAGCCTGGGCCTGGAAGTCAGAGGACCCGGGTTCTATTCCCAACTCTGTCACTTGCCTGCTGTGTGACTTTGGGCAAGTCACTTCACTTTTCTGGGTTTCGTGTGAAATGAGGATTCAATAATACTGTTCTCAAAATCTAAAGAGAAGGGTGTCCCACCTGATTACCTTGTATCTTCCCCAGCGATTAGTACAGTGCTCGCCACACAGTAAGCGCGTAACAACCACAGCTATTAAGGTACGCGCAATGATCGGAGAAGCAGCGTGGCTTAGTGGAAAGAGCAGGGGCTTGGGAGTCAGAGGACGTGGGTTCTGATCCCGACTCTGCCACTTGTCTGCTGGGTGACCTTGGGCAAGTCGGTTCATTCATTCAATAGTATTTATTTTATTGATCGATTGATTGATGTGCAGAGCACTGTACTAAGCGCTTGGAATGTACAATTCGGCAACAGATAGAGACAGTCCCTGCCCAATAACGAGCTCACAGTCTGAACGGGGGAGACAGCGTAGAAAAAGAGAACAAAACGAAACAAGTAGTCCGGCGTAGATATCATCAAGATAAATAGAATTATAGCTAGATACACATCATTAATGAAATAGAGTAATAAATAATATTTACAAATATGCACGGTGCTGAGGGAAGGGGAAGGGGGAAGAGCAGAGGACAGGAGAAGGGGGAATGGAGAGGGGAGGAGGAGCCCTCATCTGTTACCAGTTACCTCATCTGTAAAATGGGGATTAAGACTGTGAGCCCCACTGGAACAACCCATCTATCTATCCCGGCGCTTAGAACAGTGCTTGGCACACAGTAAGTGCTTAACAAACACCATAATTATTATGATCACTAAAAGATTATAATGATGCTTTTGTTAAGCGTTTACTACGTGGCAGGCACTGTACTAAGCACTCCGGGAGATACAAAATAATTAGGTAGGTCGCGGTCCCTGTCCCACACAGTCTAAGCAGGAGGAAGAACAGGAATTTGAGTCCCCATTTTACAGATGAGGAAATTAAGGCCCAGAGAAGTTAAATAACTCCCATGTCCTTGCTTTTTCTGCCAGGCCACTTATCATCTATCCCAGTTAGTTGGCAGAGTGCTTGACAAAGTGCTTGGAGAAGCAGCGTAGTCTAGTGGAAAGAGCACGGGCCTAGTAGTAGAAGACCTGTGTTCTAATCCAGACTCTGCCACTTGTCTAATAACAATTATGGTATTTGTTAAGCGCTTACCATGTGTCGAGTATTGTTCTAAGCGCTGGGGTGCATACAAGGTGATCAGGTTGTCCCATGTGGGGCTCACAGTCGTAATTCCCATTTTAATCCCCAAGTCTGGGGTGTGATTTTGGGCAACTCACTTCTCTGTGACTCAGTTACCTCAGCTGTAAAATGGGGATGAAGACTGTGACTCCTACATGGGATAGGGCAGTGTGGCTCAGTGGCAAGAGCCCAGGCTTGGGAGTCAGAGGTCGTGGGTTCTAATCCTGGCTCCGCCACTTGTCAGCTGTGTGACCCTGGGCAAGTCACTTCACTTCTCTGTGCCTCAGTGACCTCATCTGGAAAATGGGGGCGAAGACTGTGAGCCCCACGTGGGACAACCTGATTCCCTTGTGTCTACCCCAACGCTTAGAACAGTGCTCGGCACATAGTAAGCACTTAACAAATACCAACATTATTAACATTATTATTTATCTACCCTAGCATTTAGTACAGTGCCTGATATATATTAAGAGCTTAACAAATGCCATAAAACGAATGAACATATATGCAAATCGGATCAGACGCGGTCCCATCCTATGCGGGTTCCATAGCCTAAGGGGAAGGGAGAATTAAGTACTTAATCCCCAGGAAACTGAGCCATAGAAAATTAAGCGACTTGCCCAAGGTCACGCTGCAGGCAAGTGACAGGAATATGATGTAGTGTCACTCCTGAAAAAGCCAAATCACCATTCTCCCCATCTTCAAAGCCTTAAAATCATCTCTCTTCCCAAATGTCTTCCTTGTCAAGCTATTACCCTTCCTTCTGCATTGCTTGGGCATTTATACCTGAATCCCTTTAGCGTTTAAGTACATACCCATATACCCTGTACCTTCCCCCATCTATAATTTAACATCTGTCTCTTCCACTAAATTGCAAGCTCCTTGGGGACAGGGATCGTGTGCACCAATCCTAGTGTACTGTTCTCTCCCAGACGCTTAGTAAGTTGCACTCGAAAGAGAGTGCTCAATAAATACCGTTTACTGACTGATTGATTGGGATGCTTTAAAGGAGGCTGGCATGGGGAGCAGTTCCTGGAGCCATAGTATTTTTTTAATGGTATTTGTTCAACACTTATTATGTGTCTATCACTCTTCTAAGCACCGCCATCTAAAAGGATGGGGAGTATCTGGGGAAGAGCCAAGTCAATCGTAAGCGGCTCCTCTTAGAGAAGCGACGTGGCTCACTGGAAAGAGCACGGGCTTTGGAGTCAGAGGTCATGGGTTCGAACCCCGGCTCTACCACTTGTCAGCTGTGTGACTTTGGGCAAGTCACTTAACTTCTCGGTGCCTCAGTGACCTCATCTGTAAAATGGGGATTAAGACTGTGAGCCCCACGTGGGACAACCTGATTCCCCTGTGTCTACCCCAGCGCTTAGAACAGTGCTCGGCACATAGTAAGCGCTTAACAAATACCAACATTATTATTATTATTACTCTTGGCTGTAACCTCCCTCATTCATTTATTCATTCAATCGTATTGATTGAGCACTTAACAGTGTGCAGAGCACTGTACTAAGCGCTTGGAAAATACAATTCAGCAACAGATAGAGTCAACCCCTACCCAACAATGGGCTCTCGGTCTAGAAGTGCTCATTGTCTCTGCAAGCTTCTCCTCTAGTCTGCAAATTCCCCCTTAGTCTGTAAATTCCTTCTCTCATCTATAAGCCCCACCTTTCATCTGTAAATTTCTCTGTAAATTTGTAAACTCCTCCTCTTGTTGATAAACACCTCCTCTCCTCTGAAGTCTCTCCTATCATCTGTAAGCATCTCCACTCCTTTGTAAGCTCCTCCGCTCCTTTGCAAACTCCTTCTCTAGTCTGTAAACTCCTCCTTTTCCCTTCAAGTGCCTTATCTCACCTATAAGCACCTCCTTTAGATCCTTCTTGTTTTATATAAGCACTTCCTCTCATCTGTAAGCTCCCCCTTTTGCCTGTAAACTCCTCCTCTCATCCATAAGGTCCTCCTCTGAAAATAGCCCCTCTTGTCTATAAGCACTTCCTTTCACCTGTAAACCCCTCCTTTAGTCTGAAAGCTCCTCCTCTTGTTTATTATGCACCTCCTCTCATCTGTAAGCACCTCCTATCATCTGAAAGCTCCTTCTCTCATCTGTAACCTCCTCCTCTCATCTCATCTCTAAGCTCCTTCTCCTCTGTAAACTCCTCCTTTGACCTAGAAGTGCCTCATCTCATCTATAAATTCCTCTTTTAGTCTGTAAACTCCTTCTCTTGTTTATAAATACCTCCTTTCACATAGAACAGTGCTTGGCACATAGTAAGCACTTAAATATCATCATATTATCATCTGTAAGCTCCTCCTTTAGTCTGAAATCTCCTCTTGTTTATAAGTACCACCTCTCGACTCTAAGCACCTTCTAAGATCTGTAAGGTGAACCATGGCCTGGAAACTGAACTATGAAATCAATCAACCAAGTGCTCAATATATTGAGTACTATGAGTAGAGCACTGTGCTAAGCATTTAGGAGAGTACGATACAACAGAATTAGATGTTCCCCGCCCATAATAAGTTTACAGTTTAGTGGGGGAGAGAAACAGATTAGGCACTGTATGTGTTTGATGTAATTTTGCTTTGGGACCCTGAAAGATTAATTTCCCCCATCAATAAAAGAACTTCAAGGAAAGAGAGGCAGTGAGCTTCACAGGATCATCTACTGATGATTCTTGAGCCCCACAGGCCTCTAAGATCACCTCTGAGAGTCACCTCCTAAATTGGGAAAACCCATGCTGGGCCTCAACTTCTTAGCCTTTGAAACAGGGCTACCGTTATCTTCCAGGGCTAAGCCACCAGGTCTCTGTTCAATGCCCTCCAGGGCCCCGGAGATCTCACAGGCAGGAGCAGGCGCCCTCTGTGAATTTCAAAGTGATCATTGTAGGCACTATTAGAAGCAGTGTGGCCTAGTGGATACAGCATGATCCTTGGAGTCAGAAAGACCTGGCTTCTAAATCCAGCTCCACCACTTCTCTGCTGTGTGACCTTGGGCAAGTCACTTCACTGGGCCTCATCTGGAAAATGGGGATTAAGACTGGGAACCCCATGTCGGGCAGGGACTGTGTCCAACCTGATTTGCTTGTAACCACCCAAGCGCTGACTACAGGCCCTGGCATATCGTGGCACGATTATTATTATTACTACTGTTATTTCCCATTTCCATTCAAATTCTTACTTGCTGAGACTGACTTCTTTTTAGTCCTGCCCAATTTCCACGTGGCCCTGGATTGAGGACTTGGTCTCATCTCTCTGGTGGAGCTATAAGAAAAATGGCCTCAAAAGCAATCACACATCCGATTGAATGCCATAAAAATGCTTAATCAACAATAGAGGCGAGGCGCCTCTTGAAGGTCAGTGATGGGAAATGATGCTTTGTGCCTCTTAAAAGGCTTCTTCATAACTGGTGTCTAATGTACGGGGAAACAGCAGTGTACCTCCAAAAGGCCTACTCCAAGCACTTGGATTTGGATTTATTTAAATGTCTCTTAATATTAATTATATTAATGCCTGCCTCCCCCTCTAGACTAAGCTCAGGAACCTGTCTACCAACTTTTTTGCTTTGTACCCATCTTTTCCCCTTAACAAAACTCTGGATGGAAGCTGCACTAGGGAAGTGGGGGAGTATGAGAATATGTATATAATATTATGTATATATAATATGTATATAATATACCTACTATATAATAATAGGTATATTATTCTCCCGAGGGTTAAACGCAGTGCTCTGCACACAGTAAGCCCTCAATAAATACCACCGATTGACAAAGACAGGAACGCTTTGCGAAGGGGTAGCGAAGTTCTTGAGGCTCCTTGTGGGGAAGGAACGTGTCTGTCAACCCTGTTGTGTTGTACTCTCCCAAGTGCTAAGTACAGTGTTCTGCAGAGTAAGTGCTCAATCAATACCAACGATTGATTGATTGACTGAGGGGTACAGATCCAAGGGCGTGGGCACCACTGAAAGAAGGGAGAATAGGATGGGCAGATGAGAGATGCTCAGGAGTCATGTTTGACCTGAATCACTCCCTCAGTGGGTCCACACCTGTGGCTCACCTCTGCCCTTGCGGGGAATAAAGCCAAAGTACTGGCCTTCATGGCCCGAGGTCCCTACTCTCCAAGTGGGGCCATCCTAAGAGGTCTTATTAGCCAGCAAGAGCCAGATCAGATTAGAGCTCACTCTAGACAATAAAGAAAGGCTTTTAGGGCTATTAATCCATCACTCCTCAAGGGCACTGAATTGAAAAGAGTGCTCGGGGCCGTGTTGAGGATAAATAATACAGACCTTCTGTGACAGAAGGGGTGAGGCTTCCTCCGATGAGACTTAAAAAGCCCAAGATACCGAGACACAAGATTCCTCCCCAAACCCTTCCAGGACTTAGTTCTGCATACGTGATTGGGAAAGCAGGCCGTAACTTTTGACTGGGTAAACTAGACAGTGTGTTCAAAGCCAAGAGACCCATAGGCTGTATATGTTCACGGAGGGACTGCCCGAAACAAGCAAATAGGGAAAGAGAGGAGGAAAACAAAATATGTTTCTTTTGCAAGTGAGTTGAAACATAAACCAGGGAGGACTTTAATGCAAATGAGTCTTTTCCCAAAAGGCTTCCCATGTTTATAAGCAATCTGCAGCCAAAGACTCTAATTTCTCATCAAACAGCTCTTTTAGTTCCTTCCCTCCCCTCTTATTATTTAACTCCGCAATTGTATTACTTATAGCAACTCGAAAAGCACTCAGGGATGCAGAGTAGGAAAGATGCGCTACTAACAGCGATGGCACTGTAATTCTTTGGCAGATTTAGATCTCAAAGTCCATAATAGAGAGCTCATCTCTCTCTATTTTGTAAGCAATATTTATATTCTCCACACTACTCTGTCCCTTTTTATAAAGGAACAATAGCAGCAACAGGCTCATTTTCTCCCCTTAACAAAACCCTGGATGGAAGCTGCAATGGATTATCAATTTATTTCCTTCTCTCCACAATCTCCCAGTTTTCTGTTCTTTTAGAATCCTGATGTCTCCTTGATAAGAGAACCAGCTGGAAGTTTTTTATACCTTCTGCTAAGTCTTCCTCCCAGAACCAAATTTTCTGAAGGGTTTGGAATGTCACCTTCTCAGGAGGGGGAAGGAAGGAAGGAGGGAGGGAGGAACAAGGATGGAAGACCATCAGCTTTGCACATCAGATTACAGGTTCGGTAACTGTGTCCAATTTGACATTTCAGAGAGCGGCAGCTACAGCAGCAGCAAAGAGAGTTCTGACCGAGCCAGCCAATTTCACACTTTCGGAGCCAGCTTTGGGGAGGAATTCCAGCCTGGCTTTGGGAGAGGCAATCTGATTTGGGCATGAAGATTGATTAGAGCCATTGCTCAAATCAGTGATTTTGTTCTCGTGGTAAAGAAGCCAGTTAGCTCGCTTGCTCTCAGAAGCAGTTTATGGCTGGGCATCGGCCCTACCAACAGGGAAACGCAGGTGGGTGAGGGCACCGTGGGAGAATGGAGCTGGGGTGGAGGGTGGTGGGGAGAGGGCTAAGTAACACATCTGGTTCTTCGGCGAGGCACTGAAACGCGGCAGAAAAAGGCTCTTAGAGAAGAGCAAGGAACATCTGATGGTACCTCAGTTTGGAAATGACTCCCATTAAGCCTGCTTCTCCCGGTGCCTTAAATTTCTCTTACAGCTTAATGCTTGAGAAAGAGAGGCCCTCACACTGTGGGGAATAAGAGCGTGGCCCAGCGGAAGGAGCTCGGGTCTGGGTTCTAATCCCAGTTCCGCCCCTTGTCTGCTGGGTGATTTGGGGCAAGTTCTTCTCTGGGCCTCAGTTATCTGTAAAATGGGCACTAAATCCTACTCCCTCCAACTTAGACTGGAACCCCATGCGGGACAGGGACTGGGTCCAACCTGATTGTCTTGAATCTACCCCAGCGCTTAGAACAGCGCCTGGCACGTAGCTTAACACTTCAGAAAGTACCGGCAGTTGTGTTACAAATTGGGATTTACATCCTTGAAGAACCTCAGGTCAAGGGAAACTTTGGTTGACTATCAACTCTTTGAGGGCAGGGGTCATGACTTCAAACTACTATACTCTCCCAAGTGCTTACTGCAGTGCTCTGCACACTAGAAGCGTTCAATAAATACTGTCGCTTGAAGCTTTGACTGATGCTGCATGGGCACACCTGCTTCTTCCCACTGCATCCTATCCAGACAGGCTGGTGGAGCAACGTTTACTACCTGTGCAATGGTGTTCTATCTCAAACTCAGTGAAAATGGGGTATTAGGTAGGGTGATCGTCTGTTCAATTTAAAGCAGTTGGTTTTCAGATGGTCTTTCCCATCCTGTCCGGATGTGGCTTTGAACACCATTAGTCCAGTATGTATTTTTATGGTATTTGTTAAGCGCTTTGTGCCAGACGCTGTATTAAGTGCTGGGTTAGATACCCATTGGTCAGGTTGGACACAATCCACATCCCGCAGGGGGCTCACAGTTTTTACGGATGAGGTAACTGAGGCCCAGAGGAGTGAAGTGACTTGTCCAAGGTCACCCACCAGACAAGTGGGAGAGCCAGGATTAGAAACCAAGTCCTTCTGACTCCCAGGCCCGTGCTCTGTCCTACCCACCAGGCCAAGCTGCTTTGATTTTAAGCACCCAGACTTCTGTGATCTGCTGTGTGGTCCCCTCCTTTTAATTCTTGGAGTCTGCTGGAGGGTATTCTGCACCTCAGTTGTATTATTCCACAGCCCTTCTACACAGAAGGCCTTGACCATCTCAATGGGGCTTTGCCACTGGAGGACAAGGAGGGACTGAAAAATGAAGAGACTTCACAAGGGCAGTGACACTGGAGTGGGGATTGTGATTACCCTCTGAAGGTTGTCTGAGAGGTGGAAATCATTTTCAATAGAACAAATCCTGGGGCCTTTCCTGAAGGGTGAAGGAAGGAGCCCGTGGTTATTAACTTTCCACAGACTTTATCTACTTGTTCCAAAAGAACAAAAGCCGAAAGCAGCTGCGTTTACGTCGATTTAGGTAATCAAGATTAATGTGCTCCGGGAGGTACCCGAGACACTGGCAAAGCTAAGAACTACCCACATCCTTGACTGTTACTGAAATCCACGTATGCTTCCAGGAGGCCGAGGAGAGAGAGGAGCCTGGGAAAAGAGTGAGAAGGGGAAAAAGAGTTCGTTCAAAGGAATCAAAAATCACACACCACTGAAACTTGGCAGGGCTTGTGTTTCTTGTTTTGCAAAACTTCACGTTTATTTAAACGATCAGCTGATCATGTAGGTGTGGTAAATCCTTCTAGGAAACTCAGCAATAGAACCGATGCAGATTTTCCGAGATAGGAAAAAAAGCAAAAGCATGATCCTTGACTTAGAACCCCAGAAAGAATCAGAACCACAAAAGAGAAAACGGACTTGGATCTTTAATTTTTTTTTAAAGATTATCTCTCTATATATTAATAAAAAGTGCAAAGAATAGACCTTCATGTTTAAATTATATTCTAAAATAAAATATAGATTTCCATTAATTGCAGGAGACGACTGGTGGAATAAGAGCCTGAGAGAGTTCAGTCCCTCTCCATCACTACAAAGGACATAATATTCCAACGAAGCACCTATGCAAAATGGTCAGTAGAGTGTTCCCAACTCACAATTTGGGAGCATGTACAGCTTCTGCGTGTTCTTGACAAATCTAGTTGGTTTGCTTTCTCCATCTAATGTGAACCAAGTGAGGGAAAAATTTTAAATTTGCAGGAAGGAATGGCATCTCTCAAGACAATCTCTCATTCCAGATTCAGGTTTCTCCCGACCCTTGCCTGAGAGAGGACAGAATTTCCAATGCTCATTAATAAACTGGCCTCAAATGAGGGGGGCACCAACTTTTTGACCCTCCTTAATGCTGCTACTCTACTAGCTGTTGGGTCATGGATTTTTTTTTTTAAGTAAACTCACATTAAATTTGAAAGCATAATGCCAAAGCATCCCACCTTTTTACATTTGGTATCAACTTCCCCCAAAAGCCATTAAGGGATGGGGTGTTCTACCGCCCATCGCTCTCAAAGGCCCAGGGCGGATTTCTAGCTTTAGTGCTGATATGAGCAGATAAATTCCAATCAAAGTAGCGCTTGCTTCGGAGAACCTACAAGGTGTAGTGGCTAGGAAGATAAAATAAAAGTCCATGAAGTTCTGGTCCCCTTAAGTGGAAATGCCAATTTGGCCGGAACACTCCAGATACATATATAAAAAGCGTTAGAGACAGCATGGGGACATGTGGACGGTCTTCCCTCCCGTTTCCGGTGCGGCCTTATGATCCCGCTTTTCTCCATGACAACCAAAGAAGACTTGCCCAGGAGAAAAGAACGCTCATTCTTCCTGCTGCACCAGAAGTGAGCAAGTCCATATACTGCCTAAGGCAACACTTTGCTTCACAAATTCAAGACCTTCCACAGAAACGCTGGCCTTCGAGCAAACCTAGAAGGACCGCTGATTTAAGGATCGAATAAGCAGGATGATTGCAGAGTAAACAAACCGAACGTTAACTTTTATGTTCAAAGGTTCGCTGCCTTCACCATCTTCTCCTCTTCTTCCTCCTGGGGCCGTTATCAAAATCTATTTCACAGCAGTTCGTAAGGAGCACTGGCCCACCTGTGCTGATTCTAGTTCCAAATCGCGACCGCCCAAGCGTACCTATGAGCACAAATGTTTCCGTTTCTTTGTTCACTGACTTCTTTTGGGTTCCCAAAAGACTAGAAATTGTGTTGAAGCCATCTTGTCAAGAGTTACCCAACATCTTTAACACCATCAGTTACCATGCCATATATCTACCCCTCTATAATTTCTCTTTCATAAAATTAAATCGGATATCCTCCCCCCCAACCTACAATTGCATAACAAACGAGTGAGCCTGGAGCGGATGAATTCACTTATAAGTCAGAAACCGGCCTCTATTTAATACTAAAAACATTTTCATAAAACTTTGTCTTATAGTAAAATATCCTATTAAAAGTGCCCATTTCACATCTGGCTACAGCATTAACCCTCTGACTTCAGTTACGGGACTGTCCCCTAGCTGACGGATGGGTTGGTTGAAGCGACATCTCCCAAACGAATGGAAGTCTCTCTCTCTCTCTTTCACACACACACACACTCTTGCTACACTGCACAATATTTTAATTTTCATGCTTGACTGTCACCACACTTCGCTGCCACGGAAGTGTCGTTCTGGGCTCTACTCAATATCGCCTGGCTCTAAAATAGCTCCACTTTCATGCTTTCATGCTTTCAAAAGATGACATATGCAGCAGAGCAAAAGGTCCCGCTCATCCCGCTATCCTGAACCCTTTGGTTTTCACCTTTAATGATTCGGTACACTGAGGTGATCAGCAGCTCTGAAGTCAAAAGGCTTCACAGATACTGAACCAGATGTGCAATAAGAGAAGAAATTTCTTTGTTAAGAGAAAAAAAAAAGAACCACCCAAAAAACAACTTGCAAAATACAAAATCAGTGCAAGATTCATCCAAAAGCTTCACAGAAATGACAGACGTGAAAGCGTATTTGGAGGGGTTGGGGGGGGGGTCATATAGGAGGGGTGGGGGTGGGGGTCATATAACTAAGTTCAAGGGGTCAGATGCAACCAAACACCCAACTGTGTTGCTGGAAAAATGCATCAAGCTCAAACCACTCCACCATCACCAGGTTAAGCTAAGCATTTCTCAGGTCTCCCACCTGTCAAGGTGATGGACAGACAAGGGATGAACCCTGCGGGTGGAAAATATTGTCAGACTAGTAAGGGCAGAAGGCAACAAACAAAACAAAGGGTTCAGAGCAGTAGGGAGTGAGAGGGAGAGAGCCCCGCTTAGAAGGAGTTTTTTAATAAAAAGCACTGTCTGCTTACAAAAAAAAAAATTGAGCCGAAAACTCTGCTTTATGACAATTCTGAGTTTACCTACCGTGTTTTAAAAATAAATTCGGCAGAATCGTTCTTTTACTGCCATTTTCACCAAGGAAACTGCATTAGAGTGAAATAGAAAGAAATGCCCAATTTTCTGGTCGCTCATGAAGCACGAGGAAAGGACCGGCCTTCAAGAATCATTTGCCCTAAGTCTTTCTACGTTAAATGCTTGGGGGAAACCAAGGGCTTTCAAATGAGAGAGTCAGGCAGCTACATAGCTCTTTCATTCTGTTCCCAGACCTTGCAGGAGCTATTTCCCAGATGATTCTACTCTCCCTACAGACAAGCAACTGGGCCTACTTCTCTTCTGGATTCCCCAGACCAGGCTCCTTCTTCCCGACACTTTACAATAACAAATGGCACCAATTTCTGGGTTCTGGAGGGGAATCACACACCAATTGTCCTGGTCCCCCCCTCCGCCCCCCTGAAAAAAACCCTCAAACTAACCTCAGACCCTTAGTACCATATCAATCTGTTGCCAAACAATCGGCTAATGTGATGGATGAGGCCTAGAAGAGTCAAAGGTTTTACATACAAAGCAATCGGATGGTGAGAGACTCTGCCCTTGAAACTGTGCTTTTGGACTATGGCATGATTTTATTGGAGTTCTCCAACTCCCATCTGTCCTTCTCTTGGATCCTGTCAGAGTTTAGGATTCTTCTTTGAGTACCTGAGTTTTGAATCAGGTGAACACTGCTTAAAAATCCGTTCACTTCAGAATGGAGAGAAAGGAAGAGTAAAAAGACCAAAAAAAGCCAACCAAAAACCCACAAAAAGAGGTCATCTGGGCTGATAAACAGCACACTCGCTATTTATAGCCGGAGTTAAATTACTGAGTAATCAAGTACTAAAAAGAGTGGGAAACAAATAGAAAACCAAAATCGGGGGGGGGGGGGGGCGTGGAGGAGATGATGGACGAGGGAGAGAGAGAGCCAATTCTGCAAAGAGTCCTGGTTTCATCCTTGTGAAAAACGCTTCCTCGGGGAAGAACTGATTGATTATGCTATTTCCACAAGCACCCCAAAGTCGGGATGAGAACAAGGTGTCGGATGCAGACAGAGGCCAGTCGTCTCTTCTTTGATTCTTCCTTGATGTGGTATGGACTGGAGATCAGGGCTCACCATGATTGGCTCTTGGAAAGCGCCTGGGTGGAAAATATCAATGGCAGACTCCCTACCCTTCATGGGGATGGGAAGGGGAGAGAGGGGGCTGGAAAGAGAGGGAGAACACAACCCAAAAAACCCAAACTGGGGAGAAAGAACATCAACAAAAAAAACCAGAACACCCTCTCCAAAAGAAAAACCACGAGGAAAACGAGAACCCCGCGAGAGTTCCTGCTGGGTGCGTTTCTGTGCAAGGCTGGAAGAGTCTACTTTGTCTTGGGCTCCACGTAAATTTTATCTCCATCCCTAATGCCGAAAGAATGGAGCGCTCGGGAGCTGAACTTCATCTCCTCGGGGCCAAAGGGCGCTTCGTGGTCAAAGTAGTACAGGAGCATGTTGCTCGTCGGTAACTGCACCAGAGTTTTTAATTGTTTCTTTAATTCGGCCACTGTCTGGTCTAGCCGGATGCTCATCTCCTCCACCTGATCTTTGAAATGGACTTCCACCTTGGCGCTGCTCCGGGGCCTCAGATCCACTTCTACCAGCGGCTCCAGCTTCCCGTACTTGGTGATCAGGTCGTGGTACCTGGAAAGACAAAGCAGAGTGGGGGTGCTGAGTCCAGTGAGCCATCAACAGTTTGGGGGCGGGTAGGGCGACGCTCTGAGCTCAACAGCTCTCCGACAAGCCACGGGGGCCATGGAAAAGGACCCATGGAAAAGGACTTCTTGGGTGTGTCACGGGACGGACGGTTCTTCGTGATTCTGGTCTCACAGGGCCAACTTTTCACCT
Source organism: Ornithorhynchus anatinus (assembly GCF_004115215.2). Classification (NCBI taxonomy): domain Eukaryota; kingdom Metazoa; phylum Chordata; class Mammalia; order Monotremata; family Ornithorhynchidae; genus Ornithorhynchus; species Ornithorhynchus anatinus. The sequence goes on from NC_041738.1 coordinate 52,507,739, forward strand.
TGGCTCTCTCCACAGTGGAGTCAAGCAATCATTCGATGGTAATTTATTAAGCGCTTAATGGGTGCACAGCACTGTCCAAAGCACTTGGGAGAGTACAATCTAATAGACAGACACGATCCCGGCCCCCAAAGAGTTTACAGTCTAGAGTCTGGGGTCGCGAAGGGGCTGAGGAGGCAGAGGGGGCAGAAGGCAGGGTATTTATTGAGTGCTTACTGTGTGCAGAGCACTATACTGAGCGCTTGAGAGCGTACAATATAACAATAAGCAGACACATTCCCTAACCACAACAAGTTTACAGTCCAGGGTGAGCATGGGACCTTGGAGTTTGGTGGAGGATTATATATTTAGAATTACATTAAAAGGACTACACCCAAAATCTACTTCACCGACCTTAACTTCTCACCGCAATCTTACATTTCCTCCTACCTCCAGGATATCTCCAAGCGGATGACCCCAGGCACCTTAAACTCAACAGGACACACAGTGAATTTCCTATACTGTCCCTTCTCAACTCACCCCTCCCCACTTTCCCACCAGTCAGCAAGAACACCAACCTTCCTACCCCAGAAAGTCTACAACCTTATTGTCACTTCTGACATCTCTCTTCTGTCTCCCACAGTAGATCGGGGGAATTTATTGAGCACTTTACTGTGAGCAGAGCACTGTACTAAGACTGGGGAAAATACAAGAGACTTGCTAGACTTGATCCCTGCCGTCAAGGTACTTAAAAAGGCAGAAGGGGAGTCAGAAATTAAAATAAATCACAGATGGGGGAAATGGCAAAGTGTAAGGATTATGCACTTCAGTGCTGCGGCACTGCAGATGGGGTGAATATCAATGTTTAAAGCACACAGAGCTAAGTGTACACAGAGTAAGCGGTTAACAAATACCATAAAAAACCGCACAGACGACAAAGAAGGGAGAAGGAATGGGGAAATGAGGGCTTTTGGAAAGCCTCTAGGAGGAAATGCGATTTTAGGGGAGCTATGAAAGAAGGGAGAGCGGTGGTCTTTTGGATATGAAGGGGGAGGGAGCCCCAGGCCAGACTGAGGACCTGGGCAAGGGGCCAGCAGGGGTGCAGAGGAGACTGAGGCACAGAAAGTAGGTTGGTGGTAAGGGAGCCGAGGGTGCGGGTTGGGTTGTAGAACTGGGAAAGTAGAACTGATTGAGTGCCTTAAAACCATCACTTAAAGCCAATGGTAAGAGTTTCCGTTTGATGCGGTGGCAGATGGGCAACCACTGGAGGTGTCAGAGGAGTGAGGAGTTATGGACTGAATTTTTTAAAAAAAGAATACGCTCCGGGCAGCAGAGTGAAGTAATGGACTGAATAAGGGAGAGACGAGAGTCTAGGAAGTCAACAACAAGGCTAATGCAGGATGAGTGCTTGGGTCAGTGTGGGAGCAGTTTGGACGGCGAGGAAAGGGTGGATTCGAGAGATTTTGTGAAGGTAGAATCGATAGGATTTGGGGACAGGTTGAATAAGAGAGATGAACTGAGGAAAATGCCAAGGTTACGGGTCTGTGAAATGAGGAGGATGATACTGTTATCTATGGGGAAAGGAAAGTTAAGGGGAGGACAGGGTTTGGGTGGGATGGGAGGATGAGGAATTGTTCTGGACATGATAAGTCTGAGGTGTCAGTAGGACATCCAAGTAGTGATGACCTGAAGGCAGGAGGAAACGTGAGACTGCAGGAGAGAGGTAGATTAGGGAATCATCTGCACAGAGATGGCAGTAAAAGCCGGGAGAGCAAATGAGTTCTCCATGGGAATGGGTGTAAAAATGAGGAGTAGAAAAGGACCCAGAACTGAGACTTGATAGACCCCACAGTTAGAGGGTGGGAGGCAGAGGAGGAGCCAACAAAAGAGACTCTTAAATCCTCCCGTTTTTTTCTCCACATTATGTTTCCAGATCCACCCCTTCCTCTCCACCACTTAAGCTAGGACACCGGTCCAAGTGCTCATTGCTTCCTGACTAGAATACTCTTCTCAGCCTCTGTACTGGTCTCTCTGGCCTCTGGCTTCTTCCTTCTGCAATCTATCCTAAACACTAGTGCCCTGTCTCCCTAAAATCCCGCCTACAACAAATCACTGCCCCCTCCCCCTTTTTCGTGGCATTTGTTAGGTATTTACTGTGCGCCAGGCGCTGTGCTAAGAGTTGGGGTAGATAACAAGCTAATCAGACTGGACACAGTCCTTTTCCCACATGGGGCTCACAGTCTTAATCCCCACTGTACAGTTGAGGTAACTAAGGCCCAGAGAAGTGAAATGACTTGTCCGTGGTCACACAGAAGACAACTGGCAGAACAGGGATTAGAAACCAGGGCCTTCTGACTCCCAGGCCTGTGCTCTATCACGTAGGAAATGCTGCTTCTTAAAAAACTCAGAAAACTCTGAGTTACCCATTTTGCTCTGCCTCAAACTCATAATAATAATGTTGGTATTTGTTAAGCGCTTACTATGTGCAGAGCAATGTTCTAAGCGCTGGGGTAGATACAAGATAACCAGATTGTCCCACGTGAAGCTCACAGTCAATCCCCATTTTACAGATGAGGCAACTGAGGCACAGAGAAGTTAAGTGACTTGCCCACAGTCACACAGCTGGCAAGCGGCTCATGTCTTCGGACTTCAAGGCTCTCCACTAGCTGCCTCCTCCTGACCTTTCCCCTTTCTTCCCTACGTATACCTCAGCTCATACTTTATGCTTCTCCCAAGGTTACTTTACTGTACTTTCCTCTTGACCATGGATGAGAACTTTTCATTTTGAGTGAGGGGGCAAAAATGGAGCAGGGATTTTATGGGACCAGGATACAGAGATCAAGAAGACCAGAAAGCCACCATCTTAGTTCTTTCCATTCTAAGTGGAAAGCCTCAGGGTCCCCCCACCCCTTCAAACCCCACCAAACCACATTTCTCCCCACACTGCATTCCCTTACTAACCCCCCAACTTGGTGATCATGTCACCCCAGCGGCCACCCACAGCGGTTAGATGAATATTCATCTGTTCACTTCTGGCTGCTTTTCCCTCTTGCTCGTATCGAATGCTTATGCGAGTCCTCGGACTTAGGACACAATTGATTCTTGAAAAGCACGTGTCTTAAACCGAAATACTGTAAGGCAGAACAAATTTTCCTCTTAGGAACAATGTGATAAGTGGGGGATTGGTTTCTGAATAAGGTTGGCACCCAAATGACCCAAACTGTATACTCAATCGATTCCAGAGTAATTCGGCTCCTTTAATCTATTTCTATTGAGTCAGAGAGGTTCCTTGACAGGGGAGCCAGGTTTAACTTCACTGGAAAGGAAATGGATGTACTCACTGTAGCTAGTGACTCAGCCTGGGGATGGGGCACCTGACCCCACCTTCCCTCCCAGCCATTCCCACCCTTTTTCAACACCCCTCACCTCCCCCCAGCCCTCAATGTTGTCTGTTAAATCCGTTTCCCCATTTCCTCATAGTGCCTGGGCACCCCGCCCCCCACAATCCCAAAACAAGTGCCATAAAAGAAGCTGGCACTGTGCCACCCAAACCAATGTATTGCAAAACTGTAACAGGGCGGAAATTTAGAAATGTTAAGTGCTGTTCATCGTGACCAAAACATCTCAAGTGGAGGACAGCCTAGAATAGGCCTGGGTTTGAATCCTGACTCTGCAATTTGTCTGCTGTGTGACCTTGGGCAAGTGGCTTCCCTTCTCATCTGTAAAATGGGGATTAAGACTGTGTCCAACCTGATTAGCTGTATCTACCCCTGCACTTAGGAAGTACCTAACAAATACCAAATATATACTATTCGTCAGATGCTAAAACACACGCACACACATATATATACAGAGAGAGCGAGACAGAGAGAGAACGGGGCGGGGGGGGGGGATGGGATGTGTATCTGTCTGCAGATCCCTATTAGACTGTAAACTACTCTAGGAGAGGAACCGTATCTTGTACTTTTAATGCCATCTCCCAGGAGGGGTCCAGAATTATGCTCTGCAAACAGTGCTCTGCACTCAAATACCAATGACGACCTAGTTGGAGAGCCGCGTTTTGCCTCGGGCTAATTTTAGTTACTTCCAAGGAAGAACTAATTACCCAAAGGAGATGCGTGTAGATCTTCTGATCTTTAGTTGGAGACCCAACTGCAAAGCAATCATATTCCTTCATTCAAAGTACATGCCGGCAGACCCTAGGTTACAACCACCAGGAAACTGTTGCCACGGTAATTTATCTGTATTAATGCCTGCCTCCCTTTCTAATAATAATAATTAAAGTCCTTGTTAAGCGCTTACTAGGTGCCGAGCAACGTTCTAAGCACTAGGGTATCAGGTTGTCCCATGTGAGGCTCACAGTTTTAATCCCCATTTTACAGATGAGGTAACGAAGGCACAGAGAAGTGGCTTGCCCAATATCACACAGCCGACAAGAGGCGGAGCCGGGATTAGAACCCACGTCCTCTGACTCCCAAACCCATGCTTTTTCTGTTGAGCCATGCTGCTTCCCTCTAGATGGTATGCTCCCTGTGAGGAGAGAATGAGTCTACCGACTTATGGTGCACAGTGAATAAACTGGAGCTAGAGGAACAGAGTGTGTGGCTTTGGGTGCCACAGGAGATTAGTGAGATGAGGTAAGATGGGGCAAGCTGATTGAGTGCTCTAAAGCCAATGGTAAGGAGTTTCTGTTTGATGAGGAGGTGGACGGGCAGCCATGGACAACCCAATGCATTCATTCATTCAATAGTATTTATTGAGCGCTTACTATGTGCAGAGCACTGTACTAAGCGCTTGGAATGAACAAGTCGGCAACAGACAGAGACAGTCCCTGCCGTTTGACGGGCTTACGGTCTAATCGGGGGAGACGGACAGACGAGAACGATGGCAATAGAGTCGAGGGGAAGAACATCTCGTAAAAACAATGGCAACTAAATAGAATCCAGGCGATGTACATTTCATTAACAAAATAAATAGGGTAAATGCATCACTGCGAAGTGATGAAACTGATGTTTTAAGTAATTACAGTGGTTCTGATCGTAGTGATGGACTTTCCTGAGCACCCACTGGGTGCGATGTGATCTCTCCACCACTGAGAGTGGAAAATTAAGAAAACCCTGCTCCATTTTCAAGTGGATGAATTTAGAAAAAGATGGAAGACAGCTCAGAGGGGAGTTCAAAGGTGCACGCCGGTGTACATGAGAGGTCAGTCTCCTTCGAGGTTCTTCATGAAGAAAATCAATTAATGGAATGAATTTAGAGCTTAGTATATGAAGAAAACTGTACCGAGAGAATACAATAGTGTTGAAAGTCACGATCCTTGTTCTCAAGAAACTTAGAATCTGGTAGAGGAGACGATACAAAGTACTTAGCAAGGATGAACAAGAGAATGGGAAGATGAATGAGTATGCGGGCCCAAGTGCTCAGCTATGTTATGCTTGGTAGTTAGTGCTGAGGATATGACTTAGGGGGAAGAAAATGAAGTCTACTGGAGGAGGCGGGGAAAACTGGTCCGGTGGATTTAAAGGGGTATGGAATTTCAAGCAGGAAGAAGGTAATGAGAGGCGGGAGAGTCAAGACCCCAGGCACGGGGAGAAGGTGAGGAATGAACAGTGTGAGCTTCTACTCTGGCAGCTCCACCACAAAAATATTACAACTCATCACCAATAATGGTATTTACTGAATGCTTCCTATATGCACAGAACTGCCGAATTATCCTTCTAAAGAACTTTATGAGGCATTTCACCCCCCTCCTCACAAATCTCCAGTGGTTGCCTATCAAAGTCCGTATCAAACAAAAACGCCTATTGGCCTCAAAGCTATCACCATGCCCCTTCTTACCTCACCTCCCTTCTCTCCTTCTACGTCCCTGCCCGCACACTCTGTTCCTCTACAGCTAACATTTCCACTATGCCTTGTTCTCGCCTGTCCCGTCTACCTCTGGCCTGGAACACCCTCCCTCCTCAAATCCACCAGACAATCACACTTCTCCCCTTCAAAGTCCTACTGAAGGCTCACTCCTTCCATGAGGCCTTCCCAGACTAAGCCCCCACTGTTCCTCAGCTTCCCCTCCCCTCCACATCGCTTAGACTCACTCCCTTTTCTCTATCCCCTTTCCCCACCCCACAGCACATGGGGATATGATTCTATTTATTTATACTGATGCTTGTTTACATGCTTTGATGTCTGTCTCCCCGCTTCAACCTGTAAGCCCGGCATGGGCAGGGATTGCCTCTCTTTATTGCTGAATTGTACTTTCCAAGTCCTTAGTACAGTGGTCTACACACAGTAAGTGCTCAATAAATACGACTGAATGAATGAACTGTATTAAGCACGCGAGAGAGTACACAGAGTTAGCAGACACATTCCCTGCCCACAAGCTTATATCATTTAAGTAATGTTGCGCAGTTATGTTTTGGATAACTTTTTTTGAATTTCTGTACAACCATTAAACAATAGTTTAGGGATATTTCATGTTCCAGTATCTAGCATACTTTTCTAGAAGACCTAGAAGGCCTTTTAATTGACAACCCGTACTCCTGAGGGTAAACGCACCCCATGACAAAAGCGCATTTTCAAGCAATATAACACTGCTGTATTGAGGGGGAGACCCATACAAATATACAGAAGACACAAAGCCTAGTGAAAAAAGCATTAGGGAGTCAGAGTAACTGGGTACTAATCCCGGTACTGGCGATTTCTGTCACGTGACCTTAAGCAAGTCACTTAACTTCTCTGGGCCTTACTTTCCTCAACTGTAAAATGGGGATTCACTACTTATTCTCCCTCCTATTTAGACTGTGAGCCCCAGGTGGGACAAGGACTGTTTCCAACTTAACTTGAATCAACCCCAGTGCTTAGAACAGTGCTTGACACATAGTAAGAGTTTAACAAATACAATAATGATAATAATATTTAATACACATATAGAAAGAAGTGCTAGGTACAGCTGGCAAATGGAAAAATCAACACATATCAACCTTTTTTCACACAGCCCAGAGTTTCTTTAGAAAACATTCTGTCACTAGGCCTAGTTTGTTCTACTGAGATGCACTACGCTTATATTCAGAGTTCAGCTGCGCTTCTCCAAAAGACAGTGAAATTTCAAGGCAGTTCTACAAATTATACTCGGGCACAGCAACGGCGCTTACAAGAGGGCATTTCTGAGATGCAGTCTGGCTCGCTGAAACTTGGCACCTGTATCCCGATTCCACTCTCCCTCACTAACTTCGCTCTGTGACCTTGAGCAAGTCTCGAACCCTCTCTGGGCCTCTACTGACTCGCCTTTGAAACGAGGACAGTGCTGAGAGCATCTGCCTGAGGTTGATGCTGAGAAACCGAAATGCGTCTTTTTGGCAACAACGGAGTGTTATTTAGCATTTATATGATTCAAGATGAGACTGTCCACAAGGTCCGTGGCCCTCCAGCAAGATGGCACTGGTACAGGGGAAGCAAACCCTGCTTGGCAGAGGGGACCTGCCAATGCAATCAAAGGAAGGGGCCCGAAGACAAGGAACTAAAAAAAAAACAGCCCAGCTGCGGCCTTGTGAGACCACCCCCCCCCCCAGGCTCTTTGGCTGCTGAATTCCCTTTTTCTTTTGTTTTTTTAATTAAAAAAGAATAACATCCCCTGGAGGAAAAGATATTTATCAATTTGCAGCAGTGGGGCAGCGGGCTGGAGAAGCAGCGTGGCCTAATGGTTAAAGCATGGGCCTGAGAGTCGGAGGGACCTGGGTCCTAATCCCGGCTCCGCCATTTGGCTGCTGTGTGACCTTGGGCAAGTCACTAAGCTTTTCTAGGTCTCAGTTACCTCATCTGTAAAATGGAGATTAAGACTGTGACCATGTGGGACATGGACTATTTCCAACCTGATCACCCTGAATCTACCCCAGCACTTAGAAGAGTGACTGGCACATAGTAAGAGGTAACAAATATCATTAAAAAAAAAAGTGAAGCTCACTACAGAGAGAGATGGAGAAAAGCAGAGAGACGGTAGCTGCATGGGGATTCCAGTTTTGACCTTTCATAACCTGCCCCCTCCTTTTAGTTCAAAAAGAAACCCGGTCCCCCTTTCCTCCCCATAATACTTTCCTTTTTCTCTTTAACCGTACTTGCGAAGTACCGGTCTTTTTCAGAGATCACAGGAGGGAAAGGCTTCGCCAAGCCAACCACTTCAGTGCTCGGGCTTGAAATGATCAGGGGGGCTTTGGTGCGTCGCCGATCCTGAAACTCGGAGTTGCTCTGTTCCACTGATGCAGTGAGTTTCCATCCCATTTAATCTGAGATCTAGACACGAACCTGGCCAATTGAGCAGACTCAACCTGCCGACTCGTCCAGCTTCTTGAAGACAAAGGTATGGAGAGCACTGTATGGAGGGCTGAGTGGACTGCAGGACATTTTACCCATAGGTCTACGGCGACAACGGAAATGCTCATCTTTCGCTGCAGCCTGTCAAGACGACGGGATTTCCGGTCTTTTACGTGTGGAGAAATTGAAGGTAAACGCTCGAGAGAGCCCAGCGGAAGGGAACCAAAGCATGGTTCCCCGCCTGCAAGGAGCTCACAGTCTAATCAGTGGTATTTATTGAGCTCTTCCCGTGTGCTCAGCACTGTACTGAAAGCTGGGGCGAGTACAATAAAATAAAGGGAGTGGGATTTGCAGGGCTCTAAGAGAAGGGAGGCCCTCCGGGCTGTCCGGATGTCAATGTTAGGGTCTCCTCCCCACCCTCCGGCTTGCCATTAGGGACCACGGCCGGAATGAATCTGGGGTCCCCACTCCCCGCCATACTTCTAGTTGCTTCTCCACTGTGTCAGCAGAATATGACTCACATGGCCTAACGGATAGAACATGGGCCTCAAAGTCAGAAGGTCCTGGGTTCTAATTAATAATAATAATGTTGGTATTTGTTAAGCCCTTACTATGTGCAGAGCACTGTTCTAAGCGCTGGGGGAGACACAGGGGAATCAGGTCGTCCCACGGGAGGCTCACAGTCAATCCCCATTTGACAGATGAGGTAACTGAGGCCCAGAGAAGTGAAGTGACTTGCCCACAGTCACACAGCTGACAAGTGGCAGAGCAAGTGGCTCTTGCCACTGAGCCACGCTGCTTCTCTAATGTTGGTATTTGTTAAGCGCTTACTATGTGCAGAGCACTGTTCTAAGCGCTGGGGTGGATACAGGTAATCAGGCTGTCCCCCGTGGGGCTCACAGTTAATCCCCATTTTACAGATGAGGTAACTGAGGCACAGAGAAGTTAAGTGACTCGTCCACAGTCACACGGCTGGCAAGTGGCCGGTCCGGGATTCAAACCCATGACCTCTGACTCCCAAGCCCGTGCTCTTTCCACCGAGCCATGCTGCTTCTCCGCACTTGTCTGCTGTGACCATGGACAAGTCACTTAATTCCTCTGTGTCTCAGTTACCTCATCTGTAAAATGGGGATGATGACTGAGCCCCATGTGGGTCAGGGACTGGGTCCAACCCAATTTGCTTGTGTCCACACCAGTGTTTAGTACAGTGCCTGGCACATGGTAAGAGCTTAAAAAATACCACGATTATTATTATGTGGAATAGGGACTGTGTCCAACCCGATTAACTTTTATCGACCCCAGTGCTTAGAACGGTGCTTGACACACAATAAGCGCTTAACAAATACCATCATTATTATTATTATCCCATGTCCTCCTGGACTGTGGAAGATTAAATAAAAGGTACTCGAAGAGCAGGGGAGGGGGATGCGCTGATGGCCCAAAGGATCGCAGGGCCCCAAGTGTATCATTCAGAGGCCCGGGGTCCAAAGCCCAATTCCTCCCCATTCCCACAAGAGGTGTTCCTCCAGAGGGTTGGGCCCGACTCTCCCCCGTGTAGATCGGCCCAGTCGAAGAAGGGGAGGTCACGGCTCTTTGCCCGGGCTGGGAAAGTGGCAGAGAGTCAAGATGCAGACCGGTGAAATGGAAATGACAAGGCCTGAAAGCCATGGGGAAGGGCTAACATTTCAGAGGCCCTCCACAGCGCGCCGCACAGAATGCCCCTTTTGTGCCTCGACCAGCACGCGGCTTAATGCGAGCGGAGCTGTGTCACTGCCCCCGTCAGGGGATGATGGAGACTGGCAACATGGAGTGCCCCAGGAGACTCCTGTCAACTGGAGGAATGCTCCTGCCTGACAGCGGACCCTCTGTCTAGCAGGAGGAGGAGGAGGAGGAGGAAGCGGTGGTCCTGGAGCCGGCACGCTGGGATTTCTCCACTGCCCGAGACAAAATAGGCCTTCATCCGGGTGGAGGGTCCAAATAGAGGCCTCTGCCTTGTGCTCACAATCCCCTGGCAGTACAATCGCTCCCATTTAGAAAGCCATTAGTTACCAGAGAAGAAAACACTCGCTACGATTTTGATTTTTCATTTTGATGACATGTATTGGCATTTCAGAAGGACTATTACCGAAATTGACACTGCAGGCGAGGATTTCCCAAGGCCTGTGGTCTACAGCCCCTCTGTGTGTGTGCGGGTTGAGTTGGGGGAGGCGGGGCGGCAAGGGAGCCGCCAACTGGGGGAGGGAGGCAGCTGAGACCTTGAAGAAAATCCCAGCCTAGAGGCAACACTCTCCCCTCACCCACCTCCCTGCCCAGCCGGATCCGCTCCCGGCCGTGGGCCTCGGATTTTCCGATCTCGACGGTGCTGAAGCCAGACGCGGGCCTTGAAGCCACTCTTGAACACTGATGAATATACCCGCAAAAGCCAACCCGTTTGCCCTCCAAAGCCAAGACACGGGACGTTGGCCCCTGAGAACTGCAGTTTGGAGCCTTCTGGAGAAAATGGAAGCCGGCTGAAGAGAGCTCTATGTACCTGAGGCCAGAGACTGAACCCGACTGATCAGAGGAGAGGGAAGGAGCACAAGCCTGGGAGTCGGAGGACCTGGGTTCTAACACCTACTCCACCGCTTGTCTGCTGGGTGGCCCTGGGCAAGTCACATCGCTTCTCTCTGTACCGTGGTTACCTCATCTATAAAATGGGGATTAAGACTGCGAGCCCTACATAGGACAGGGACTGTATCCAACCTCATCAGCTCCGATCGACCAAGTGCTTAGTACAGTGCTTGGCCCATAGTAAGACCTTAACAAATACCATAAAAAAAGTGCTTAGCAAAAGCCATTTTTTTGAAAAAGGAAGGGGCAGATGGGAAGTAACCACAAGTAAAGAAAAACAGAGTCATCTCTCGTTCCTGCCAACGGTCAGAAAATTAAGCAATGGGTAAACAGAAATAACCTACCCCGGGCGGGTGGGCAAAAACCACAGCAGTGGAGATCACGTCTCTCTGACAAAACGCTCCCCATCCTGGAGAACCAAGGCCATCTTGTCTCATCACAAAAACAGAGAAGCCTCACAATTTGCTTTCGGCCGAGTAATTTAAATTCTGCAGAGAAACTAGATCTCCAAACTTGAAGTCATCGCTGGAATATCGCTTTTTAAAAAAATCAATACGTACCACCCCCACAAACCCTCCCACCTCTCCCCCGGCGTGAGGCAGGAATCTCAGCTATTGAATCGTCAGGAAAGACGATCCGGAGGGACTGGGCCCAGCACCCTCGTCTGCGAGGATTTATTGAGGGAGATTGGCTCCGAACACCAATTCTTTAATTAAAAAACAGACCGGAGCGAGCTGGTCAGTTGAGGGAGAGGCCACTGGTGGAACTTAAGGCAGCTCCGCTGGATGTCTCTCAAGAGTCGAGAGATGCCGACTCTTGTTTCGAAGACCCGAAACGGCACGTTCCCGGGGCCCTTTTGGAACCGTGGAGGAATCGGGTGTCTGGGGGGGGGGGGGAGAGAAGATTCCCAGAGGTCCCTCCGTCCGATGTCCGGGGCTTTTGCAGAGAGGGTAGTTGTTCCTGACCAGATTCTTCATTTCAGCAGGCTGCAGACCCGCTCCAGAAGCAGAATGCGGGCCAGCCATCTTGGTGTTAGTCCCTTGCCCTTTAAACTCCCATCAGTATTCAAAATTATCATTTTCCCAGAGAAGGTCTCAGAGTCCAGGAACTCAAATCACAATAATATTAATGTGGTAGTTATAAAGCGCTTACTGCATACTAAGTGCTGGAGTAGATACAAAATGATCAGGTCCCACATGGGGCTCGCAGTCTGAGTAGCGGGGAGAAGAGGTACTGAATCCACATTTTGCAGATGAGGGCACTGAGGCACGGACACGTTAAGTGACTTGCCCAAGGTCACAATGCAGGTAAGCGCAGAGCCAACCTTAGAATTCTGATCCTCTGATTCCCAGGAGAGTGCTTTTTTTTTTTTTTTAATAGTATTTATTAAGCATCTACTATGTGCCAGGCACTGTGTGAGGCGCTAGGGTAGATACTAGATAATCAGATTGGACATGGTCCACGTCCCACATGGGGCTCACAGTCTTCATCCCCGTTTCCCAGATAAGGTAACCGAGGCCCAGAGAAGCGAAGCGATTTGCCCCAGTTCACCCAGCAGACAGGTGGCAGGGCCGGGATTAGAACCCAGGTCCTTCTGACTCCCAGATTCGGGCTCCATCCACTAGGCCTCGCTGCTCCTACATGAACAGAGCCGAGGGGACACCTTTCCAGCCCCCGGCAGCACCGGTTAAACGTACTCTGAGGAGGCACAATGGCTCTCTGGACTGGAAAAACAGCCGTTAATGGCTGCACAAGTCTCTTAGAGACACGGCACACAGTTGAAGGCATTCAAACAAAGACCCCATTGATCGGGAAGGTGGATTCCACGGTGTCGAAAGGCCAAGACGCAGGGGATGCTAGTTTTTCATCTTCCCTTAGCCTTACTCGGGGAACCGAGGAAACAGATGGGAATGACTCAGTCAGCCTTTCGCCGGGAGTGTCAGCTCATCCCCACAGTCAAGCTAGGCTACTGAAGCGGACCCTGGAGCGCCTGTGAGAGACTACAGATTCTTTGCCGGTATACCTCCCTTCCGTCTCCTAAAAGCGACTGGAGACGCTTCTCAGTTAAAATTCCAAGGATCCAAGGAAGTAGGAATATCCCTGGGTCCAAAGGTGTGAAATCATAATAAGCCAGCCTCTGGATCATCTTTAAAATCATATGTTGCTAATTAACTCGACACCTGGAAACAAGGATGACTGAATAACAATCTCCAGTTGGCTCACAAACCATCATCACCTTCCTAAACAGGCTTAGCTATCAGGCTTTCGCAGGGAGACTCCAAAGAACCCTTTGGGCTGTTTCCCTTAGCGCTTCCGGTACCGGGGACCATTTCTGCTTTCCGGGCCTCGAGGCCGCCTTAAGAACCAAGGAACTGATTGGGGGCCCAAATTCTGGAGGGGGTGGGGGACGGATGGTAAGTCAAACTCCAGGGCCAGCTTGACGCAAGGTCGGATCGACAGGGTGTAGTCAAAAGGTCATGAGTTCTAATTCCGGCTCCGCCACTTGTCACCCGTGTGACTCTGGGCAAGCCCCTTCGCTTCTCTGTGGGGATTGAGACCGTGCGCCCCACGTGGGACGGGGATTTGTGTCCGGCCGGATTTGCCTGTATCCACCCCAGCGCTTATAACAGTGTCTGGCACATAGTAAGCACTTAACAAGTACCATAATTGTTAGTATTATCGACTTTTTCTCCTTCAGGATGAAGGAGTTTCAACAAACAGCAGGTGATTGTTGGGGGGGTGAGAAAGGAGAAGGGCTGACTCCTGAAAACAAGAGATTCCCCCTCCACCCTAAACGGCTAAAAAGCAACAGCCGCGACTGGGCTACCACGGGGATTTGCCCAGCCTAACTGTACAATGTAAACACCTCCAACGGTTGCCTATCAACCTCCGCTCCAAACAAAAACTCCTCACTCCAGGCTTCAAGGCTCTCCATCACCTCGCCCCTTCCTACCTCTCCTCCCTTCTCTCTTTCCACCGCCCACCCCGCACGCTCCGCTCCTCCGCCGCCCACCTCCTCACCGTCCCTCGGTCTCGCCCATCCCGCCGTCGACCCCCGGGGCCACGTCCTCCCACGGTCCCGGAACGCCCTCCCTCCTCACCTCCGCCAAACTGATTCTCTTCCCCTCTTCAAAACCCTACTTAAACTCACCTCCTCCGAGAGGCCTTCCCAGACTGAGCTCCCCTTCTCCCTCTACTCCCTCCACCCCCACCTTCACCTCTCCGCAGCTTAACCCTCTTCTCCCCCCGCCCCCTCTGCTCCTCCCCCTCTCCCTTCCCATCCCCTCGGCACTGTACTCGTCTGCTCAACTGTATATATTTACATTACCCTATCTATTTTGTTAATGAAACGTACATCGCCTTGATTCTATTTAGTTGTCGTCGTTTTTACGAGATGTTCTTCCCCTCGACTCTTTTTATCGCCATCGTTCTCGTCCGTCCGTCTCCCCCGATTAGACCGTAAGCCCGTCAAACGGCAGGGACCGTCTCTATCTGTTGCCGACTTGTTCGTTCCAAGCGCTTAGTACAGTGCTCTGCACATAGTAAGCGCTCAATAAATACTATTGAATAAATGAATGAACAATGGATTATTCCCCAAGACCTTCCCTCATATCCAATGGAGGGTCACCAGAGTATGGAAAAGGGGGCTTCAGAGAATCTTTAGCTCCACAAACATAACAAAGTTGGGATTGACTGAGATCACGTTCACACCTCAGAGATCATTCCTGACCCTTGCATTTAACCCCCCGAAGCTTTCGCTCAGCATACTCCCATTTGCTGCCAAAGAAGTATTCTTGTTGTGTGTGCGCGCATGTTTTTAATGGCACTTGTTAAGCACTTATTATATGCCAGGCACTGTACTAAGCCCTGGGGTAGATACAAGCTCATCAGTTTGTACACAGTAACTGTCCTATGTGCCGTTGGCTGCCTTAAACATTATTATTAATCCCCATTTTACAGAAACGGTAACTGAGGCAGAGAGAAGTGACTTGCCCAAATCACACGGCAGACAAGTGGCAGATTTGGGATTAGAACCCAGGTCCTCTGACTCCCAGGCCCGTGTCCTTTCATCTAGGCCGCACTGCTTCTCTTGTTTTCCCGGAGGAAAATTCTGATTTTTTCAAACCACTAGAGACCTGTTAGAATGGTTCTATTATGTAATAGATGTACAATTGCATTTTGGGATAAATTCATCACAGACTGAGAACTATCCTGCTTTTCCAATGAATATCCCTATTTGTGGCCAACTGCAAATTCAGTCAGTTGCAAAAGCAGACCAGAATTTCAGGGTCAGAATCTTTATGACCTCTTTCAGGGTCAGAATCTTTATGACCTCTTTGAAAGTATTTCCAAGTCACACCAACAGACACAACGGTCGTCATTTCCCTGCCAACCTGCCAACCTACGTGATTTTTGCATTCATTAGATTAAAAGCTCCTTGAGGGCACGGATGAAGTTTGATATTTCTTCCGCACATTTCCCAAGGGTTTGTTTTTTTTTAGTACAGTGCTCTACACCCAGCAAGCACTCAAACACTTTGTTGAAGGTGATGACGGGACTTGGCTGTTTTAGCTAATATCTGGAGGCAAGCTTTAAAGGGATGCATTGACTCTGTCTGTTCAATAATTTCAACCCTTGGGATTCGAGAGTACTTCTGCCTAGTGGAACCTCAGAGCTTCCCGATGGAACACTGTAAACAGACATCTGAAGTAGAAGATATTGAATGCAGATTTCCTAGATCAGGTCAGTGTTAGCTGCCCTGAATCCAAAAAGAGCCCTCTCTCTTTGATTTGGGGAAAAAAATAAAAAGAATAGATGATTCTTTTAAATCTTTCTGACTGTGACAAACATATCTCTGCTGGCTGTGTTCTGAACGCTCAGTCAACACCTCAAGTCTGTTCTGAAGTTCCCTCTTCCCAAACCCTCTCTTCTTCAGCCTAAATAACCCCAATTCCTTTAACCTGTCCTTAGAGGGGCTATTTTGTTTTGTTTTTTTAATGGTATTTGTTAGGCACTTACTATGTGCCAGGCACTGTACTAAATGCTAGGGTAGATCCAAGCTAATTAGGTTGGACACAGTCCATGTCCTACATTGTGCTCACAGAGTAAACCCCATTTTACAGATGAGGTAACAGGCGGAGAGATATGAAGTGACTTGCCCAAGGTCACACAGCAGACAAGTGGCAGAGCCAGAATTAGAACCCAGGTCCTTCTGATTCTCAGGCCTGTGCTCTATCCACTGACCACGCTGCTTCTCAAGTCTTTCTCTGCTTCTTCATTTTTCATTGCTCTTCCTGGGTCCCCTCCAATCCCTTCAAATTGTTCCCGAGATGAAGATCTCACGCATTCTAATGGCATCTCTATTACGAGGAAATGGGTTCGCTTTCTTGGCCCTAGAAGAACTGAACAGCCACGTTTTCAACCTCCCTGATGTGGAATTTTCACCCTCCCTGACGTGGAACAAGGCAGTGGGGGCAAACAGCCTGTCTCGGAGAACAGGAAAGAAGCTTCCCCTCCGGCTTTGCAGGGTGACCTCGGGGAAGTCATTTCACCGCATCTGTGAGCCGGGAGCCCTCTACTGAACAATTTTGATTTGAAAAAAGAATGTTCTAATGGGGATTAAGACTGTGAGCCCACTGTGGGACAGGGACTGTGTCCAACCTGATTACCTTGTATCTGCTCCAGTGCTTAGAACAGTGCTTGGCACACTGTAAGCACTTAACAAATATCATTCTAAATACCATCAAAGGTTGCAAAAAGACCCCGAGGAGCTACTTGTCGGACTGAAATGGCTGTATTTTTGACCAAACCAAATGCCACAGCACCCCACAGACCTGAAGAAGAGCGCTTACCTGAACGGCACTTCCTCTTGGGGGACATCCACATAATAACGAATGAAAAACCTCTCGGAGTCCTCCCGCTCTCCGTCAGAAATGACACTGCCGTTGAGTTTGGAAACTGAGGGCAACCTGGAATGGAAGACCAGATTCATGACACTCTGAAACCCCGAACTAGAGACACACCTCCAAATCTCATCTACTCCATCGCCAATCCTTTCCCACGTTCTCCTTCGGGCCAGAAACCTTGTCCTCCTTCGTATCTGACAGTTCACTACCCTCCCCATCTTCAATTCCCCCCTATAACATATACGCCATACATATATATAATGGCACATAATAATACTTATTGTATTATATAATATATATTATAATAGTACTTGTTATGCGCTTTCTATGTGCCAAGCACTGTTCTAAGAACTGGAGTAGATACAAGTTAATCAGGTTGGAAACAGTCCCTGTCCCACATGGGGCTCACACTCTTAATCTCCATTTTACAGATGAGGTAACTGAGGCACAGAGAAGTTAAGTGACTTGACCCAGGTCACACAGTAGGCACATGGCAGAGCCGGGATTGGAACCCAGGATCTTGACTCCCAGGCCTATGCTATTATAATAATAATAACAGCTGTGGCTTTTGTTAAGCACTTGCTACGTGCCAGACTGGGCCAGACCCTGTACTAAGCACTGGGGTAGATACAAGCAAGTCGGGTCGGATTCCGTCCCTTGTCCTACGTGGGGCTCGCAGTCTCGATCCCCATTTTATAGATGAGGTAACCGAGGCCCAGAGAAATGAGTGACTTGCCCAAGATGACACCGCAGACAAGTGGCAGAGCTGGGATTAGAACTCATTACCTTCTGGCTCCCAGGCCTGGGCTCTACGCCTTCCATGAGGCTTTACCCAAACTAAACCCTCATCTCCCCTATTCGCCGTCTCTTCTGCATCCTAGATGCATTTGGCTCTGTACCCCTCATGGACTTCGATACTCACTCCAGCCCCACGGCACTTCCGTGCATACCCTTCTACTCCATTTCCTCTATCTGCAGTTTATTTTAACGTCTGTCTCGTCCTCTAGACTGTGAGCTCCTTGTGGGTAGGGAACCTCATCTACCAAGTCTACCGTACTCTTCTTTCCCAAGTGCTTCGTACAGTGCTTGGTAGGCGGACACACAACAGAGACTGCTGGTTGAACACTGACATCGCTCTAGCTACAATAGCAGAAAAACCTGAGGTCTGAACTCTGAAAGCTCGGGTCCGTACATTCCCATTGAGTCAGTGGTGTAAGCCCGGTGTGGGCAGGGATTCTATTGCTGAATTGTACTTTCCAAGCGCTTAGCACAGTGCTCTGCATATGGAAAGCACTCAATAAATATGACTGACAATGAATGAACGAGTGAATAAGAAGAGAAGTGGACACGCTAGAATGGCCACTGAAGCCAGACTCTGAGCTCTGACTGGGCCTTAGTGGACATCCTCTAGACTGTAAGCTCATTACGGGAAGGGAACACGTCTGCTAATTCTGTTCCATCGCTCTGTGCATAGTAAATGCTCGGTAAATACCACTGATTGCTCTGCCCCCAGTAAGCGCTCACTAAATGCCACTGATAGATTCCTGTTCTCTGGGAACCAGATTCTACAGAGAAAAGGGCTCTGAAGATACGTGTAATAATAATGACGACGATAGTATTTGTTAAGTGCTTACTATGTGGCAAGCACTACTCTAAGCGCTGGGGAGGGTACAAGGTAATCAGGTTTTCTCATGCGGGGCTCACAGTAATAATAATAATGTTGGTATTTGTTAAGCGCTTACTATGTGCGGAGCACTATTCTAAGCGCTGGGGTAGATACAGGGTGATCAGGTTGTCCCACGTGAGGCTCACAGTCTCAATCCCCATTTTAACAGATGAGGTAACTGAGGCACAGAGAAGTTAAGTGACTTGCCCACAGTCACACAGCTGACAAGTGGCAGAGCTGGGATATTACTCCCCATTTTACAGATGCGGAACCTGAGGCCCAGAGAAGTTAAGTGTGCCCAAAGTCTCTCGGATGACAAGTGCCGAAGCCAGGATTAGAACCCACGACCTCTGACTCCTAAGCCCGTGCTCTTTCCACTAAGCCACGCTGTTCTGAAGATGGGAACTCGGAACATTAGGACGAAATCAGGACTCGAAACAAAAAAAATCAGGTAGCTCGAAGGATCCCCTAGGGTGCCCTGAAGGACTTTGGCTTTCTTATAAGGAAGCTAAATTTTGACACCTCCTCCTTTATAAAAAGAACTTATATGTATGGTAATGCACTGTCAGGGAGCCAAGCGGCTGGTGTATGCCGTTTCTTAGCACAAAAAAAAAAAATCAATACTCCGTTTCAAGAGTCCTCTTCCTTTAGGGCTCACTGGGTCCAGAGCCTAGCCTTCTCAGCCTCCAAGTGTTCTACCTAATGGAGAGATGGATCCGAGCCCCGGCTCCCTCTGGCATTCTGATCACCAGCTTAGGATACGTGCTCGAGAGACTTTTCGATGGCTTGTGGGAGGTAGAAGAGGGAGGTGGGGGGGGGAGGGGGGAGTTTGGGGGAGAGCTCGAGAAAGGTAAACTTCTTAAAGTCAAATCTATGATTTAAGCCGAGAACAAAGATGATTAGAAGCTCGCGGCTCTGGGGAAAAGCCATCCTCTCTGACTGCAGATAGCTATTTATACTGGCAAGTCTTATGGAAAATAAGGTCTGTTTTAATAAAACAGAGTCTCCCCCCTTAACGCACTCTTCCTCCAGTTTAAGAGCGCACTCCAAATATTCTAATTATCACCGAGTAAAAATGGAACAGACTCTCTGGGGGAGCTTTCAGTGCTCTCATTGGGCCTAATTTGGTTGCTGCTGTCTTCCTCCCCCCGCCACCCCCTGAATCAATTACCCTTTTCACTCAGAATCTGAGGGTGCGAAAGCATCCTCCCGAGCCGTCGGTCCTCCCTAGCCTCAGCAGGCGGATGGAAACTGTCCCCTGACATCGGCGCACCTCTCTTAAGGCCAATCCAGAATCCCCCCTCCCACCCCACCCCACTCCGAGGACGCTCCCTGACCAAGATAGGCGAACAACACTAAGCACCAGACCTGGCTATTACCAACTTCCTGCGTTCTTCGGTCGTGTACGGCTGGAGAAGAGGAATCCCGAGTAACCTCACTTCTTCAAGTTTGGGGAAGGAATTCAGTTTGTCGATGTCTTCCCAGGAATGCAGACCTGCTTTAAGAAATGATTGATTTAGGGAAACGGAGACGACCAGGTGACTTGAATGTGTAAGGCTTAAAGGAAAACCAAACGTGACAAATGATTTATTGTCCGAAACGGAAGGGTTGCAGCCTTCGCCAAGGACGTGCGGTATCGGTTTCCTTACGCTGCTCTGCTCGGATGGCTCCATTTTAACCGGGAATGGGGGAGAGAGATGGAGAGGGGGCACACTCGGGCCTGGAAAAGTAGCCCCACTCGCCGATGTCTGTTTTTCTAGGCGGGTTTGGATGAATTCAAGGATCGGAGGGCCAACTCTCTGTTCCTTCGGTGGATCGAGACGAGACTGGAAGTCTCGAGACGAATTTAAATACACTAATTACAAGGGGGCCGTTAGAGGTCATTAGAAAAAATAAAGTTACAGACAACAGACACCAATCCCTAACTGTGGGTTGGAGGGTAAGAAGTGAAGCAGTGTGGCCCAGTGGAAAGAACGAGAACCTGGGAGTCGGAGGACCTAGGTTCTAATCCCGGCTCTGACGCGAGTCTGTGTGTGACCTTGGGCAAGTGTCTTAACTTCTCTGTGCCTGTTACCTCATCTGTAAATTGGGGATTAAATCCCACATCAGCATGGCACAGTGGAGAGAGCACAGGCCTAAGAGTCAGAAGGTCATCGGTTCTAATCCCGGCTCCGCCACTTGTGTGCTGTGGGACTTGGGCAAGTCACTTCACTTCTCTGTGCCTCAGTTCCCTCATCGGTAAAATGGGGATTGAGACTGTGAGCCCCATGTGGGACAGGGACTGTGTCCAACCCGATTTACCCCAGTGCTCAGGACAGTGCCTGGCACTTAGTAAGCAACTAACAAATACCACAATTATTATTATTATTATTATTCCTCCTACTTAGACTGAGAGATCCCTGTAGGATAGACCGTGTCCAACCTGATTAATTTGTACCTACTCCAGGGCTTGGCACACAGTAAGCACTTAGCAATACTGATGATAGTAATGATAGTAATAATAAGGAGGGCAACCAGCACCGCGCTCTCGGCAAGCCTCTTCTGGAAGAGGGAGAATACTGGTCCAGATGGATCAGACCGCTTATGGGAAATGCACTCGCATGGCCAGACAAGAGACAAAGCCACTGGCAGTACGTACGAGGAGGAATCCATCCCTAGACCTCATATTAGCCTGCAAGTCCCCACCTCACTTCACCCCGGAAGTCAGAGAGGTGACGACTTGGGATCCTGGCTGGACTCACTGGTGGGTCAGTCAACCCCCCAACTCTCCCGAGATGAGGCCTCAAAAGGAGTGAGATCGACGAGGGAAGGCACAAGTTGCAGCCAACGCTGAGCTCTGTTTCTGACCGGCAAGATATTTATGGTGGCTATGAGGGCCTTTGTGAATCCATAGCCAAGTTTTCACACAACAAAAATTGGAGGGAAAAGAGGGAGCTGGAGACAAGACTCCAAGGTAATCCTTAGGACTCTCTGCAATAGCTTTCACGTCTCGATTTTTTGGGCCAGAGTACTCACAGGAGCCTCCGCAAAACAAATGGTCAGACAAATGTCAGCTGAGATCCCTAAAGCTACTGCAGTGAATTAACAACGGGCTTTTCAGTGCAGCGATCAAATTCCCCCTTTTGTCGTGAGCAAATGTTCCAGACTGGTCAATACTTGGCCCCGACCAGGGAAACTGTCCCGGAATAATAGAGATCCGTCATGGGTCCCTTTCACAATGCACCTGAATCTATTTCGCACAACACCGCGGTTCCATCCTGCTTCTGACAAGAGCGGAAAAGGGAGAGCAACCATTTAGGAGCACTTCGATTCATCAGAACTATTCCAAGTCCTGACTGCCCTCTTGCATCCAAGAGGACATTTCTACCCAAAAGGGACAAAACCCCAAATCAGCTTAAGGAGCTTTTTAAAATTATCATTGTTACTACTATTAATGGTCATTAATCGACGGTATGTACCGAGCGCTCACTACGTGCACAGCGCTGTACTAAGTGCTTCGGAGAGTACAATCCAAAGAGTTGGCAGACGCTTTCCCTACCCGCAATGAGTCTGTAGGGTAGAGAGACGTTAATATAAATTCATTATTTCATTCAGTGGTATTTATTGAGCGCTCACTGTGCGCAAAGCACTGTACTAGGCTCTTGGGAGAATACAACAACAGACACATGTCCTGCCCACAAGGAGCTCAAACAATTTATAACACGCAATTTATTTGTTCAGCGTTTACTATGTGTCACGCAGTGTTCTAAGTGCTGGAGTAGGTACGATTTAATCAGGTTAGACACGATTCCTGCTCGCCACGGGGTTCGTAGTCTAAGGCCGGTGGGGCGGAGGGTCACGAACGAGAGTTTACACTTGAAAAGTAAAACTGCTCCCATGGGCAGCAACACATTTTCCTTCCATCCAACTCTTCTCCACCCCAACAGAGCTGCAGAACGAGCTTCACCACTTTTCGTTCTGAGCCGGGGGTTATTTTTAGTTCCTAAACAGTTTTAGACTAAAAATGTTCAGCCTTGTAGAAGGTTGGGGGAGGAGAGATGGAGGAAGATAGCCGAGGATCAATAGCCTCTGAAGGGTCGACAGGAAACAGGGGAGTCCTATAAACGACCACAAGACTGGCCGCGGAGTCACAACCTTGAAATCCAGGTGGGTCGTTTAAAAAGACGTCTCCTCGGAACCTTCTTCTCATTCCCTTGCACCATCCTCTTTGTCCAATTCCCTCTCCCTTGAGCGTCGCCTTTGAGCTCGGATCTTTTGGACACTTGATGCTGCCCCACCCTCAGCCCTAAACCGCTCCCATTCATATCCATAATTCATCTATTTATATTAATATTAATGTTTCTCCCCCTCCAGACTGGAAGCGCCTTGCGGGCAGGGAACGTGTCTGCCAACTCGGTTGTATTGTACTCTCTCCAGTGCCTCGTACAGTGCTCTGCACAGAGTAAGCGCTCAAAATATACTATCGATCGACTGACGGACTACACAATTACTTCAATACTTTAACATACCATCTATGTAGCGCTAATTTAATATTTAGCGTGGCACCAACAAGCACACACTCTAGCCGGCTCAACGGGGAACAATTTCCCGCTGGAGGCAATCCGCCGGCCCAGAAACCCAAATAAGCTGGGGCTTCTTGCTTCCTGCTGTCTGTCTCCCCCTCTAGAATGTAGGTTTGTTGTGGGCAGGGAATGTGTCTGGGTTATATTCGACTCTCCCAAGCGCTTAGTACAACGCTCTGCACACAGTAAGCACTCAATATACGACCGACAGACTGGGTTTCAGTACCTCACCTGACTTGTGGAGGCTGATGGATCTCAGGTTGGGAAACAACCTGGCCAGGGAGTCGGCTGGCTCCTCGATGGAAGTCAGGTGATTATTGGCCAGGATGAGGGTGTCCAGCGAAGGGAACATAACTCCTAACTTGCGGATTTCCGTCCAGTCCTGCAGGTTATTGTCAGTTATATGGAGTAGCTTGAGAGACTGACAGCAAACAGAAGAACAAGACACTGTTTCGTAGTCATTAAGGCACAGGAAGAGTTCCTCCAACCTGTAAAAAAAAGTGGGGGAGGAGGGTGGGAAACGGTTACTCGGACAGTTCTCTGGCCTTGGACCTCACGGGGATGAAGAGCTCGGGGCTGCTGGTGTTTGGTAACCGTCTCATAATGCCTGAGTTAACGGGACGCTGAATGAGCAGGCCTGACCCTCACACGCTTCATGTTTCACGATGAAAGATGCTACCGTCCAGGAGGGGCAGACGGCATCATCGCTGCCTCCCCAAGCTGCTGAGAAGGACCCGGCCTCCCTCCGATTCTGTGGGTCAGGTCCCCTCGTGCCAACTCCGTGTCTGCTGATCTCCTGAAGTTCTTCTCCAAACAACTTAAGAGGTATTTGTAGTCTTTCCTCATAGACGCGGGGGGTTTAAAAGCAGAGCTGTGAGGTCAGGCAACGCTGCACAGTTGGGGATTTGGTGGAGAAAATACCTTCTCTGACTATTTCTCTTTTCCGGGCGGTCTGCCGCCTCCCGCCCCGTGCTAAGGTGGTCCAGGGGACTGTCCCCCCGGGGCCGTCCGTTGCCTCCTCTATCCCAACCTGCCCCTCCGGCGGGGTCCCTGGTTTGTCTAGGGCGGGGCAGGGCCACACACCGGCCAAGCACCGTCCCACCGGGGGGCCCCGAGGCCCGTGCGCCCCTCAGCCCGCGCTCTCGGCTTACTCTGGTAATTCCTGCAGAAGCGTATGGACCGTGTCCCAGGTTGCTTTGCTGTTGTTGAGGACGAGTTTGCGAACCCCAGAGAAGGACCCGGCGCACGTTCTCTCTAAAACCGACAAATTCAGAGGGTTGGAACTCAGGTTTAGAAACTCCAAGTGGGGAACATTTGACACAATTTTACTGACCTGAGTGGGGGAGAAGAAACAAAACAAGAAAGAGAAGTGTATCAGGCAGTAATCAGTTTAGCAGCATTCATACTCTACTTGGCCTCTGGGATCACTTGGGCCCTCGGGCAAGTCTTCTTTTAGCCTCGGGGAGGGACACTGGCCCTTGCAGGGGTCCTTGAGAGCAACCAGTTAGACTTGGTAAAGAACCCTCCTGGGAGGCTAATCGATCTCCTTCTAGGGCAGACTGCCGGCGGGGGGACTGACCCTTCGAGGAGAAGAAATAGAGGCCAGTGACTGATTTAAGAACTGTGATTCTGCCTTGCCTGACAGTCTCATCGACAGAGGGCATCAAGTAGCGCTCTTCCCTAGGTGGAGGACACAGTCAGAGATTGCTTAATAAACAGAGCTCTATCCATCTATCTATCGATAGAAGCAGCGAGGCCTAATGGCTACAGCCTGGGCCGGAGTCAGAAGGACCCGGGTTCTTATCCCAACTCCGCCACTGGTCTGCTGGGTGACCATGGGCAAGTTTATTCATTCAATCGTATTTATTGAGCTCTTACTGTGTGCAGAGCACTGTACTCAGAGCTTGGAATGTTCAATTTGGCAACAGATAAGAGACAATCCCCGCCTAACAACGGGCTCACCATCTAAAAGGGGGAGACAGACAACAAAACAAGTAGTCAGGCAAGTAAAGAAGTTACTTCACTTCTCTGGGCCTCAGTTCCCTCATCGGTCAAATGGGGATGAAGACAGTGAACCCATGTGGGACACGGACTGTGTCCAACCTGATTATTTTAGATCTACCTTGGGGCTGAATACAGTGCCTGGCACATAGTAAGGGGGAAAAAAAAAAGAAAACCTTGGGAAAAAACCACAAGGGCTGGTCCACAGGGCCAGCAGGGTGTCCCGGGATGGTCACTTTACCTTCACATTCACAGATCGAGGGCGCACTCGTGTACAGCTGAGATGAAACTAGGGGAGGTGAGGTAGGGAAGAGGTGGGTAGCCTTTAGATGGCTCGGACGACAGTTCATTTGATAAATTTGAGGAATGGCCAGAAGCTAACAGAGTGGCCTTCAGTGCCAACAAATGCAAAGTAATTCTTGGGGAGGAAAGACAAAGTGCCCCTATACTAGGTTGGAAAAGGGTTGTGACAAATCAGTTTGACAGAAAAGGACCTGGGGGTCCTAGCAGGTAACTCACCACCGCAGTGCTTAGGCGAGTGGCCTGATTATATGCTCTTTCTCCTATCTGCAATTTATTTTAATGACTGTCTCCCCCACTAGACTGTAAGCTCCTTTAGGGCACACTTAGTCTAGTGTTTTGTATTCTCCTGAGCACTCAGTAGAGTGTTCTGCATACAATACATGCTCAATTAAAACCACTGACTGGTTTATCTGACCATGGTGCAGCCATCATTTAAAATGTATAAAAAAGACAATAGACTGTGGACACTTGGGATAAAACACCCCTTTAGGAAGGGTCTTATCAATGTTGAGCAGAGATCGGGCAGTCCTGGGCTTTAGTACAAAAGAGGGATGTGAAATACTTGGATAGAGTTCACAGAGCCACAGGGACACTTGAGAGATAATAATAATAATAATGTTGGTATTTGTTAAGCGCTTACTATGTGCCGAGCACTGTTCTAAGCGCTGGGGTAGACATAGGGGAATCAGGTTGTCCCACGTGGGGCTCACAGTCTTAATCCCCATTTTACAGATGAGGGAACTGAGGCACGGAGAAGTAAAGTGACTTGCCCACAGTCACACAGCCGACAAGTGGCAGAGCTGGGATTCGAACTCATGAGCCCTGACTCCAAAGCCCGTGCTCTTTCCACTGAGCCACGCTGCTTCTCCTATGATGATGAGGTGTTGATGATGAGGTGAGGTGGGTTGAAGGAAAAGGTCTACAAAGAAAGGGTCTCTAAGGAAGAATTAACATTCCGGATTAGTCGATGGAAAGAGAAGATTACTAAATCAAAAATAGAGAAGACCTTCCTCATTTGTAAAATGAGGATTTACTACCTGTTCTCCCTCCCCAGTAGACTGTAAGATCCATGAGGAACTGGGACTGTCCCACCTATTTTTTTCTTTTAATGGTAACCGTTACCACTGTATTAAGTGCTGCAATAGATACAAGGTGATCATGTTGGACATAGTCCCTCTCTCATACAGGGCTCCCAATCTTAATCCTCATTTTACAGATAAAGTAACTGTGGCATAGACGTGTGAAGTGACTTGCCCGAGGTTATCCAGCAGACAGGTGGCAGATCCAGGATTAGAACACAGGTCCTCTAACTCCCAGGCCCATGTTCTTTCCCCTAAACCAAGCTGCTTCTCTGTTCCCTAGGCCCAGCTGCTTCTCCGCTTATCTGGCATCTACCCCAGCGCTTAGTATAGCACTTGGCAAATAATATGCGTTAACAAATACCATTATCATCACTATCATCAACAACACCAAATGGCATTTTAATTGTGACTTTTAAGGAAAGAACATCCAGAGGATAAGGACTAGTTTGTCATCTCCAGTGTGGCTGGAACAGGATGGATACGAGGAAGAATTTTCTGACTGCTCAACATTGGCTGGGTGGCCGACGAAGGTGGTCAAATCCCCTTTTCTGGAGATCTTTAACTGTCCTTTGCCATCTAGCTGGGCTGTCTGGGAAAGAGATCTACCTACCTCAAGGCAGGTCTAGGAAGATCTCGGAAACTCCCCTTGGGCCCTAAGGTTCCATAGTTTAACAAAGAACCCTCCAGACTGACTTCAGGTGTTAAAGGAAGCAAGACAGGGATCTGTAATTCATACCCAATTTATTCCCTGGTCCCCATTAAGGGCCTAATTGCTCCCTTCCTTTAATGATTTGGTTTTGTTACACTCCTACAATAGGATAAGGAGAAAAAGCTGCAAGTCCCCTGAGAAAAGAAACGGGAAAAGAAAAAGAAAAATCATTTACCTGATCCTTCAACTCCAGACATGGGGCATCTGCATTCATGAAGGAGTCGGTACTCAGTTTGGGCCAAAGGGAAGGCTATTTGGCTAGACTTTCACGTTTCCCCTCTCTGCCAGGTAACTGCTAAGAGGACTCTTGGTAGTCAGAAATCACTCATCTGCACTTAAAAGTGCATCAGGGCATGGTATACATGCTCTCTCAAAACCCACTTCTCTATAATTGTGTCTGTCACCTTTGGGTCGTGTTTTCAAAAGCGTAACCTATTTGTGACTGCACAAAGTGGGGAGGGGGGACGTGTCTGGTGATCCAGCCCTCCTTCCCTCCACCTGTCGGTGTTTCTCCCCCCTCTGCCATACACTTCTTAAAGAGGAGATCTGGATCCGATGGAAGTGAGGAGGAAGCAAGAGAGAAGACAAAAGACCAAGAAATGACCGCCTCCAAGGTAGCAAATAAGAGAACTGATTTGTAAACTGTCCGAGGACGTTTTGGGGAGGCCGCATGCAAATCCGACGTCACTCCTTCATACCAGTGGAGGGGGAAGCTCCAAGAAACACTAGTGAAATCCTAGACTCTAAGCTCGTCGTGGACAGGAGACATGTCGACTCCTCACCATTGGCTTGAAGGCACTCCATCATCTTACCCCCTCCTACCTCACCTCACTACTCTTCTACTCTGACCCAGCCCACAAACTTCGCTCCTCTAATGCAAACCTTCTAGCTGTACCTCAATTTCATCTATCTCACCCCGTCCTTTCGCCTATATCCTGCTTCTGTCCTGGAACACCCTCCATCCTCATATCTGGCAGGCAATTACTCTCCCCACCTTCAAAGCCTTATTGAAGGCACATCTCCAAGAGGTCTTCCCTCTTCTCCCACTCCCTTCTGCGTCACCCTGACTTGCTCCCTTTCTTCATCCCCTGTCCCAGTCCCACAGCACTTAGGAATGTATCTGTAATTTGTTTATTTATATTCATGTCTGTCTCCCCTTCTAGACTGTCAGCTCACTGTGAGCAGGGAATGTCTGTTATATTGCACTCTCCCAAGCGCTTAGTACAGTGTTTTAACTGCTCATTAAATTGACTGACCGACATCTACAAACTCTGTTATACTGTACTCTCCCAAAGCGTTTAGAAGAGTACTCTGCACACAGTAAGTGTTCAAGATTGATCGAATGATTGCCTGAAGATGACTGAAGTATAGGAGACGGAGGAAAAGTCAAATTAGCCGACTGAAGATCCCTCTTTGGGGTGTCCATCTAGACTTGCGAAATGTCTCCCTCTTCCTTCTGCAGCGGTGGCAGTACCACATGGGGGTAAGTCTCATTGCTCTTCTAGACTGCGAGCCCGTTGTGGGCAGGGATTTGCCTCTCTTTGTTGTTGAATTGTACTTTCCGAGCGCTTAGTACGGTGCTCTGCACACAGTAAGCGCTCAATAAATATGACTGAATGAATGGATTAGCCAGCTAGAATTGCCAACAGGGGCCAATGCAGACAGGGAAAAAGTCTTGTGATTTCTTTCCCCCCATCCCTCGATCAGAAAGCATGGAGCAGCTGGATATGGCTTTTTCTACCACAGTTCACAGAGACTCCATCAATCGACAGTTCAGTCTTTCTCTGTCGGGGCTTCTGAGTGGAGTATCGATTTTGCAGGAGAATCGATTTAGTTCTGCAATGAAGCAATGGCTAACCCTATCCCCGATGTCCTTCTGGGAGGGGTAAAGGGGAAGGATCAACGTGGGCTCTGGCGGAGCCCAGGACCTGGTTGGGTGTGTGGGTGTAGGACGGAGACTGCCTGAGTGGAGGATAGTTTGTAGAACAGCAGCAAAACCTCCAAAGCCACGGGCCTGAGGAATAATAATAATAGTATCTGTTAATCCCTTACTTTGTGTTGTAAGGGCTGGGCTAGATACAAACTAATCAGGTTGGACACAGTCCCTGTCCCAGATGGGGCTCACGGTCTTAATCTCCATTTTACAGAAGAAGCAAAGAAAAGTGAGGTGACTTGCCAGAGGTTACCCAGCAGACAAGTGTCAGAGCTAGGATTAGAACCCAGGTCCTCTGACGCCCATGCCTCTGCTCTTTCCACAGGCCACGCTGCTTCCCAGTTTGAATGACATTCCCAGACTGAATGACAAGTCTTCAGTAAGTCGGTGGCAAAGCAGCACTCCTTAATCCCAACCCATGACATCACTTTTACAACACAGCATGTGTGTGGTTTTTTTGTGCGTCTGTTTTTTCAATGGTATTTGTTAAGGGTTTATTAGGTGCCAGGCTCTGAATTAAGCGCTGGAGTAGATATAAGAGAATCATATTGGACAGGGGGCTCCCAGGCTTAACCCCTATTTTACAGATGAGGGAACTGAGGTACAGAGAAGTGAAGTGACTTGCCCAAAGTAACAGAGCAGACAAGTGGCGGAGTCAGGTTGAGAAACCAGGTCCTCTGACACGCAGGCCCTGACACTTTCTACTAGACTGTGCTGCTTCACTATCCCAAGCTGTGTTCAGGAGACTGTCTCCAATTTATCCCTACTTAGAGCTCTGGGGAGAAAAGGTGGCCTTGGTCACCTAATAAATAGCCACCTTGAAAAGAGACCACCGACCGTCCGATTTCTCTTTCTGTCCTTGTCAGGCTGGGATCCAGGCTACTGGGCAAAGTTTGGACCGTGTAGGGAGCCGATGAGTCAACTGAAGGGAGGGTCTTGAATACAGGGCATCGGCTGTGGCTGAGCGGCCCTGGATTCATCACATCTTCAAAGTCGGTTTAAAATATTAGAGAAAATTTAAATGATTTGGGATTAATTTTGGAAACATGCATATGGTTCTTTATATAATCCTGGTTTCAAGCTCTGGCAATTTTTATGTCAACTCCCAGTAATAAAAATTGAGGGAAAAGCAGAGAATCAGTGTCGGCTGCGTGAGCTGGAGGGATAGGACTTTATAGATGCGTTCGCTGTGGCCCGAACCTCTGTTAACCTACTGAGGTCCAACCTGTTATTTCTTGCCATCTCGACCACCTCTGGAAAACGCGACGGCAGTAGCAGGGCCAGCTCAGGGATCACCAAGGAAACGAAAGTAGAGCTCGATCGCCGGGAGCCATCAACTTTATTTACTCTGACAGATACAGAGCAATAAACAGGATCCTCAAGTGAGGACAGGAGCAGAATTCAGCCAAATCGGCCCCACTTTTACCCGCTTGGTAAAATCCCACAAGCCAGTAAAATCCCAGATCCGTTCGTACGCCGTGCCCGCCGCGGTTATTGGGGCACTTCACCAAGGTGCCCCCGTAACAGCTTTACCTCATGCCAATCTTCAAGTTTATTGTCTGAAAGATCTAGTTCCGATACGTGAGCGCAGAAGGCGGCGATTTCATTTTCATCTCCTGCACAGGTGATTCCACAGCTGTTCAAAACCAGGACACTCGGGAGGTTGAGGCGGTCTGAATCATGAGGGGGTAAAAAAAAAAAAGACACCTTTTTTTTTTTATGGCATTTGTTAAGTGCTTTCTAAGTGCCGGGTACTGTCCTAAGTGCTGGGGTAGTTACAAGGTTATCGGGTTGGACACAGTCGCCGTCCCGCTTGGGGCTCGTAGTCTTAATCCCCATTTTACAAACGAGGGACCTGAGGACCAGAGAAGTGAGGTGACACCTGAGGACCAGAGAAGTGAGGTGACTTGCCCACACTCACACGGCAGACAAACAGCAGAGTCAGGATTAGAACCCGGGTTCACCTGATTCCCAGGCCCACGCTCGCTCTCCTAGGCCACACTGCTTCTCTTACTCGCCGACTCTTGTCCGGGTGTGGGCTCATTCCCAAGGATTCGTAGTAACAGTATCTGTGAAGCGCATCCCTTGCGTGAAACGCTGACCTAAGCGCTGAAGTCGGAGTCGAACAGTTTGAAAGAGGACTGGGCAGAGGTAAAGACACTGGAGGACCGTGGAGCTTCAGGGCAGAGTGTCCTATGTGATCCAGCCCGTGGGGTCAGAGGGAAAACAACACGTCATCTAGCCCTTCCTCTCACCTCTTGGCAGGTCAGGACACCTCATCACTTTTATCCCAGTAATTGAGATACGACCCCTTCTAATTGTGCCTTCTAGCCGGTCCCAAGTTCTCTTGCCCATCGCTATTTTTATTTTACGGAATTTGCTATAAGCCCTTAGTATGGGTCAAACATGTTCTAAAAGTGGGGTAGTTACAAGTTATTTAGGTTGGAGACAGTCCATATCCCACATGGGACTCACAGTCAAAGCAGAAGGGAGAACAGTGGAACTGAGGCACAGAGAAGTCAAGTGACTTGCCCACGGTTACACAGCAAGAAACTGGCAGACTCCCAAGCCTGTGTTTTTTTCACAAGGTGATGCCCCTTTTTTTTTAAATAGTATTTGTTAAGTGCTTACTAAGTGCCAGGCACTTTTCTAAGCCCCGGGGTAGATACAAGGTAATCAGGTCAGACAAAGTCCATGGCCCAAAGAGGGCTCACAGCCTTAATCGCCATTTTACCGATGAGGTGACCTAGGCAGAGAAGAGTTAAGTGACTGCCCAAGGTCACACGGCAGACAATTGGCGGAGCCGGAACGAGACGCCAGGTCCTTCCGACACCCAGGCCCGTGCCACGCTGCTTCCGCCGACCCCTGCTCTTTTATCCTCTTCTAGCTGAGGGCCCCACCTAAGCCTCTTCTTCCAGGCCAGCCCACGAACAACTGCTAAGTTGTCTCTCATTTCTCACTGAAAATTCACCTTATTCTTCACGCCCTCCAGCCGACCTCCAACCGGTTCTGATTCCTCAACTTCCGTGTCTTAGCGGAAGCGGGACAGGCTTCACTTCACCCTTTTCATATGCCTGAGTGGAAGGTGTATCAGCATCTCCTTATTCTTTTATCGTTAACTCGGCAGTAAAAAGTCAGACCACGGTCGGTGGTGTCTTCTGAGACTACTTCTGGGATAGGGGTTCAAGCCCCCAAGAGACCTCTAAACCATTTATCTCCAGCCCTCCCTCTCTGGGCCCCCACCACGCTTCCCCAGGTTGAGAGGTAAAGCAACAAATGTGTCTCAGACACTGAACGAACTTCTACGCCCCTAAGGCTAATATCTTCAATAGAGGGAGGGCGAGAGCTGTCCAGGTTATAGCAGGGTATAAAAATGATTTCAACTCAGAAGGAAGTAGATTTGACACCTCTTGCTGCTCTCAGTGGTATAAATTCCACCCCGAAGATGTTCCTTCTCTGTATCTCGGCAGCCTCAGAAAAACGTATGGATTAAAAGGGCCCAATACCACTTAGGTTAACAGCAGAGAGTCTCAAGAAACAGAGATTTTTCAGGACAGCGACTGCAGGCAACTCTTAGGAATTCTCTCTCCGGTCTGAAGATCCAGTTCCTGCCCAACCCAACCCAGGGTTGGCTGGTATACAGATGAACTGTATTTTTTAATTAGTCTGATGCCAGGAGCCAGGGACTTTGTAGACAAGAGGCATCTAAGAAAAGCAGGGGATGTACTTTCCAGAATGGCCCCTAATCCTACGGGGCAGGCATGGGGAGGAGTCTGGAGGAAGAGTGGGTTTTTTGGCTTCTGATCGTCACTCTCCATTTTCAAACTGTCCCTCCTGTTCTCCCCGACCCCACCACCGGCACCCACATTTAGGTCCCCGCCTAGTAGGGTCACTTTTAATATACTGCTGTCAGGGCCTTCAAGAGAATGTTTCTGGGCCGGGGAGATGTTGCCTGTCTGCGTTTATTGGTAATTCTAGAAGGCTCCGCTCAAATGACGAAGGATGTCGGAAAACATCTGCGAAACAAGGAGCTCTTCTGATCCTGCCTTCCAATTAAGCCGGGGGCTGAATCAGAGCTGCGGTCAAAGGGCCTCCCGCCAACTCCCCCCCCAACCCCATGTCTCCCTTACCTTTCATGGGGGAGCCCTGGGGTGTGGCTGGAACGTGGACTCCCATCCCGGGACCCCGGCGGTAGGGGAAGTTCTCCGGGCTGTATTTTTCACACAGAACTTGCATGAAGCTCCGGCCACTGGCTCGCTCCATCTTCCCTTCCTGAAATCCTACAAGCAACACAGAGAGCATCAGAGGTCTGTGATCCCCTGCTGCTCCGCGGCTCCAGCAGGCAGCACAGGTTCGGGGCGCTGCTTAAGAAATTAAAGCAGTGAAACGCCCTGAAAAGTATATCCGCCAGCCAAAAAAACACACCCTGGAGAGTAATCAGATTCAGGGGGCTGCTGACAAATATTTCCTTTCTTGCAGCCACGACCGTGGGGAGCCCGGTCAGAGTTCAAACTGTGTGGGAATAAAAATATCTGTTCACTCTGGCACTCTGTAAATCCTCGCTCTTCTACACTCAATACGAAAAGAGCCTCTGGGATCACTTCTAGAAATGTTTTGTTGTTGTTGTTGTTGCTGTGTTCCAAAACAACTTTACGGTTTTCAGACACCTTCTAATCCAAGAAGGCACAAGGATGACTGAGTGTGTGGTCGAACAGGCCGAGACCCTCTCGAGTCCTGGGTTAAGAATCGGACCCTCAGGACTCCTTTTACCATTCCAGGTTGGGAGAGGTTGGGCTGCGGGCCGCCTAGCACGATCGGCTGAGCTTTTAGAAGGGTCTCCCCAAAGAGAGGCCAGGGAAAAGTCCATTTGTGTTCGCCTGAGGTCGGGCCTGCTGTAACGTAAACCGGTTTGCCCTGCCCCCGGGGGGCTCCTGTGTGGGATCGCGATGCTGCTGCCGCCCCTCCATTGGAGGCAGCTGAGCTTCAGGGTTGATCTATATATGCGGTCTGTGCGGGGTTGAGGAACCTCAAGTTGAATGGCACTATAGAAATGTAGACTATCACCACTTCTGGCAGGCTACACAAAACAAGTGTTATACAACTGGCTGTAGACAGCACAACTCTTCTCGAAGTATAAATCTTTAAAAGTCCAGATGGGAGACAGGGCCCCGGGGAGACAGGGAGGTTACCTTGGAAGTTACCTAGGAAAAAGCTGACAGGAAATTTACAGGGATGAGAGGTGGGAAAGACTATTGTGCATTGTTCTTCTTGGAGCTTTCGCTTAAGAGCTCTGGGCTCCCAGGCCAATATTTTCCCAACCATTTGGGAGCTCTAGATATGGGGATAATGGAATATTCAGAGTTACCTCTCCCTTGGGACATCTGGGGACAGAGCCCAAGGATCTTTTCCCCATCAACTCATGCCTTAACAAGTCGACCAAAAGCCCTTCCTACTTGTCCTTTTTTTTTTGAGGTTGGCAAAGCTTTCCAGGAATCCAGACCGTGAACCCATGAATACTTGGACCAGAGATCAGGACGGTAAGATCGGGGCCCGGGTTCCATAGCACAGACGGATCTATTAAAAACCGCTCAGGTGGCCGGACGGAGAGAACGAGGGGTGGGAAGTGGAGTCTTAAAATGAAAAGAGGCCGAAATGAGGAAATTCAGGATGGCCGGATAACCTGGCTGAAGCCTTTTAAAGAGGATTTTAAACAAAGGCATGTCTTTCTGTAAATAAGAGGCATCTGATTACCTTTTGCACCAGAAAGGCAAGGCAGGGGGGATTGTGTGAGTACTGTATTAAAGCAAAGAAGACATGCACGTTAAAAGACCGAGTGAAATACACTTATCCTTTTGGGCCTCAGTTTCCCTACCTGCAAAATGCAAAAAAAAAACCTCCCCCCAAAACAAAAAACAACTCTGTTTTTCCTACTGATTTGAGACCTAAAGGAATCAGGGCAGGGTGTGCTGAGCTCCAAAAACTACCCTCCAGCTCTATCAAATCACTTAGACTCATTCTCGGCTATGGAGGGCAAAAGCAAATCCATGCCACTTCTAACCAGGCCCTGATGACTCCAAACTGGAAAACCCTGGAGCCTGCACTCCTCTTCCCTCATCCTGAAGTAAAATCACCAGGAGGAGACAGTACACAGAGAGATGGGAGGGCATCTGAAAAACCCCCCTCTGAGTTCAAACAGAAGAGTCACTGTCCTTCTCTGATATAATGGTACAGTACTAAGTGCTTAGAACAGTGCCTTGCACACAAGTGCTCAATAAATAATGACCAGAATTGTGGTATCTGTCAAACACGGACTCTGTGCCGGGTACCGTTCTAAAGGCTGGGGTCGATACAACATAATCAGGTTGGACGCAGTCCCTGTCCCACACAGGGCTCACAGTCTTCCTACCCATTTACAGATGTGGGAACTGAGTGCAGAGAAGTTAAGTGAGTCACCCAAGATCACACAGCAGACAAGCGGAGGAGCTGGGATTAGACCCCAAGTCCTCCTGACTCCCAAACCCGTGATCTACCCGCTAGGCCATGCTGCTTCTCACTGACACCGCTGACTGATCGACTGAGACTCGAATCAAACTATGTAGGCATTGAATCAACCAATCAATAGTATTTACATGCCTACAATGGGCAGACCACAGTACTAAGCACTTGAGAGAGTACAATACTACAGAGCTGGTAGACGTTCCCTGCCCACAAGGAGTTTACAGCCTAGAGGGAGAAGCAGATATTAAAATAAATCACAGATATTTACAGATAGTGCTGTGGAGCTGAGGGTGGGGCAAATATCAAACGTTTAAAGGGTCCAGATCCACATATAAATATGGAACATACAACACGGTCTCACCCCTGACCCATCCCCACAGTTATTTCTAGTGTACTTACCTTTGCGGGGTATGCTGGAGCACTGCGGGCAGATGGCCCGTTCCTCACGGGGAGGAAAAGTGTGGCAGAATTAAGTACACTGACTCTACCTGGCAGACCCGTGCGGAAGTCAAGAGGGCCGATTCATGAGTTTCCTGCTGAAGCTGTGCGACTGCCGAACCTGAGGGGAGCTGATAAAACCACTATCACCCAAGACCACGCAACGCAGAAGTTCGTGGCCCCACAGACTCCACCCTATTTATGCCCTTTCACTCCTGCCGACCTTCCTCTGACCGTGCAAAAGGATGACGATGCGCCGGCTACGGTTCCTCGAAGTTCACAACAGGACGGCTGGGAGACGCTGAATTCGGACTTTCGCTTTTCCCTTCTAGAATCGAGCTGCCAGTTGGCGGGGCCCATTCTCGGATCTCAGAGCGCTGCTTTCTGCTTAAATGCCGCCCTGACAACATTACGCCCTTAGCTCAGAAAGTCTTTCTTGAGCTCAGCCACTTCCGTCATAACCTCTTAAAAACTAGGAAATTGTAAAATGCTTTTTATTCCCTGGCAAGTTTGGGGGCAAGCATTAAGGAAATGTCTTCAAGTCAGAAATAAGAATTTTTAAAGTAGCTTGCACTTCACCCATGGGTATGACATCTCTCTTAAGCTTCTCACCCCAGGAAAAAATTCTCCTCATCTTAACCCTTGGGCAAATGCAAAGACTGACTTGCTAGTTTTATCATTCATTATCCATTATCAAATGGAGCCCTTAATAAAAAAAAAATCTTAGAGGAAGTTAAAAAAATAAAAATCCCAAACCAGCTCCATTTAGATTTGGAGTTTGTTTTTTAAATGTGTGAAAAAATTCCTTATAAACATTCCTTGTAAACATTTCCTCAATTAAGAGTAACAGTGGTATTTGATAAGTGCTTAATACATGCCAAGCACTGTACTAAGCCCACGTTCCGCCTCAGACACTGCCTCAAGACTTCTGACTACGACCGTACCGTAGGGCAGACGGTAACAACTGGTGGTTTTTCAGTCTCAGGCTGCGCCTCAACCCTAATGTGACCTTAGGTGCTCCCCAGGACCCAAGGGGGCTAACGGAGGGGTGCTACCCCGAATCTATTTTAATGCCGGGCTCCCTCTCTCGACTGTAAGTCCCTTATGGGCAGAGATTGTATCTACCAACTCTTCTGCATTTTTCCTAGTGCTTAGTACAGTGCTCGGGACAGGGTAAGCGCTCGATCAATACCACTGATTGATTACCGTCCTCAGTTGTGGGCAGGGAATGTGTCTGCTTATTGTTGTAATGTGATAATGATGATGATGATAATAATTGTGGTATTTGTTAAGAGCCCATTAAGTGCCCAGCACTGTACTAAGTGCTGGGGGGGGTACAAGCTAATCAGATTGGAGACAGTCCCTGTCCCATGTGGGGCTCCCTGTTCCATTTTAGAGATGAGGTAACTGAGGCACAGAGAAGCAAAGCGACTTGCCCAAGGTCACACAGCAGACCAATGGTGGAGCCGGGATTAGAACCCTTGACATTCTGACTCCCAGGCCCGCTCTATCACCATGACGCTTCTCTGTATACCACGCTGTTTCTCTTGCACTCTCCCAAGTTCTTAATACTGTGCTCTGCATACAGTAAGTGCTCAATAAATATGACTGAATGAATGATTGATTGAGTTTTGCAGGGGTCAGCCCCTAGGCAGAAGCTTCCAAAGAGCAGATGCGACCAACCAACCAGTGGCCTGCAAAAACAGCTCTGGATTTCATTTTTCTAGGGAAAATCCCCGATCTTGCAACAAACTCACTTTTCATGTTCAACTGGGACAGATAGTATAGGTCTGAAACCTAGTTAATGAGATTGAATCCATGTGGCTCTTTAAAAGCTGTGGACTCTAAAGTAACTTTTCTTAGCACTCTCGGACTGTACTACAGTGGTTTACAAAAACCCTTTTTTTCCTTGCACTCCACAGTTTGATGAACATTGGCCTTCCCCGTGATCTCTTTGGCTGGCTCTTCCTCTGTCTCCCACCCCTAAGCTGGAAGCTTCCTTTAAGGCTCTGTTCTCAGTCTTCTTCGATTCTCACTTTCGACTCCCTCTCTTGGCAACCTCCCTCCCGTCCCATGGCTTCGACTCCCACCCCTATGAAAAGAGCTCCCAATATGGAGCTCACCAGCTCTGACCTCTGCCTGGCATCTCTCTCTCTGTGGAGGTGCCACCGGGTCCTCCAGTTCACTGGGTCCAAAATTAACACCCTCTCCTCCACCTAACTTTTCTATCGCATTTGGCAACGCAACTTCCCCGTCTCTGAAGCCCATAACCCGGGCATAATCCTTAGCTCATTCCTCTTTCAAACGCTGCCAAGTCTCATCAGTTTTTTCCTCTACATTTCCCAGCTCCGCCTTTCCTCTCCGTCCATATGGTGCACCAAGCTGGTCCAGGCCCTTGACATATGCCACAGTCCTCTAGATTGTATGCTCGTTGTGGGCAGGGGATGTGTCTGTTTAATGCTATAGTGTACTCTCCCAAGCGCACAGTACAGTGCTCTTCACTCGGTAAGTGCTCAATAAATATGATGGACTGACAGCCTCCTCACTGGTCTCTCGGTCTCCGGTCCCTCTTCTCTTCGGTCCCTAATCCTCTCTCCTGCCTACATCACTTTTATACAGTGCCATTCCGCACGAAAGTGCCAATTTTTTTTTTTACTTTGAGCGTGCTGGTAAAAAAAAAAAAAAAGGGAAGGAATTTTACAGAAGGCTGAGGTTCTGGGCTTGAAGGAGCCAACATGCTTGGAATCCACCGTTTTGGTTCTGCTCAGCTCTGATGGGTCTTATCAGAAACCTCGGGAGATCAAGGTTAAGAGTCCACTGTCCCCGTAGAACTGACACCTGTGCTTCTGTCTACATCTCCCCACAGAACTTTTAAAGCCTCAAGCTTAAACTTCTGACCACTGACCTTTCTTTATGGTTATCTGTTCCGCGCTCACCTATGCGTCCAGCACTGAACTAAGCACTGGGGTAGATACAAGCTAATCAGGTTGGACACCGCCCCTTGTCCCACATGGGGCTCACAGTCTTAATCCCATTTAATCCCTTAGAGCCCTCAATGACCTCTCCTTCTCTTACTTATCCACTCTCTTCTCTCAGTCCACCCTAGCTCACACTCTCGGCTCTTTTCAAACTACCCTATTCCCTGTGTCTCATTCTGTCCTCTCGATCTCTGATCTCATACTCATGCCTTCCCCCTAGCCTGCAACTCCCTCCAGCTTCTGACCTAAAAGATGACAGCACTCCCCACCTTCTGAAACCACAGCTCTCTAAGAGTAGTGTGGCACAGTGGGAAGGGCAAGGGCTCGGGAATCAGAGGTGGGCTTTAATCCTGGCTCCGCCACTTATCAGCTCTGTGACTTTGGGCAAGTCACTTAACTTCTCGGCGCCTCAGTTACCTCATCTGTAAAATGGGGATTAAGATCGTGAGCCCCACGTGGGACAACCTGATTTCCTTGCACCTACCCCAGCACTGAGAACAGTGCTTGGCATATAGTAAGTGCGAACAAATACTATCATTAATTAATTAATTAAGAACTCTTCCCCATCCTCTCTTTTCAACCTAGTTATCCCCACAACTGCCGGCTTTGACGTTTCCATTCCCCCTGTTCCCTGGTGTACTCCCAACTGCCGAAAACACTTAAGTACAGAGCTCACACGCCACTAACTCACGTAAATTTCTTCTTCCTGTCTATTTATTATGTTAGTGTCTATCTTTCCCTATAGACTGTAAACTCTTTGAGGGTGGGGATCCTGTCTATTTGCTCCCTTTATTCAACATCTCTGCCCCCTCCCACAACAGAAATTATGTCCATATCCACAATTTACTTATATTGCCTTTCTGCCCCTCTGGACTGTAAGTTCACTGTGGACAGGGAATGTGTCTGTTACACTGCTGAGTTGCATTCTTCCAAGCGCTAAGTGCAGTGCTGTGCACATAGTAAGCCCTCAGTAAATACCATTGATTGATTTACTCTACCGTACTATCGCAAGCACTTAATAAGGTGTTCTTCATACAGTAGATGCTCCCGTACACATAGCTGACTGATGAATGCATATCTTTCTTAGGGTTACTGCTCGGCCTAGATTATTTCCTGGAGCTCTCCCGGGATTTCAAATTGTGCTTATCCAAGGCCCAGAAAGATACATTTCCTCTTGAGCCAGTTCCACAAAAGCACATGTCTTTGACCTGAGCCCTACAATCATCCCTTAGTTAC
Source organism: Ornithorhynchus anatinus (assembly GCF_004115215.2). Classification (NCBI taxonomy): domain Eukaryota; kingdom Metazoa; phylum Chordata; class Mammalia; order Monotremata; family Ornithorhynchidae; genus Ornithorhynchus; species Ornithorhynchus anatinus. Next base: position 52,547,944 of record NC_041738.1, read on the forward strand.
CTCTTACAATCAGCCCTTGAGTCTTTTCAATATCGTTATCTTGACCGGACAGCCGAGAGCACTTGCTTGTCACAGAATCTGGACCTCCAGCCTGCCGAGCCGCACTGCCATTACTGAGGAAGAGCTATTTTATGACTCCAAGAGCCTCCTTGTCAGGGGTACGTGACACTGTGCGCAAATATGAGGGACTGTGGAAATACTGCTTCTAAAATAACTGGGACATTTCAGCCAAAAGACCTCAGGGAGAGAAAAAAAAAAATCAATGCAGTGTAGTACCCATAATTTTTCTTTAAGAATAGGGACTCTGACCCAGTCCCCCAAAATTTCAAAAAGGATTCCTAATTACTGGCCTGTAGTGAATGCTTTTCTTACAAGGCTAGGACATCGTCGTAAAAAACACTTTGCCGGCTTGTTTTTCTCTCATGGGCAAATACACAAGTTCAGGTCATTACTCAGCTGTTTATAGAACAGATTACCTCCATTATCTCTGCTCATGAGCTGCTACTGTAGCTCTGTCATGTTAACATAAGGGCTCATTAGGAAATGTGAACCACTCACACCAGTCATTCGGCAGCAGATCCTATACTGTTACAAGAAACTCCAGGGGCTTTTGGAGACTTAATTCAAAAATCAACCAGTTATATAGATTTTTTTTTTAAAAAAAAAATAAGACTTTTGGCCCAGAAAAGAAATGTCTTCAGGCTTTTCCACACTTTATTGATGGCATGAGTAAAGACTGATCTGATAACAGGAAAAATCAACAGCCTGAACACGCACAGTACCGGTGCTGTGGATCACACTCTGGTCCAATTTCTTTTCGGTTTTAATTTTTTTCAGGACTTACACTGGGGCCTACCGATATGGCTGCCAGACAGAAAAATTCACTTAGGGTGAGGGACTGGAGTTCTCTGTGAGATTACGGACATACACTATTAATCTGTACAGAGAAGCAGCATAGTGTAGTGGATAGAGCATGGGCCCGGGAGCCAGGCGGTCATGGGTTCTAATCTCTGCTCCACCACTGGTCTGCTGTGTGATCTTGGGCAAGTCACTTAATTTCTTTGGGCTTGAGTTACCACATCTGTAAAATTGGGATTAAGACTGTGAGCCCCACATGGGACAACCTGATTACCTTGTGTCTACCTCAGCACTTAGGAAAGTGCTTGGCACATAGTAAGCACTTAACAGATATCGTAATCATTACTATTATTATTATCGTCGTACAGCAAAAAAAGTCCCTCATATGGAATTTGTGAAGTGCTTACCCGGGTCAGGCACTGTACTAAGAGCTGGGATCGAAACACGATAATAATGACTGTGGTATTTGTTTAAGCACTTCCTATGTGCCAGGCACTGTGCTAATCGCTGGGGTGGATACACGCAAAATGGGTCGGACACAGTCCCTGACCCATGTAAGGCTCACAGTCTCAATCCCCATTTTGCGGATGAGATACCTGAGGTACAGAGAAGTGAAGTGACTTGCCCAAGGCCACACAGCAGACGAGCGGCAGAGTCGGGATTAGAACTCACAACCCTCTGACTGCCAGGCCCATGCTCTATCCACTTTACCCTTCTGCTTCAAGACAAGCAGGATGAGCTGAGTCCTTGTCCCTCATGGGGCTCGCAGTCTTAATCCCTATTTTACAGATGGGGTAACTGAGGCCTAGAAGTGAAGCAGCTTGCCCAAGGTCACACAGCACACAAGTGGCAGAGCCACAATTAGAACCCAAGTCCCTCTGACTCCAAAGACCGTGCTCTAACCACTAGACCACGCTACTTCTCTAGGGTATATGTTGAGTGCTCACTGCGTGCAGAGCACTGTACTATGTGCTTGAGAGAGTATAATACAACAGAGTAGGTAGCCAAGTTCCCTGCCCTCCACGAGGAAGAGAACAAGGAATAACTTCTGTGCTAATACTTCAATTAGGAGAACCTCAAAGTACTTTACGAACATCCAACAAGCATCAGAGCTGCCCTACGGAAGAAGTAATTCTATCTTTTTCACCATTAGGGAAACTGAAGCTGAGCTGGAGGGGAGATGAGGTGACAGTACAGAGAATCGGAGACCGGCTCAGAACTCTGCATCCTTATTCTCCGCTGCCTGACCTCGCCTACTCTCTTTGGCATCAAACCAGTCCAGCGTATTCAACTTTAAGCGTAACCCGGGTGGGAGACGGAATGGGGTACGTGCAAAATGCAATTTCCACCTACTGGCAAGTAGGTGCTCTAATAAATGCATTTAAAACCAGGCTGGGCTACACACCCGGGAAAGCCTCCCAGATCCTGCTGTCGCTTCGGCCCCGACCCCCTTCTTGGCTGCTTCATTAGGTGAAAAGACACCAGCGATTTATTTAGGGATCTTAAATTGCCTTCCGAGTGACAAATGTGCTAGTCGCTGCTGCTTATTAAAATCCTAACTCCTCCAACACCTTCCCCACCTAAGTCCTTGCTTCCCCTGCTGCCTCTCCCTCCTGCACCGCCGATGCGCTCGGGGCTGTACCTTTCAAGCACTTGATATTCATCCCTCAGCACTTCCGGCCATATCTGAAATTTATTTATTCCTATTAATGTGCCTCCCTCTCTAGATGGTAAGCTCGCTGGGGAGCCGGGAACGTGTCCACCAACTCTGTTGCCTTGTACTCTCCCAAGTGCTTAGTACAGTGCTCGACACACAATGAGCGCTCGATAAATATCATTAATTGACTGATCGCTTGGAGAAGGTGTGATTAGGAAGAGGATATTTCTGCCATTTGGTTCTTTTCCTGGGCCTCCTTTACTGACCTTCACTAAGGCACATTCTCTAAATTAAAAAGGGATGGCATAATAGGTTTTAATATTAAACTGCTGACCTCTTTAGGGTGCTTTCTACTTTTAGAGAACTTCCCCTCAAGTACTCTAGGCGACATGAGGGTCAAAATGAAAGGAGAAAATTCTAGCTCTGTGTGTTTCCAATATTAAAAAAAGTGATAAAACTCCTGAAAATTGTTCTGACTCAGCAAAAACTAAACGTCTAACCACTGAACCCAAAAATACTAATGTTGGTCTACGATATGGTTTTTAAAATAGCTATATTTTAGAGAGAGAGAGAGAGAGAGAGAGAGAGAGAGAGAGCTTAATGAGATCACTGTACTGTTTTTAATCAGGGCATTTACAAGTTTCTGGAGAGGATTTCACAGAATCAGACCAGCCTCACACCAAATACAAAAAAAAACCACCCCACAGCAGTTGAAACAGAGAGAGTCCTTGGGGACCTGTCATAGGGCATGAATGGAAAGTTACTTCTTGACACCCAAAGACCAGTCGCCTTCCCACCAAATGTTCAATCAATCAGTGGTATTTACTGAACGCTTACTGTGGACAGAACAATGTACTAAAATGCTCAGAAGAAGCCAGTAAAACAAAGTTCGTAACCACGCGCCCTGCCTGATCTCACGGATTAAAAAAAAAACAACACCTGGAACAGCAGAGGACTCTGGAATCAACAGTCTGAGGACACTGGAATCAAATTCAGCATCGAGTTTTTGCTTCTGCATTTCGATCCATACTCTTTAAAGCACCTGCCATTCACCCCAACCACGGCACTTACACCCACATCTCTAATTTATTTTAAAGCCTGCCTCCTCCTTGAGGTTCTCAGCTCCTCTAGACTGTAAGTTCATTGTGGGCAGGGAATGTGTCTGTTTATTGGCATGTTGTACTCTCTCCCAAGTGCTTAGTACAGTGCTCTAGAACACACATTATGCGCTCAATAAATACGACCGAATGAATGAAATTGTGGACAGACAACGTGCCTATCGACTCCACCGTAGTATACTCTCCCAAGAGCTCAGTAGAGTGCTTCACGGATAGTAAGTGCTCAATAAATACCACTGCTTGACTGAACAACCTTCTGGAGGAGCAGGAGGTAAAGTAGTCACAGACCCACTTAACGATTAGCAACAGGTAGAAACAGAATGTGAAGGATTCTTATTTTCCCGTGACACAACTGAGGAACTAAGGAGAGGGCAGGGTAAACTTCTTTAAAAGGATGGGCTGGGGGATGGACGATATTAACGGATAACTCTGACCCGACCTCTCCACAGGTCAGGTAGACGAGGGGTTGGATCAGTTTCTCAAGGTCACTGCCTTCTAAACTAGAAGCTCGCTGTAGACAAGGAAGGCATCTACCGGCTCTGCTGCATTGTTCAGTCGATCGTATTTATTGAGCGCTAACTATGGGCAGCACGCTGCCCTAAGCGCTTGGGAGAGTACAATATAAGCCTAAACTGACACACTCCCTGCACACAACGAACTTAAGAGTCTAGAGGGGTATATTAATAATAATAATTTTGGTACTTGTTAAGCGCTTACTATGTGTCAGGCACTTTTCTAAGCTCTGGGATAGATACAAGCTACTCAGGTTGGACACAGTCCCTGTCCCACATGGGGCTCACGCTCTTAATCCGCATTTTACAGATGAGGGAACCGAGGCCCAGAGAAGTTAAGTGACTTGCCCAAGATGGTGCAGCAGACACGTGGTGGAGCCGGGATTGGAAGCCAGGTCCTTCCGACTCCCAGGCCCGTGCTCTATCCGCTAAGCCCCCCAAGCGCCCAGCACAGTGCTCAGGGCACAGCAAGCGCTCAGAAAATACCGCTGATGGATTAATCGACTGCTCGTGCCCGCCTGCAGCAAATCTCGCCGAAAACCATCCTATTGGGACCTACCACTTCTCACTTGACTTCCCCGCAGACCGTAAGCTCCTGTGGGCAGGGACTCTACCAACTCCACTGTGTTGTACTTTCCCAAGTGGCTTAGTCCACTGAGCTATACCTAGTAGGCGCTCAACAAATACAGTCGATTGCTTGACTGATCCTACTCCCACTGAGAGGTCCCCTCCCCCCACCTCTAACAATATCTTGCTGGTCAACACTGACCTCCCAGAGAGTCAGGCCTGTTTTAAAGGCCACAATTACAGGGTAATTATGGAATACTGGGCAGGAACCTAACAGCATGAGCAATTCCAGGCTCAGACCATCATCCTGTCTACCTCTGACAGTGGCCGGACAGTTTCCGGAGGAACCGTCACCATAATCGATGATGTTTCCTGAATGCTTCCTTCTTATGGGCAGGGGACTGGACTAAACGCCTAGCACGGTATTAACTGGGTGACGGCTGCCCGCCCAGACTCTGATCCTAATGTTTTAGGATGGACCATCGATCGATCAATCATATTTACTGAGCACTTACTGTACGCAGAGCACCGTGCTAAGCACTTGGGAGAGTAAAACACAAGCAATATGACGGACACCACCGCTGAACACCAGGGGACTGGACTAAACGTCTAGCACGGTATTAACTGGGTGACGGCTGCCCGCCCAGACTTTGATCCTAATGTTTTAGGATGGACCATCGATCGATCAATCATATTTACTGAGCACTTACTGCACGCAGAGCACCGTGCTAAGCACTTGGGAGAGTAAAACACAAGCAGTATGATCGACAACACCACTGAACACCCCTAACTTTTCTCCCCAGTAACTCCCAAATGGACTGCTCAACCATGAATGAATCCAAACACACTCATAATTTTCTGTCTTCACATCTTCCTGGGGGAATAATTTTATCATTATTATTATTTTATGGTACTCGTTAAGTGCTTACTACATGCCAGGCACTACACTAAGCACTGAGGAAGATACAAGCTAATCAGGTTGGACACAGCCCATGTCCCACAATGGGCTCACAGTCTCAAATTTTACAGATGAGGGAAATGAAGTACAGAAAAATGAAATGGCTTGCCCAAGGTCACACAGGAGACAAGAGGCAGAGCCGGGATTAGAACCCGGGTCCTTCTGACTCCCAGGCCTGTTCTCCACCCACTAGACCATGTTCCTTCTCCACATGCTTCCACATAGTCTTCCATATCCTTGCCACCTGTGTAGGTTTAGACACTTTCCTTTATAAAGATCATTTGGATACTAGAAGCTCTTGAAGACCAGCCAATTTTCCAGAGTGTACACTGCCTTTTCCTATGAAGGAGTTACTCCCCGCGCCCCAATCCCCATCTTTCTGATTCGTACCTGCCTGGTCAGAGGTTTTCGATGAAATCATTCAGGAGTGTCAAGAACTCCATCTTCAGTCCATCCCAGTCCGTTCTACTTTGAATAAGGCCTAAGCAAAAACAGGCTAGGGAATATCATAAAAGCCATCTCGAGGGAGGGGCTGGGAGAAAAGAAAATAAGGTCTCACTAGAGGGCAAAGCACTTGGAAGGCGGGCACAATTACAGAGCACTATAATGACCGCGGTTCCATTTCACACCGTGTGCTCATTTCCAGGAACTATAACTGAAGCTGCAAGAGGGGCATGTGAATGGAGAGAGCTCTTTTCTTGGGTGATTTGTTGATGCTTGTCTTCAAGGCAGCCAGCTCTCTGAATTTCTCTTTAGTGAGTAAGCTTGTTCTCGGCAGGGAACGTCACTGCTAATTCTGTTATAGTGCACTCTCCCAAGCGCTCAGTACATAGTTCTGTATAGAGTAAGTACTCAATAAATACCACTGGTTGCCTGAGTGACAGCGAGCCGGACTGCCTTTTCATCCTGCCCAGATGCAAGTTTGCTCAAAATCCTGGAAACGAGGGGAAGCCCCTTTGGCCTCGGTCTTCCGTTCCGGCTTCTCGTAAGGAACTAAGGGCTTGGGGCAGTGCTCTGCACATAAGAAGCACTCAATAAATACCAGTGAATGATTAGTGGCGGGGAAGGGGTGGTGAAGACAGCGGTGAGTTGGTCAGCCAAAGAGTTCATCACCACCACCCTCCATCCAGGCCCCACTCAGGCTAAGTCCTCAAGAAAACGGTCAGAGGTATTTGGGAGGGGCGGTCAAACTGCATTACTGCTGCATTATTGTTTTTATTATTTCACATCGCCTTTGCTGTTTGACATTCATTTTGACATTGAACTCACTTCAGATCACATAAGAATTCTCCCTATTTAAAAACCACCACATGGGTCCGGTGTCTGTTACCTAAAATGGAAAATAAATCTCACATTTTAAACCATTGAAGCAATTTAAGTGATTCACTCATGATGGGTTTTTGAGTCCCTTTAAGAGCTCTGGCTGGATTGTAAATTATTCTAGGAATCTTGATTTGGAGGACATTAAATCACTTTGCATCCTGGTGTTCTTCACCTTCCCCGATTTCTACCACAGCTTCAAACATTTTTTGATACAGTACTTCTGTAATAATATACGGATTTTGGTGTTTGTTCAGGGCTTACTATGTGCCAAGCACTGCAGTAAGCGCTGGGGCAGATTCAAGGTAATTGGGTTGGACAAAGTCCCTGTCCCATATGGGGCTCACAGTCTTAATCTCCATTTTACAGATGAAGTAACTGAGACATAAAGAAGCTAAGTGACTCGCCCAAGGTCACACAGCAGACAAGTGGCGGAGCTGGAATTAGAACCCAGGTCCTTCTGACTCCTAGGCCCCTGCTCTATCCACTAGACCATGCTGTTTCCCACTAAGCCACATGGCTTCAGGCCAAAAGATAATTTTGAAACTCCCAAATATTGGGACAAATGGATTTCTATAAATAGAAATCCATTCATTTACTCCCCAAGGAGGGCTTTTCGACCACATTTATTTTGAGATCTCACGTGAAGCACGATGAGCTACCAGTCTGTGGAAAGGGCATTACTGGGGAGGAGGGGCAGAAGTCTCATGTAACCAGCCACCTTAGATGAGCGAAATACAAAGTTCTCCACTGAGTAGAGTTTACTACTGTTCAACTCCAACTACTATGATCTTGGCATTCACGGGAACTGTGTGCATTTTCTTCAAAATTCTTCCAAGCCTGGATCAAACACTATCCTTCTTCATACAGTGTGCTTAAATGTAATCAGTGAAAAGCACTTTGAATGTATAATGCTTGTGCACAGAAACTGCTAAGGATCCATAACACTTAAATGTTATGATCTCAGGGTAAGATGAGAAAATGGTTAAGAGCTGATTCGTGTCGAGGGGGCCCTTTAAACAGGGCACTAATGTTACCGGGATGCAGCATCCGATCAATAATCGGAGGCAAGGAAGGTACATTTGCAAAACAAAAAGTCCCAAAAGATGGCAAATCCTGCCTGAAGTGGCCTGCAAGCCAGCGAGCAAGAGTTCAAACTTTGGCCGGGGGAGGGGGGGTCATGTAATTTTTTCTGTTTGGTCAAGTTCCTTTCCTAAAATTTTATCTTTGAGTAAACAACATCACTCAACAGGCCATAAGGAATCCAACTACTCAAATCCAGCTACTAAACATTATTTGAACAACATCTGGCTACACCACCACCCACCAGCTATATCCTACGTGATTGACTTTTCAAAGTTCTTGAAACACAGTAACACAAATTAACGATGATGACTATGTTTCGTTAAAGCCCTCTCCCCTCTCTTATATGTAATTACTTTTTATTACATTCCTTTGCCCTAAAACACCTTTTATCTGAGGACCTCAAACTCCCTGGGGAAAACCAGAGGTGTTTTCTCATCCAATAGTGTTGCACAGTAAGCACTCAATAGGTATAATTGATTGAGTTGGTAACAGGGCAGGAAACAAACAACAACTCTCATCCCCTAATTATAAATCTTAGCAACACTAGGTTTTTGGGTTTTTTATTGTGTTTTCTTATGGCATTGGTTAAGCACCTACTAGATGGCAGATATTGTACTAAGCACTGGCTAAACAAGCTAAACAGGTTGGACACATTCCCTGTCCCACTTAGGGCTCAAAGTCACAATCCCCATTTTACACGAGGCAACTGAGGCACAGTGAAGTGACTTACACAAGGTTACACAGGAGGTAAGTGGGGAAGCCGACATCACAACCCAGATCCTTCTGACACCCAGGCCGGTGCTCTATCCACTAGGCCATGCTACTTTCCCGGTATTCCTCATCACTTTAGCTGTAATTTATTTTAATGTCTACCTCCCTCTCTAGACTGTAAGCTCTTTGCAGACAGGGATCCTGTTTTCCAACTCTTTTGTATTGTGCTCTCCCAAGTGCTTAGTGCGCTAAGTGCTCCAAAAACACTCACTTGAGTCTTTCCTTGCCTAGGGATTAAAGGGCTTTTCTGGTTCTTATATCCTTTTAAGAGCGAGGGCAGAAGGAAAAGGAATCTACTAATAACTTTAAAGCACTGTTCCAACTTTTAAAAGTATCTTGCTTAAGCCTGCCTTGGAGATCAGCCACTTCCTAACTTAATCTAGGCCTCTTACGTTCTCTATGTCTAAAAGAGTTGAACCCCTTCCCCCTCAAAAAAATCCCCCCAAAATAAAACACATATAGATAGGATCTGGCTTAGTTCATTCCTTCACTCATTCAATCGTATTTATTGAGCTCTTACTGTGTGCAGAGCACTGTACTAAGCATTTGGGAGAGTACAATACAACAATAAACGGACACATTCCCTGCCCACAATGAGCTTACAGTCTAGAGGGCCCAAGTTTGAAGTAAGACGCATGGGAATGGCCAAAGGGATAAGCCCGAAAGCAGGGAGGGGCCTTCAATCAATCCATCGATATTTATTGAGCGCTCACTGTGTGCCAAACACTGTACTAAGCACTTGGGAGAATACGATATAACAGAGTTAGTATATACATTCCCTGCCCGCAACAAGTTTATAGTCTAGAGAAGGAGACAGACACTGATATAAAGAAATTGGAGATACGGACATAAATGCTGTGGGGCTGAGGGAGTGAATAAAGAGTGCAAAGCCAAGTGCCAGGGCGACGTGGAAAGAAGTGGGAGAAGAAATGAGGGCTTAGTCAGGGAAGACCTCTTGGAGGAGTTGTGCACGGGGACTGCACTTCCCCAGGGATATAATAACAACAAATGCCTTATTTGTTAAGCACATACCACGTGCCAGGTACCGTACTAAGCTCTGGGGAAGACACAAGCAAATCGGGTTGGATATGGGGCTTGTCGCTGGAAGGCCGGGAATGGGGGGCCCCAGTCCATTTTCCTGGGCCCAGACCCCCTCACCCCCTTCAATTAATCAATGGCATTTATTGAGCGCTTACTATATCCAGGGGACTGTAGTAAGCGCCTGGAAGAGTTCAACAGGAGTAGCAGACGTGTCCCCTGCCCATAGTGAACTTACAGTCCAGGAGGGGAGACAGACGTTAACAGGAAGAATAGACATAATATATAATTGAAAGATATGTACGTGAGTGCCGTGGGAGTGGAGAGATTTTCAAGTGTCCTAAGGTCACAGATCCAAGGGCAGAGTACACTCAGAAGGGAGATTCATTCGTTCAATTAGAGAAGCAGCGCGGCTCAGTGGAAAGAGCCTGGGCTTGGGAGTCAGAGGTCATGGGTTCGAATCCTGGCTCTGCCGCCTGCTAGCTGTGTGACTTTGGGCAAGTCACTTGACTTCTCTGTGCCTCAGATACCTCATCTGTAGAATGGGGATTAAAACCGTGAGCCCCACATGGGACAATCTGATCCCCCTGCATCCCCCCAGCGCTTAGAACAGTGCTTTGCACAGAGTAAGCACTTAACAAATACCACCATTATTATTATTCAATCGTATTTACTGTGCTCTTACTGTGTGCAGAGGACTGTACTCAGCACTTGGGAAAGTACAATACCACAATAAACTGTGACATTAATTAATGAATTAAGGTATTTGTTAAGTACTTGCTATGTGCCAAGCACTGTTCTAAATGCTGGGGTAGATACAAGGTAATCAGGTTGTGGGCTCACAGTCTTCAGCTCCGTTTTACAGATGAGGTAAGTGAGGCCCAGAGAAGTGAAGTGACTTGCCCAAGGTCGCACGGCAGACAAGTGGCGGGGCTGGGATTAGAACCCACGTCCTCTGACTCCCAGGCCCGGGCTCTTGCCACTGAGCCACGGTGCTGCTCGACATCGATTAGCCTGTAAGCCCATCAAAGGGCAGGGACTGTTTCTGTTACCGATCTGTCCATTCCAAGCGCTCGGTACAGTGCTCTGCACACAGTAAGCGCTCAATAAATACTATTGAATGAATTCCCTGCCCACAACGAGCTCACAGTCTAAGGGGGCGGGGGGAGACGGACATCACTACAAATAAAATGACAGATATGTACATAAGGGCGGTGGGGCTGGGGGGTGGGGGGGAGGCGCAAAAGGATGAATAAATTGACAGATATGGACTGGGAGGGAGGAAGAGCAATGGAAAGACCCTGGGCTTGGGAGTCGCAGGGTGTGGGTTCTAATCCCGGCTCCACCATTCATTCATTCATATTTTTTGAGCACTTATTATGTGCAGAGCACCGTACTAAGCGCTTGGAATGGACAACGCGGCAACAGATAGAGACCGTCCCTGCCCAGTGACGGGCTCACAGTCTAATCGGGGAGAGAGACGGCAGAGTAAAACAGAACGACCTGTCAGCTGATTACCTGATCCCCTTGCAATTAATGGGGGTATCTGTTAAGCGCTTACTATGTGCCAAGCACTGTTCCAAGCGCCGGGGGGGGGATACAAGGTGATCAGGTTGTCCCACGTGGGGCTCACAGTTTTTAATCCCCATTTTACAGATGAGGGAACTGAGGCACAGGGAAGTTAAGTGAGTTGCCCGAAGTCACTCGGCTGGTGAGCGGCAGAGCCGGGATTAGAACCCATGACCTCTGACTCTCAAGCCCAGGCTCTTCCCACTGTGCCACGCTGCTTCTCTACCTTGTAGCTAGGCCAGCGCTTAGAACAGTGCTTGGCACATAGTAAGCGCTTAACAGATACCACCACCATCGTTTGTCAGCGGTGTGCCTTTGGGCAAGTTACTTCCCTTCCCTGGGCCTCAGTTACCTCATCTGTAAAACGGGGATGAAGATTCGTTCATTCATTTGTATTTATTGAGCGCTTACTGTGTGCAGAGCACTGTACTAAGCACTCGGAATGTACAATTCAGCAACAGAGGGAGACAATCCCTGCCCAACAACGGGCTCGCAGTCTAAAAGATCATGAGTCTTCTATCTACCCCAACGCTTAGAACACAGCTTGGCCCATTGTAAAGATGCAGCGTGGCTCAGTGGAATGAGCCCGGGCTTGGGCGTCAGAGGTCATGGGTTCTAATCCCGCATCCGCCATTTGTCAGCTGGGTGACTCTGGACAAGTCACTTCACTTCTCTGTGCCTCCGTTCCACCTGTAAAATGGGGATTAAAGCTGTGAGCCCCCCATGGAACAACCTGATCACCTTGTATCCCCCCAGCGCTTAGAAAAGTGCTTTGCACTAGCAAGCGCTTAACAAATACCCTCATTATTATTATTATTCTAATCCCGGCTCCGCCGCCTTTCTGCTGTGTGCCTTTGGGCAAGTCACTTGACTTCTCGGTGCCTCAGTTCCCTCATCTGTAAAATGGGGATTAGAAGTGGGAACCCCAGGTGGGACAACCCTGCATCTCCCCCAGCGCTTGGAACAGTGCTTGGAACGTAGTAAGCGCTTAACAAATACCATCATTGTTAATTATTAAGGGCTTAACAAACACCATCATTATTATTAGAAATAAAATGATAGGCATGTCCACATGTGCTTTGGGGCGGGGGGGGGAAGGGCAAAGGGAGCAAGCCAGGGAGAGGCAGAAGGGGGTGGGAGATATGGACCCCTTCCCCCTTCCCCCAGGCCTCAGATGAACGAACTGAGTCCAGCATTGACCGAATAGTCCAGGGTCATATTTCCCGAGCGCTGACGGCGTGCAGAGCACTGTGCTAAGCGCTTGGGAAGTACAACTGGGCAACAAAGAGGGACCAGTCCGGCCCGGAGCAGGCTAAGCAGCGTGGCTCAGTGGAAACAGCCTGGGCTGGGGAGTCAGAGGTCACGGGTTCAAATCTGAGCTCAGCCACTTGTCAGCTGGGTGACATGGGGCAAGTCACTTCACTTCTCTGGGCCTCAGTGACCTCATCTGGAAAATGGGGATGAAGATTGGGAGCCTCACGCAGGACAACCTGATTGCCCTGTATCTCCCCCAGTGCTTAGAACAGTGCTCTGCACATAGTAAGCACTTTACAATCCAACATTATTACTAGTCAGAGGTCATGGGTTCAAATCCTGCTTATGCCACTTGTCAGCTGCCTGTGGGCCAGTCACTTCCCTTCTCTGGGCCTCAGTTCCCTCATCTGTAAAATGGGGATGAAGATGGTGAGCCTCACGGGGGCCAACCTGATGACCCTGCATCCCCTCCAGCGCTTAGCACAGCGCTCTGCACATAGTAAGCGCTTAACCAATACCAACATTATTCTCTTCACCTCAGTTCCCTCATCTGGAAAAATGGGCATGAAGCCGGTGACCCTCATGGGGGACAACCTGATGACCCTGTATCCCCTCCGGCGCTCAGCACAGTGCTCTGCCCATAGTAAGCGCTTAACCAATACCAACATTATCATTACTATTAGTCAGAAGTCATGGGTTCAAATTCTGGCTCTGCCACTTGGCAGCTGTGTGACTGTGGGCAAGTCACTTCCCTTCTCTGGGCCTCAGTTCCCTCATCTGTCAAAACGGGGATGAAGCTGGTGAGCCTCACGGGGGACAACCTGATGACCCTGCATCCCCCCCAGCGCTTGGAACAGTGCTCTGCACAGAGTAAGCGCTTAACCAATACCAACATTATTATTATTACTATTAGTCAGAAGTCATGGGTTCAAATCCCGGCTCAGCCACTTGTCAGCTGGGTGACTGTGGGCCAGTCACTTCATTTCTCTGGGCCTCAGTTCCCTCATCTGTAAAATGGGGATTAACTGTGAGCCTCACGTGGGACAGCCTGATGACCCTGTATCTCCCCCAGCACTTAGCACCGTGCCCTGCACATAGCAAGCGCTTAACCAATACCACCATTATTATCATTATTCTCTGGGCCTCAGTTCCCTCATCTGTCAAAATGGGGATGAAGACGGTGAGCCTCACGGGGGACAATCTGATGACCCCGGGTCTCCCCCAGCGCTCAGCACAGTGCTCTGCACATAGTAAGCGCTTCACCAACACCAACATTACTATTATTCTCTGGGCCTCGGTTCCCTCATCTGTCAAAATGGGGATGAAGACGGTGAGCCTCACGGGGGACAACCTGATGACCCCGGATCTCCCCCGGCGCTCAGCACAGTGCTCTGCACATAGTAAGCGCTTAACCAATAGCAACATGATTATTATTATTCTCTGCACCTCGGCTCCCCCATCTGTCAAAATGGGGACGAAGCCGGGGAGCCTCACGGGGGACAACCTGATGCCCCTGGATCTCCCTCGGCGTTCAGCACACAGTAAGTGCTTAACCCCTACCAACATGATTATTATGATGGAAACAAGAAGGAGGGATGGTGAGGAATGAAGAGGATAACAAGCCGGGCCGCGAGGAGCCCCTTGCCCCCGCCCCCCGGGACGGGCCGGGCCGGGCCGGGCCGGACGGCCGTTGGGCTGAGGGCGGGCCGGGGCCTGTCCGAGCAGGGCGTCCTCTCGCTCACCCCGCCGCCGCCGCCGCCTCCTGCTGCCGCTGCTGCTTGTCCCGGTCCGGTCCGGTCCCGCGGGGCCCCCGCCGCCGCCGCCGCCGCCTCCTCCTCCTCCTCCCGCCTCAACCGGTCCCGGGCCGCCCCAGCCCGGTGTCCTGCATTAACCCGGAAGTGGCTCCGCCGCCCCACAACAACACGTGACCCGACGCCACGCGACGCCGCGCGACGCACCGCCCCCTCCCACCAACTGCCCGCCACGCGCACGCGCCAGCCCTAACGGCCTCAGGGGCGGGGCTCCGTTGCCATGGGGACGGGGAGGGGGGGTTTTTTGGGTTTTTTTGGTTTTTTTTTGTTTGTTTTGTTTTGGGTTTTTTTTTTTGTTTTTTTAGGGTTTTTTTGTTTTGCTTTGTTTTGGGGTTTTTTGTTTGTTTTTGGGTTTTTTTGTTTTTTGGGGTTTTTTTTGTATTTTTGGGGGGGGTTGGTTTTTTTTGTTTGTTTGTTTGTTTGTTTTTGTTTTTGTTTTTGGAGGTTTTTTTGTTTTTTTGTTTTTTGTTTTGTCTTTTTTGGGGAGGTTGGGTTTTTTTTGTTTTGTTTTGTTTTGTTTTGGTTTGGTTTTGGTTTTCTTTTTTGTTTTTTTCTGTTGTTGTTTTGGGGGGTGGGTTTTTTTTTTTTGGTTTTGTTTTTTGGGGGGGGTTGGTTTTTTTGTTTGTTTGTTTGTTTTTGTTTTTTTGGGGGGGGTTGTTTTTGTCTTTTGGGGGGGTTGGGTTTTTTTTGTTTTGTTTTGTTTTGTTTTGGTTTTGGTTTTCTTTTTTGTTTTTTTTTGTTGTTGTTTTGGGGGGGGGGTTGGGGTTTTTTTGGGTTTTTTTTGGGGGGGGTTAGTTTTTTTTTGAGGCCTAACGACAGGGAGCCCTCATTCATTCAATAGTATTTACCGAACGCTTACTATAACACTAATGTTGGTATTTGTTAAGTGCTTACTCTGTGCATAGCACTGTTCTAAGCGCTGGGGGAGATCCAGGGTAATAATAATGTTGGTATTGGTTAAGCGCTTACTCTGTGGAAAGACCCTGGGGTAGGGAGTCAGAGGTCATGGGTTCGAATCCCCCTCCGCCACTTGTCAGCTGGGTGACCTTGGGCCAGTCACTTCACTTCTCGGCACCTCTGTGACCTCATCTGGAAAATGGGGATGAAGACTGGGAGCCCCACGGGGGACAACCTGATTACCCTGTATCTCCCCCAGCGCTTAGAACAGTGCTCTGCACAGAGTAAGCGCTTAACCAATACCAACATTATTATTATTATTAGAGAAGTAGCGTGGATCAGTGGAAAGAGCCCAGGGTTGGGAGTCAGAGGTCATGAGTTGTAATCCCGCCTCCGCCACTTGTCAGCTGGGTGACCTTGGGCCAGTCATTTCACTTCTCGGGGCCTCAGTGACCTCATCTGGAAAATGGGGATGAAGACTGGGAGCCCCACAGGGGACAACCTCATTACCTTGTATCTACCAAGCGCTTAGAACAGGGCTCGGCACATAGTAAGCGCTTAACAAATACCAAAATGATTATTATTATCATTATTATAATTTGGCAACAGATGAGACAGTCATAATAATAATTAATGATTTTGTATTTGTTAAGCACTTATTAAGTGCCAAGCCCTATTCTAAGCGCTGGGTAGATACAAGGTGATCAGGTTGTTCCTCACTGGGCTCACAGTTTTCATTCATTCATTCAGTAGTATTTATTGAGCACTTGCTATGTGCAGAGGACTGCACTAATGCTTGGAATGTACAATTTGGCAACAGAGACAATCAGTCATAATAATAATAATTAATGATTTGGTATTTGTTAAGCACATACTAAGTGCCAAGGAGTGTTCTCAGCACTGGGTAGATACAAGGTGATCAGGTCGTCCCACGTGGGGCTCACGGTTTTCATCTCCATTTTCCAGATGAGGTAACTGAGGCACAGAGAAGTGAATTGCCCAAAGTCACACAGCTGACAAGTGGCAGAGCTGGGATTAGAACCCACGACCTCTGACTCCCAAGCCCGTGCTTTTTCCACTGAGCCACGCTGCTTCTCTATTTATAGAGCGCTTACTGTGTGCAGAGCACTGTACTAAGCGTTTGGAAAGTACGGTTCGGCAACGGGTAGAGACAATCCCTACCCAACAACGGGCTCACAAATATAAACAGACATCAATAGAAATAAATAGAATTATTTGTCTGGGAAGGGGGAATATGTTTGAGGAACTGAGAGGGTTTGTTTCCTGCCCTGAGTCAAATAAGGTAACAAGACACCCCACATTAAGGGGAAAATCATGCTTTTCAGGATTCCGTCCTGCCATCCGAAAGGCCAAATGGTCCCATTTTGTCTTCAACCATAGGCAGTGATCACTGAGACAAGTCTGACCTGTGGACTGGAGTATCCCATAGGTGATCCAACCCAGCCACAAAGGGCTTTCGGGCCTGGCCAGCTGGCCCTAGTTGCCACCAGCCCCCAGAACTGTCCAGTGAGACCTGCCCAGCGAGAACTGTCCAGTGAGACCAGTCAAGCGAGAGGGGTCCAAGTGAAAGGTCCCCAGTGAGAGTGGGCACAACTTAAAGCTCACCTCCTCCAAGAGGCCTTCCCAGACTGAGCTCCCCTTTTCCCTCTGCTCTTTCTACCCCCCCTTCACCTCTCCACAGCTAAACCCTCTTCTCCCCCCTTTCCCTCTGCTCCTCCCCCTCTCCCATCCCACCCCCTCAGCACTGTACTCGTCCGCTCAACTGTATATATCTTCATCACCCTATTTATTTATTTTGTTTAATGAGATGTACATCACCCTGATTCTATTTATTTGCTATTGTTTTAATGCGATGTTCGTCCCCTTGACTCTATTTATTGCCATTGTTCTCGTCTGTCCGTCTCCCCCGATTAGACTGTAGGCCCGTCAAAGGGCAGGGACCGTCTCTATCTGTTGCCGATTTGTACATTCCAAGCGCTTAGTACAGCGCTCTGCACATAGTAAGTGCTCAATAAATACTATTGAATGAATGAATGACTGAATGAATGAGTGCTCTAGTGAGAGGGGTCCAGTGAGAGGGATCCAGTGAGAGCTGTCCAGCGAGAGGGGTTCAGTGAGAGCTATCCAGTTGGAGACTGTAAGCTTGTTGTGGGCAGACAATGCGTCTGTTTATTAGTTATACTGTACTCTTCCAAGCACTTGGTACAGTGCTCTGCAAAAAGCAAGCGCTCAATAAATGACTGAATGAAATGCCCAGTAAAATCTGTCACTGCTGTGCGTCAGGCAGTGGCACGAGGAGATTTGCTATAATGTTCTGGGCAGGAGTAAGCCCGTCATTGGACAGGGATTGTCTCTATCTGTTGCCGAATTGTACTGTGCCGAATGTACACCGCTCTGCACATAGTAAGCGCTCAGTAAATACTATTGAATGAATAGTGGGGCACACTGTTCTAAGCGCTGGGTAATAATAATAATAATGTTGGTATTTGTTAAGCGCTTACTATGTGCAGAGCACTGTTCTAAGCGCTGGGGTAAACACAGGGGAATCAGGTTGTCCCACGTGGGGCTCACAGTCTTAATCCCCATTTTACAGATGAGGGAACTGAGGCACAGAGAAGTTAAGTGACTCGCCCACAGTCACACAGCTGACAAGTGGCAGAGCTGGGATTCGAACTCATGAGCCCTGACTCCGAAGCCCGTGCTCTTTCCACTGCGCCACGCCATACAAGGTAATGAGGTTGTCCCCCATGGGGCTCCCAGTCTTCATCCCCATTTTCCAGATGAGGTCACTGAGGCCCCAAGAAGTGAAGTGACTGGCCCAAGTTCACCCAGCTGACAAGTGGCGGAGGCGGGGTTAACAATAATAATAATATTGGTATTTGTTAAGTGCTTACTATGTGCAGAGCACTGTTCTAAGCACTGGGGGAGATACAGGGTAGTCAAGTTGTCCCACGTGAGGCTCACAGTCTTAGTCCACATTTTACAGATGAGGTAACTGAGGCCCAGAGAAGTAAAGTGACTTGCCCACAGTCAAGTCAATAATGAGTAATGATTTGGTGTTGATGATTATGTGACTGTGACTGGACGTGCCTGAGTTGAGTTGTGTACATCTGGAAATGCTTCTATTGCTCTGTGCCTTCCTCTGCCTCTCCTATCTCCCTTTAGTATCCCTCACTCTAACCTCCCTCTCAGGGTCCCTTTTCTCTTTTTTATTTTCTCTCTCTGGGTACCTCTGCTTCTCAATCTTTCTATATTAAGCATTGCGGTATTTGTTAAGCACTTTCTATGGGCTAAGCGCTGTACTCAGCGCTGGGGTAGATATAAAACAATCAGATTTGACACAGTCCCTGACCCACATGGGGCTCACAATACGAGGAGGAGGGAGAACAGGTATTTAAGCACAATTTTACATAGAAGGATACTGAAGCAAGGAGAAATTAAGTTATTTTCCCTTGGTCACACAACGGGTGAATGATAGAGTAAGGATTAGAATCCAGGTCCTCTGACTCCCAAATCCATGCTCAAGTAGGCTAGCTGTTTCTCTAACTCTTTCTGAGTTGGCTGCCTCTCAGCCCCATCCCAACCCACTTTGAGTTAGCAAAAAGCAGGTCAATTCATAGTCTTTATTGAGCACCTTTTTTGTGTGTGTGTAGAGACTGTACAAAGTGAGAGAGCACTTTGAAAAGCAGCATTGCCTAGTGGACAGAGCATGGGGTCTGAGAGTCAGAGGACCTGAGTTCTAATCCTGACTCTGCCATCTGTCCACTGCCTGATCTTGGGCAAGTCATTTCACTTCCCTGTGCCTCAGTTACCTCATCTTTTAAATGGGGATTAAGGTTGAGCCTCATATGGGACAGTGACTAGACATGGGACTAGCACAAAGTAAGCACTTAACAAATACTATTAAAAACAAAGAGGAAATGACCACCCCATCAAACAACCCCTAAAAGGTACTTTACATTTAAAAAATCTGCTTTAAAAAAAGTACTTCTCACATACCCGCATGGCCAAAGTGTTAGGTCATAGGAAAGCCAAACCAATTCTAAAACCATACCAAAATCAATGCAAACTATGATTTCTCAAATCGGTGATTTCTCTTTCAAATCAGATCTGAAATAAATCCGTATTCTGAAGACTGGATTGAAGTAGTGTGGCCTAGTGGATTCAGGGCTGGGAATCAGAAAGACCTGGCTCTAATCCCAGCTCCACCACTTCTCTGCTGGGTGACCTTGAACAAGTCACTTAACTTCTCTGTGCCTTAGTTACCTCATCTGTCAAATGGGGATTAAGACTCTGAGCCCTACATGGGACACAGACCGTATCCAACCTGATCAGTTTGTATATACTACAATCAATACAATGCCTGGAGCATTGTAAGTGTTTAACAAGTACCATTTTTCAAAAAAACAAAGCAAAATCAAAAAGTAACATGAAAAATTCCAGCAGTTTTCCAAGGAGCTGATCCAGACTTCTAGTGTCTGGAACCAGAGTGAAACAAAACCACTGCTATCACTGCTAATTCCGATTTGGGGTTGGAGTTAAGCTGAGAACTGTCAATCATTCATTCATTCAATAATATTAATTGAGCATTTATTTCGTGCAGAGCACTGTACTAAGTGCTTAGGAAAGTACAACACAACAATAAACGGGGACATTCCTTGCCCACAACCAGCTGGCAGTCTAGAGGTGGTGAGGCAGGCATCATTACAAATAAATAAAATTACAGATATGTGCCTAAGAGCTGTGGGACTAAGAGGGGAAAAGAGCAAAGGGAGCAAGTCAGGGTGAAGCTGAAGGGGGTGGGAGGTGAGGAAAAGTGAGGTTTAATCTGGGAAGGCCTCCTGGAGGAGATAGGCCTTCAATAAGGCTTTGAAAGGAGGGAGAGTAATTGTCTGTTGGAAGTGAGGAGGGAGGGCATTCCAGGCCAGGATGAGGGCCAGGGGTCAGCAGTGACAGGTGAGATGGAGGCACAGTGAGAAGGTTAGCACTAGAGGAGCAAAGTATGAGGCTGGGTTGCAGAAGGAGAGAACTGAGGTGAGGTAGGAGGGGGAGAGGTGATGGAGAGCTTTAAAGCCGATGGTTAGGAGTTTTTGTTTGATGTGGAGGTGGATGGGCAACCACTGGAGCTTTTTGAGGAGAGGGGGTGACATGTCCTGAAAGTCTTTGTAGAAAAATGATCCGGGCAACAGAGTCAAGTATGGACTGGGGTGGAGAGAGACAGGGAGGCTGGGAGGTCAGCAAGGAGCCCGATGCAGTAATCCAGGTGGGTTAAGATGAGTGATTTTGTATTAACATGGTGGCAGTTTGGATGGAGAGGAACGAGCAGATTTTAGCAATGCTGTGAAAGTAGGACTGACAGGATTGAATTTCCCATTGACTTTAAAGCTCTCGATTGTATTTATTGAGAGCTTACTGTGTGTAGAGCACTCTACAAAGCATTTGGGAGACTACAATAAAGCACTTGATTCATTCAGTTGTATTTACCGAGCGCTTATTGTGCGCAGAGCACTGTACTAAGCACTTAGGAGTCTACAATATAATAATAAACAGATACATTCCCTGCCCAGTCAACTCACCCCCTCCTACTTTATCTCAATTATTTCCTCCTGCAGCCGAGCCCACACACTCTGCTCCTCTACTGCCGGTTTACTCACCGTGCCCAGATCTTGTCTTTCTCACCCCGACCCCTTTCCCACCTCCTCCCCCTAGCCTGGAGCTCCCTCCCCCTCCATATACACCAGACCATTACTCACCCCACCTTCGAAGTCTTATTAAGGTCACATCTCTTACAGACCTTCCCCGATTCAGTCTTTTTTTCCCTGGCTCCCTCTCCTTTCCGCTTCCTCTATGGACTTGGATCTGTGGCCTTGGGAGGTTTGATATTCACCCCAACCCCAAACCCGCAGCACTTACGTACCTATCTTTAAATTATGTAAGTTATTTATTCATATTAATGTCTGCCTCCCCCCACTAGACCATCAGCTCATTCTAGGTAGGGAACGTGGCTGCTAATTCCAAAGTATTGTACTTTCCCAGGAGCTTAATACAGTGCTCTGGACACAGTAAGGGCTCAATAAATACCACTGACTGATTGATTATTATTAGTAGTAGTAATAATAATAATAATAATGGTATTTGTTAAGTACTATGTGCCAGACACTGTACTAAGTACAGGGGTAGAGACAAGTAAATTGAACCCCAGTAGAGCTCACAGTCTCAATCCCTATTTTACAGAAAAGGTAACTGAGGCACAGGGAAGCCAAGTGACTTGCCCAAGGTCACACAGCAGACAAGTGGCAGATCAGGATTAGAATCCATAACCTTCTGACTTCCAACTCAAGGCAACAGGTTCAGGTGGGCTTTTTGAATTATTTCCATTTTTTCTGGCCTGTCACCTGTCACGCAGGCTACCCTCAACCCTCCAGCCCGCAATGCATGCAAGTACCGACTTGTTCATCCCAAGCGCTTAGTACAGTGCTCTGCACATAGTAAGCGCTCAATAAATACTATTGAATGAATGAAGTACCGAGTTTCAGCGTCGCCGGGCGGTGGTGGAGCGGCACCACCGTTGCTGTCACTGGCAGTGACTTCCTTCAAGAGAACACTCCGCTCTGTTGTGGTTTTAGAAAAGGTCACTGAACAAGGCTCCAGCCTACCCAATGTAAAAATGCCACCCTGCTAGGTTATTTATTTTTCATGATTTATTTATTAGCTGTCTCTATGGCGCTCAACACCATGGAGAGAGAACTTTAAACATGAAACTCCTTAACGAAGCAAAACAAAAGGCATATTTTTGCGGCTACGAAACCACAGCGTCCCCCCATTACTGCATTATTAGGGATAGTTTTGTTACTGAATCTTAGGAAGGACTTAACAGTAAGTGCTTAACAAATACCATCCCACCCTTTGCTCTTCCCCCTTCCCCTCAGTACTGTGCTCATTTGTATATATTATTTATTACCCTATTTATTTTGTTAATAAGGTGTATATCCTATAATAAGATGTATAAGGTATATACCCTGTATTTACCCCAGCGCTTAGAACAGTGCTCTGCACATAGTAAACCCTTAACAAATACCATCATTATTATTATTATTATTATCATTAGTGTTAATAAACAGACACATTCCCTGCCTACATTGAGCTTACAGTCTAGAGGGGGAGATAGTCATTAATATAAAGAAATAAAATTACGGATATGTACATAAGTGCTGATGAGCTGTCCTCTCTAGACTGAAAGCTCCTTGTGGACTATGTTGGTATTTGTTAATCGCTTGCTATGTGCAGAGCACTGTTCTAAGCGCTGGGGGAGATACAGGGTAATCAGGTTGTCCCATGTAAGGCTCACAGTTAATCCCCATTTTACAGATGAGGGAACTGAGGCCCAGAGAAGTGAAGTGACTCGCCCACAGTCACACAGCTGACAAGTGGCAGAGCCGGGAGTCGAACCCTTGACCTCTGATTCCGAAGCCCAGGCTCTTTCCACTGAGCCATGCTGACAAGGAACATGTCTACCAACTCTGTAATATTGTACTCTCCCAAGCCCTTAGTACAGTGCTCTGTACACAGTAGGTGCTCAATAAATACCACCAACTGATTGACAAATTAATTAAAAGACTCTATAGAAAGAGAAAGGCTGAGAAGGAACCTGATGGGAAAAACATGGAATAGCTTGCCAAATCCCACTCCATCACAATGAGGGAAGCAGCGATGCGATAGACCACAGGCTTGGGAGTCAGGAAGAGCTGGGTTCTAATCCCAGCTCCATCACTTGTCTGCTAAGTCCCCTTGGGCAAGTCACTTCACTTCTCTGTGCTTCAGTGGCTTTATTTGTAAAATGGGTATTAAGACCTAAGACCGCGAGCCCCATGTGGGATATGAACTGTGTCCAAACCCATTAGCTTGTATCTCCCCCAATGTTTAGAATAGTATCTGGCCCATAGTAAGTGCTTAACAGAAAAATATACAGAATGAAAGCGACAAAGGGAGACCTTCCTTGGACAGACAATGTAACCGTCTTCCTACAGACAATGTAACCGTCTTCTCTCTTCCTATTTCTTTGGCCCAGGGAGAACTGCACTCTGGAAACGGAAGGTTGGAGGGAGAGAGGAACTGAAGCAGTAAAAGATCCCTGTTAACTCCTTTGAGGATGCGTTCATCTATTAATGTGCATATGTTGCTGATAAATTAACAGCTTTGTTTTAAGTAAGGGCCAAAGCAGCATGTTGAATACCTGCCACGATTTAGATTAGGTGTTGAAAAAAAAAAAGCAAAACCAGGGCACCCTTGCATTGCTTAGGGGTTTTTTTTGTTTTGGGTTTTTTTTGTCAAATCTCATTAAGATTTTCAGATTGTCATCATGGTGCTGACCTGGCTTCCTCTGCGGGGTGGGGGTGGTGGGTGGTTTTTGTGCATCCCTGGAGTGGGATGAAAAAAGGCAGGAAAGAAAGCTACAGTCAAACAATCGATCAATCAATCAATTGTATTTTTTTGAGCTCTTCTTGTGTAAGAGAGAGCCAAAGCCAGAAACTGAGACTGGGAGAAGAGGAGGGAAAAGAGGGTCAAGGTGACCCGCTGCTGCCTGGGTGCCTGGGGAGGCAGACTGAGGTAGCCGCTGAGGCCATTTAGTTCAGTTTCAGCTTCAGCCTCTCCTTCCGTAAGGCAAGAAGGCCCAGCACAGGCGTTCCACAGCTGCCTGCCCTGCCCGAAAAACTGTTGGGGGGAAATTGTTGGTGGAGGCGAGGCATCATCTTCCTGAAGTTGGGCATCATCTTTCTGGAAAGCAGCATGACCTAGAGGAAAGAGTTCAAGCCTGGGAGGCAGAGGATCTGGGTTCTAATTCTACCTCCGCTATTTGCCTGCTGTGTGACCTTGGGGAAGTCATTTCACTTCTCGGTGCCCCAGTTACCTCATCTGTAAAATGGGGATTAAGACTGTGAGCCCCAAGTGGAACAGGGACTCTGTCCAATCTGATTGCCTCATATCTACCCCATTGCTTAGAAGAGTGCCTGGTACACAGTGAGTGCTTAACAAATAACATTTTTTAAAAAAGAAGAGGTGAACAGATACCATGACTGCTGTTAGCTGAAATGTAGGAGACTAAATAGGTAAATAAATTAAAGTTCATAGAAGGGGGATCATACACAAGTGCTCAGCATAGCTGTTGGACCTGGCTTCCTGCTGTGTGACCTTGGGCAAATCATTTCACTTCTCTCTGCCTTAGTCTCCTCATCTGTTGAAAGGGGATTCAAAACCTGTTGTCCCTCCTACTTAAACTGTAAGCTCAATTGTCACTGTTTATTGTGCTGTGCATTCCCAAGTGCTTAGTACAGTGCTCTGCACACAGTAAGTGCTTAATAAATACAATTGAATGAATGAATGAAAAGCCTTTCCTGGAGTACTGGGTCCCTTTGTTGTGCAGAATGTGATTTTACAAAAACCAATCAGTGGTAAGTATTGAGCGCTTACAGTTCTAATCCCTTGGGAGAGTATAATACAACAGAATTGGTAGACACAATACCGGCCCACAGTGAGTTTATAATGTAAACTCTTTCCCACCTTTCCATGTTTAAAATGCAAGCATAGAAAGATTAAGCACAAAAAATTGCTTTGAAGAATGACCTAGTGAGGTATCCTTACATCATTTTTCCATCTATTTTTTTTTAATGCTTTTGAACCAAACTGCAAGACATCAGACCGTTCTTAGTGCTCTAGACTGTAAGCTTATTGGGGACGGGGAATGTTTCTACCAACTCAGTGTTGTAGTGTATGCTCTCAAGTGCTTAATACAGTGCTCTGCACAAAGGAAATGCTCAATAAATATCATCGATTGCAAAATACAATTGATTGAAGCTTCTAATCCCCGCACCCTCCCCATGGGGAAGTCGGTTCATGTTAAGAGAATAATTATAATTGCGGTATTTGTTAAGCTCTTACTATGTGCCAAGCACTGTACTAAGTCCTGGGGTAGATACAACAGAATCAGGACCCATATGGGGCGAACAGTCTAGTCGGTCAATCAATCACATTTAATGAGCACTTACTGTGTGCAGGGCACTGTGCTAAGCACTTGGAAGAGCACAACGTCACAAAATAACAGACACATTCCCTGCTCACAACAAGCTTAGGATCTAAGTAGGAGGGATAACAGGGATTGATAAATCACTTAACTTCCCTGTGCCTCAGTTTCCTCATCTGTAAAATAGGGATTATGACTGAGCCCCTTGTGGGAAATGGACTGTTTCCATCCTGATTAAGTTGTATCTACCTCAGCACTTAGTTTAGTGGCTGATTCATAGTAAACACTTAAAAGGTACCTTTGTTTAAAAAAGCACCAAACAAAGACCATTTTAAAAAAAGATGGTAGTTTAAGATCCAAAACCGGTCAAAGGCCCGTTCGGTGACAGACTCTCAAGAGAATGTACATGATGAAAAGATCCTGTTTTAATACAGATACCAAAGGCAATCTGGAAAGAATCAGAACAACAATGGAAAAACTGCCAAGCCTTAGTAAATCCTTCTTGATTCTATGGGATAAACACAATATTGGAAATCATATTGGAAATACTCAGAGTCAGGGCTTAATTCAGTTGGGCTCTCCTACTGTATCCAATCCGGTTCCTTTTTTGAGTGAATGCTGATCCAGGTGTGTTTACTGGCAGATGAGAGAACCATGCAGTTCTTTTTATTGTACCATTTAAGCTGGGTTCAAAGCAAACTCGAAAAAATGAGAGCAGTTAACAGTCAGCTAGGAAAATAATCCGTTTCAGATACAAATTATTCTACTTGTGTGTTATCGCTTTATTATTTATTTATTTGTTGGATTCCTATTATGTCTGTCATCTGGGCAGCTCAAGGCCCCATATAGATAACTTTCGGCAGGGATCACCTATTATTACAGGTTTAAGGCTGAAATGCAGAAAACCTCAGGAGCGATCTGGAAAGGAAAAAAAAAGAAGGTAAGGGAGGGTCAGGAGGAGGTTAACAAAGCAGGAAATAGGCAGACCAGCCCCCAGGCAGGCCAAAGCCCTGAAAAATACTCAGGAATCCTGGGGTGTAGCCGATGGATTTTTTTTGTGGAGGGAGAGGGTGTTTAGACGGACTTTCCTCCTGAGAGAAACAGTGAGGGCTAGTGGAAAGTGGATGGGCCTGGGGGTCAGAGGATCTGAGTTTAATCCCAGATCTGCTACTTGTCTGCTCTGTGAATTTAGGCAAATCGCTTAATTTCTCTGTGTCTCTGTACCTCGTCTGTAAAATGGGGATTAAGACTAATAATAATAATGTTGGTATTTATTAAGCGCTTACTATGTGCAGAGCACTGTTCTAAGCGCTGGGGTATACAGGGTAATTAGGTTGTCCCACAAGAGGCTCACAGTCTTAATCCCCATTTTACAGATGAGGGAACTGAGGCACAGAGAAGTGAAGTGACTTGCCCACAGTCATACAGCCGACAAGTGGCAGAGCTGGGATTCGAACTCATGAGCCCTGACTCCAAAGCCCGTGCTCTTTCCACTGAGCCACGCTGCTTCTCCAAGAGCCTGGGCTTCGGGGTCAGAGATCATGGGTTCGATTTCCGGCTCTGCCACTTGTCAGCTGTGTGACTGTGGGCAAGTCACTTAACTTTTCTGTGCCCCAGTTATCTCATCTGTATAATGGGGATTAAGACTGTGAGCCTCATGTGGGACAAACTGATGACCCTGTATCTCCCCCAGCGCTTAGAACAGTGCTCTGCACATAGTAAGCGCTTAACAAATACCAACATTATTACAATGGGGATTAACTGTGAGCCTCACGTGGGACAACCTGATGACCCTGTATCTACCCCAGCGCTGAGAACAGTGCTCGGCACATAGTAAGCGCTTAACAAATACCAACATTATTATTAACTTTGTTTAAGGTCGCATCTATATGAGCTGTTTCAAGGAAGAACATAATTAATCTAACATATATACATTGAAGCGGCATGGCGCAGTGGATAGAGCACGGGCCTGAGAGTCAGGAGGTCTGGGTTCTAATCCCAGCTCTGCCTTGTGCCTGCAGTGTGACCTTGGGCAAGTCTCTTCATTTCTCTGGGCTTCAGTTACCTCATCTGTAAAATGGGGATTAAGTCTATGACCCCCACATGGGACAGGGACTGGGACCGACCTGATTTGCTGATATCCACCCCAGTGCTTAATAGAGTGCCTCACATGTAGTAGGAACTTAAATACCATAATTATTATTACATTGTATATTATTATTACATTGTATATTATTATTACATTGCTGATGGTCACAGGGTCCAAAACCTGTGCATTGTAAGCTCATTGTGAGCAGAGAATGTGTCTTCCAACTCTGTTATATTGTTCTATTTTACCGTCCCAAACACTTATTACAATGCTTTGCACACAGTAGCACTCAACACATTTGACTGATTGATTGATTTCAGGAGTAATGTCCTAGAGAAGCAGCATGGACTAGTGGCAAGAGCACGGGCTTGGGAGTCAGAGGACTTGGCTTCTAATCCCGACTCCGCCATTTGTCTGCTGTGCGACCTTGGACAGGCCACTTAACTTCTCTGTGCCTCAGTTCCCTCATCTGTAAAATGGGGATTAAAACTGTGAGCCCTGTCTGGGACAGGGACTGTGTCCAACCTGATTATCGTGTTCTTACACGATACCCCAGTGCTTAGAACAGTGGCTGGCACTTAGTAAGTGCTTAACAAATACAATTAGTATTATAATTTTTACTATTATTACTAACCTGTAAAATTGGAAGCTCCCTTTGGGCAGAGAGCAAATCTACTAAATTCTACCTATTCTATTTGTACATCCCCAAACACCTAATTCAGTGCTCTGCACATAGCACACGCTCAAAAAGTACCATTGATGGTTAGATGGATTGAATGCAAATGATTTCAGGGAAAACAATGTCAAGCTGCAAAACTGAAGCAGTAGAGAAGGAGGAAAGGAAATACAAAAGTCCTGGTGCATAGACATATTTCTTTCTATCCCCCGGTCTATCTCCCTATCAGGATGTCACTGCCCAAGGTGTAATTCAACAAAAAGCAGTGTGGCCTAGTGGAAAGAGTACAGGCCTGGGAGTCAGAGGACCTGGGTTCTAATCCCAGCTCTCCCACTTGCTTGCTGTGTGAGTTTGAGCGAGTCACTTCATTTCTCTGTGCCTCAGTTTCCTCAACTACAAATTGGGGATTCGATACCTGTTCTCCCTCCCATTTAGACTGTGAACCTCATGTGGGACAGGGACATCCTACCCCAGCCTTTAGAACAGTGTTTGACAAATAGTAAGCGCTTAACAAATACCATAAAAAAAGAGAAAGATAAGCATAAAAGAACTCGCTAGTGGCACTGACTCCCTGCAACATAAATTACATGCCCCACCTGCCGATACCTTTGTTAATGCTGTTTCTGTCTTTCCCCTGGTCGCAGTGTTGACTTTTTCACGTAAACCGAGCCATTCCCGTCTATGACAGCACTCCCTCTAAGAAAATAGATCACCAAATTGCTCACTCGTCATCTTTTGGTTATAGCAAATTGTTTGCAAACTTTACCCAGCAGGTCTCAAGTAGCTCTTTCATGCGTCTGTTCCCGAGGCCCACCAGTATATTATAAATACATTTGGGAGATCATTATTTAGTGTCTAAAGGAGATTTAACAATTTGATTGCCTTCTTAAGAGCTGCATTCAAGTGGATACACATGAAAACTTAAGAAAAGGCGAGAGAGAATTTCTGATTAATCTGGTCCTCTAAAACTCCACCCCTGGATAATATAGAGTGATCATATAGTCCAAGTAATAAAATGCAAATTGAAAGCATCTTTTTATTACTATGAGATAGTCTCATTGACTGATTGAACTCTGAGATTAGCACCCAACACTTTGCTTTAAACATCAGCCTTAGAGAATGTCAAAGGAACCAAGTGACTAAGAAATAATAGTCTCTTTCATTTCTCACCAGCCTTGACAGTCAGATTTGACAACAATAATAATAATTATGGTATATGTTAAGTGCGTACTATGAGTCAGGCCCTGTACTAAGTGCTGGAGGAACCATAAGAAAATTGGGTGTGCTGGAGAAACCACAAGAAAATTGAGTTGAACACTACCCCTGTCCCACATGGAGCTCACAGTCTTAATCCTCATTTTACAGATGAGGGAACTGAGGCACAGAGAAGTGAAGTGATTTGCCCATGATCATACAGCAGACAAGTGACAGAGCTGGGATTAGAATTCAGGTCCTTCTGAGTAGGATCGTGCTCTATCTACTGGTTGACACTGCTCCTCTACCGTCCTAGAGAAGCACTGTGGTCTAGTAGAAAGAGCTCAGGCCTCGGAGTCAGAGGACCTGGGTTCTAATCTTGGCTCTGCTCTGTGACTTTGGGCAAATCTGTGCTTCAGTTTCCTCAGCTATAAAATGGATATTTAATATCAATTATGGGATTTATTAAATGCTTACTATGTGCCAAGGACTGTACTAAGTGCTGCAGTAGATACAAATAATCAAGTTGGACACAGTCCTTGCCCCACATGGGACTTACAGTCAAGGGAGGAAGATTGAACTCCCATTTTACAGATGAAAAAACTGAAGCACAAAGAAGTTTTTTTTTTTAATGATATTTGTTAAGTGTTTACTATGTGACAGACACTGGACTAAGCACACAGTTAGATACAAGGTAATCAGGTTGGATGCAGTCCCTGTCCCTCATGGAACTCATGGTCTTAAACCCCATTTTACAGATGAGGTAACTGAAACACAGAGAAGTGAAGTGACTTGCCCAGACAAGTTGCAGAGGTTGGATTAGAACCCAGGTCCTTTGACATCCAGGACTCTGCTCTTTCCACTAGGCCACACTGCTTCTCAACAGGGATTTTAATACTTGTCCTCCCTCCTACTTTGGCTGTGAGTCCCCTGTGGATTAGGGATTGTATCTGGCCTGATTAGCTTGTATCTACCCCATCACTTAGAACAGCGCTTGACAAATACATAATAAGCACTTATCGAAAGACAGTTTTTAAAAAAAGATGCAGCATCTCTAATAGCACTCAACTATCACTAGCCTGGAAGAAACCATTTCCACTGCCAGCGGAAGAGCTGGGAAAACAGACATAAGGTCACTATTATATATGTTATTTTATATATTATTAGAATAATAATGACCTATGTCTGTTTCCCTAGCTCTTCCCTTGGCAGTGGAAATGGTTTCTTCCATGTTAGTGATGGTTAGTACTTGTTAAGCACTTAACTATGCATCAAATATTGTTTTAAGCACTGGGGTAGATACAAGTTAATCAGGTGGAACATAGTCCCTGTCCCATATGAGGCTCACACTCTTAATTCCCATTTGACAGGTGCGGTAACTGAGTCCAGAGAAGTGAAATGATTTGGCCAAGATCACCCAGCAGACATGTGGAGGAGCCAGAATTAGAACCCAGGTCCTTGTGACTTTTATTACTTCTAACTTTTATTAATAAATGCATCCCAAAGCAAGTTTCAGTCTCGATCCATATTGTTCCTGCTATCTTGAAATACTTTCCAAGTTCCTTTTAATAGAGGTTAGGGAGCTCTCTGGAGAAGCCGGTCTTCAGTAATATGTGGAAGGTAGGATTGGGATGTGTAAAGTAAGACTGAGATCATCACCCTCATCGTGATTAAGAGGTCACGTTAACCTTGTATTTAATGAAATTAATTTTTTTTGTTTTCCAAGTCACAATTTCTAAATTCTCTTTAATGCCTCACATAGTCTACTGATGCAACTTCCTCTTTCAGCTTATTAGGTGAGTTTGGAAATCATATAACTTAATGGGAATCTGAAATAAGCTTATTTAGAATCAAAATCCAATTAGCCAACAATAAATTAAGAAGTATGCTCTGAAACATCCAGCTTCTCCCTAAAGATTGTGAGCCTCTTGAGTCATAATCAATCAATGGTATTTATTGAGTGCTTACTGTGTGCAGAGCACTATACTAAGCATTTGGGAGAGTACAATACAGGAATAAACAGACTCATTCCCTGCCCACAACAAGCTTACATGGTGCTTACAGACTATAGCTAAAGACAGACATTTAAATAAATTAGGGATATGGACACATGTGTTATGGGCCTGAGGGTGGGGTGAGTATTAAGTGTTTAAGGGATTCAGATCCAAATTTATAGGGGACCCCAAAGGAAGAGGAAGTAGGGGAACTGAAGATTTAACTGGGGAAAACCTCGTGGAGGAGTTGAAATTTTAATAAACTTTTGAATATGGGGAGATTGGTGGTCTGTCATATGTGCAGGGGGAGGGAGTTCCAGACCAGAAGGAGTGTGTGAACAAGGGGTTTTCAAAGAGATAGATGGAATCAAGGTGGGTTGGCGTGAGAGGAGAGAAGTGTAGAGCTGGACTGTGATAGGATATCAACAATAGAGGAAGGGGTGAGCTCACTGAGTGTTTTAAAGCTGATGGTAAGGAGTTTCTGTTTTATACAAATGGCTAGGCAACCCCTGACGGTTCTTGTGGAGTGGGGAGATGTGGACTAAATATTTTTTTAGAAAAATGATCCAGGCAGCAGAGTGAAGTAGGCACTGGAGAGGGGAAAGATAATCATTCATTCAATCAATCAATCATATTTATTGAGCATTTATTGTGTGCAGAGACTCTACTAAGCGCTTGGCACTATACTAAGTGCTTGAGGCAGAGAGGTCAGCGAGGAGGCTGTAGCAGTAGCCAAGGCAAGATATGAGTGCTCGAATCAGCGGAGAGGCAGGTTGGATGGAGAAGAAGGGCAGATTTTTGAGGTGGCATGAAGGTAGAACCAATAAGATTTGGTGACAGATAGACTAAGTAGAATAAGTAGATTGAATAAGTAGATTGAATGAGAGAGATGAGTTGAGGATAATGTCAAGATTATGGGCTTGTGAGACATAGAAGAGAGTGGTGTTGTCTACAGTGACGGGAAAGACAAGAGGAAGATAGGGTTTGATTGGGAAGATGAGGAGTTCTGTTTTGGATACATTAGGTTTGAGGTATCTGCCGGGTGCAGGTCTAATTCCCACTTGTAGATTTTTTTTCCTAGTGCTTAGCACAGTGTTCAGCACACAATAAGCACTTAAAAAATACTATGACTTCTATGACTTCTAGAGGTCCAATCAGTTGATCCCAATCAATGGTATTTATTGAGCTCTTACTGTGTACAGATTACTGTACAAAGCATTTGGGAGAGTACAATGCAGCAGAGTTGGCAGATATGTTCCCTGCCCAAAATAAGCTTATAGTCTAGAGGAGGAGCTAGACATTAATATAAATAAATAATTTATAATACATAATTTATAGATATGTAGAGAGGTCCAAGTGGGTTAAAATCCTTTCTAGCCTGAAGTTTAATTGATGCCATACGGGCCCTGAGCCTGTAGACCTGTGCTAATTTGTGTGATCTGCTTCTACACAGATCAAAGCAAAATATAAAAGCTGGGCTAAAAATATCATATGCGTATGATGCATATCTTTTTGGAAGCTTAGTTTATTACTCACAAGAAAAAAAAGAAAACCTCCTCGTTCCTCTTTTTACTACTCTGTTGATAGCAACAGCACTATCTTTCAATCCCTCTCAACAGTCCAGGACGGATGAATTTGGACTCTCTAATTCTCATTAAAAACCACTCATCTATTTATCTACACTTATCTACATTCTTCTGAATTGCTTATTGCTCTTTTTATTAATTGACGATAGGAGTTGTCGAAAATCTACTCCCTATTTCTTCTTCTTTTATTTTTTGTTTTGTTTTCCGGCTCATATTCATTCCAGGAAGATAAAGAATGACTTTGGCAAGAAACAGTTTCCCCACACTCAAATGAACAGACCTCACTTGATTACATAATTCACCACAAATATTTAGTTGTTATTGGAAGAAAGGTAAAGAGAATTCCTCTTCTCTTCCCTGGCACTGTTTTTCAGTTATTTTCAAGAGAAATCTGCCTTCAAACCCTGACACCATTGCTGGATTGCCTTTTTTGGGGGGGAGTTTTCTTTAAAGAGCCCAAGTGAAATTACTTTTGAAGTCAAACTCTAAAGCAAACATGATTCTAAGAATATCAGTACAAATATTTTGCTAAAGTTCATGGTCAGCCTGGGGACAGGAAGTGGTGGAAAGGATTTGGAAATGGGAAAGCATTCACAAACAAAATCATCATCATTATCATCATCATAATGATGGTATTTTTTAAGCACTTTCTATGTGCCAGGCACTGTATTAAGTGCTGGGGTGGATACAAGCAAACTGAGTTGGACACAGCCACTGTCCATGTGGGGCTCATAGTCATAATCCCCATTTTACAGATGAGGTAACTGAGGCACAGAGAAGTGAAGTAACTTGCCCAAGGTCACACAGCAGACAAGTGGCGGAGCCTGGATTAGAACCCATGACCTTCTGACTCCAAGGCCCATGATCACTCCATCAACCCACCCAGCATCCAGGGACCCATTACCCGCAGTCTTAGCATATCTAAAGATTGAAAAGGCATAAGAACATAAGAACACAATAAATGGTCTTCATGCATTAGACCAATGGTCCATCCAACCCAATATTCTGTCTCTGACAATGGAGAAACTGTGTGCTGGTTGCCTCTTATGGTTAGGGATGAACCTGCCAAGATCCCAAACCTCCCCTTCTCCATCCCAAACTTTCATTCCTCTCTAACCTATGGATCTCCTGACCATAGTGGATCCAAATCTAAGCTCTAACCTGAAAGCTGGTGTAAATGGGCTCTGCAAGGCATTAGGGGAGGCTGCTTCCTGTTTCCCCCTCAACTGGAGGAATAATCCAGCCCCATAACAACCTCAAGATAGTCTTTAGCTTTAGTTTTTAGCTTTAGTTTTTAGTTGGTCAATAAATACGATTGACTGACTGACTGACTTTAGCTTAAAATTGAAAACCATTCTACGGCGGATATTTTCCCACAGCAGGAATTCCAGTATGGAACCCCCCTCCTCTTTCCAAGGGTATTTTACATCTGCCTCAGCCATTAAATTTCAGTTTGGAATGCCAGTCGATACGGGGTCCAGGTTGGGCTAACTGATCGATACTTACAGGGAAGACTCATCAGCTTCCCCGAAGGTAGTGGATGAGACTTTCTCATCAGCCCCAGAGAAGGGGCTGGAGATCAAACGGACCTAAGCTCTGACCCTTTGCGTTGGCCAATGCATAAGGGACTTGCTAATCAATTCGTGCAGCCTGCCTCAGAAGACCCATCTTGGCAAGTAACCTCAGAGACCCCAGAACATGGGGACGGTCGATCTCACCTGAGACAAAAATCCCATTGAAATCCCATGACTCCATTTCTCAAATGATTTGGTGTCTTGAGGTATCCTTTCATTGCCCCGAGTGATGGAATGGGCCCATAGAATTCTGCCGAAGTGCCAGCGGTAAATTCTGTCTTAGATTTTCTCCTGTTTGTGTTGAGAGGTGCTTTTCTTTAAGGATTGGGTACTGTGTCCTTCTTAATCTTTGGAGATTAGGCTTCAATTTTGCACTGAAACTCCAATTTGCTCATAAATCTCTTCATTTCGCTTAATTTAAATGTTTTGGCCCACTTCATGATTTAATAATGAGAAATAAAATTGGAGCCTTAATGGCTGCTAAAGAGGGAATTTTCATTTCAACAGGAATTAAGAGAGGAGTTAAAGGGGCAGGCGCCCTGTCAAGATGCCACAACACAGCCTTAGTTTGGGTATGAGAAGTTCCCCAAGAAGCCCTACAGCAATGCTGTTTTCACCAAGATTATTTCTTTAAAACCCATCATACTCCAGCTCCACTTATGTCTTCTTGACAGCTACACTCCCACCGATTAAAGCTTCAAGCCATGAATTTAACGTTAACTATCTCTTCGGCAGCCTCTCTGAGCCTTCACAAGTTGCCCGGATCTAATTTGCCTTCACACTTGTTTGGGAACGGGCATCCCGAGACCAAAGAAATCAGATAACCAGTCAGCGGAGATTACTCTTTCAACCCTCTCCCTCAGCAAACTCAGACTGCAAAGAGATAAAAATCTGGTCCTCATGGCTTAAAAACCTTTTTCCAGAGGACTCCCTGTTGGTGACGAGTCTCAGAGCCTGGAATCCCCTCTTCTGTCTCATGATTTTTTTTTTTTAATCCATTTTTTAAGAACTATGCCAGGCACTGTACTAAGCAGTGTGGTATATACAGGGTAATCGTGTTGGGCAAAGTCCCTGTTCCAAATAGGCCTCGCTGTCTCAATCCCCATTTTACAAATGAAGTAACTGAGGCTCATAGAAGTGAACTGACTTGCCCAAGGTCACTCAGCAGCTGGGATTAGAACTCAGGTCCTCTGACTCCCAGGACTGGGCTCTCTGTACTATGCACACTGCTTCTCATGATTAAGAGAAGATGTCAACGGTGAGCTTTTTTTGCCTGTCTGGACTCAGAATGTGGTTGCTATTGAGGAGAGACGGTACCTGGTCTCTGTCGCTCATGTAGAAATGACCACCACCGAGTGAGCTGGAAAAGAGGCCAACCTGGGGCCAGCTGGGGTCAGGTTGAATCGGGCACACAAACTCATTGCTCTGGAGACAGTCCGAATAGGCACGGGTGAGACCTACCGGGGGATGGGACTAAGAGAATGCCCAATGGATGGCCCCTCTATTCTCCTCCCCTCCATCCATCTCCCTTCACACTTCACCTCCCCAGTGGCCACACAGATCTGTGGAGAAATAATCCCTCAAGCCAAAAAATTCTAAGCAGACCCCGAAAATTGGATACCAACTCCATTCTCGAGAGTCAGTGTGGTCATTAATCTGGTCTCCGAACTTAACATTGGGTTTTAAATAAGAAACACTGAACTGACAGACCACCATTTATTTTTATGGTATTTACTAAGTGCTTGCTATGTGTCGAAAGGTGTTCTAAGCTCTGGGGTAGGTAATTAATTAGATTGGACACAGTTCCTGTCCCGCATGGGGCTCACAGTCTTAGTTGGAGAGAGAACAGGTATTGAATTCCCATTTTACAGATGAGGGAACTGAGGCAGAGA
This sequence comes from Ornithorhynchus anatinus, assembly GCF_004115215.2. Taxonomy (NCBI): domain Eukaryota; kingdom Metazoa; phylum Chordata; class Mammalia; order Monotremata; family Ornithorhynchidae; genus Ornithorhynchus; species Ornithorhynchus anatinus. The sequence goes on from NC_041738.1 coordinate 52,584,404, forward strand.
GAAGTGAAATGACTTGCCCAAGTAAGCAATTGGCAGAGCTGGGATTAGAACCCACGTCCTCTGATTCCCAATCCCGTGATCTTTCCACTAGGCCACGCTGCTTCTCATGATTTAGAGAAAATGTCAACTGTGAGATTTTCTTGCCCATTTGGACTCAGAATGTCGTTTTTATTGAGAAGAGACGGAGCCTGCCCTGGTTCCAAAATGAGAAGCAAGTCTGTGGATTGTGAGGGGAAGGGAGGTATGCTAGAATCTTCTTCCTCAGAGATTTTGGAGACTAGACTAGACCGCTGTCTCCTATTTGGGCAGTTCTGCCCCAGGTAGGGAAGAGTCAGATGATCTTTTTGGCTGCTTGCATAGAGAAGGATTTTATGGTAGAGCTTCCCATTCTGTTATCAAATGCAGGGGTGATGTCTGCATACCGCAACCAACAGCACATTGAAAACGGCACTGTACTAAGTACTGGGGTAGATAAAAGATAATCATGTTGGACACAGTCCCCGTCCGAGAGAAAACTCACACAGGTCTCTCCACTCCTCAAAAACCTTCAGCGGCCACCCATTCTCCTCCACATCAAGTTGAAAATTCTGGCCGTTGGCTTCAAGTCCCTCCACTATGAATCTCACATATCATCTCTATTCAGTTGCTACTCTCCCTTGGGGCCGGGACACCAGAGGGGCAGGGGGACCAGGAGGTGGGAGAGGAACCCGGGCCTGGGAGGCAGGGGGCGTGGGTTTTATTCCCGGCTCTGCCACGTCTGCTGTGTGACTTTGAGTAAGTCACTTCACTTCTCTGGGCCTCCATTACTTCATCTGTAAAATGGGGATTAAGACCGTGAGCCCTGTGAGGGACAGGAACTGTGCCCGACTCATTTACCTTGTATCTACCTCAGTGCTTAGAACAGTGCTTGGCATATAGTAAGCTCTTAACAAGTACCACAGATACCGCAAACAAATTATTATTATTATTAGTAGTAGTATTACTCCCCAGTTCTCACTCTTCATTCCTCCTAATCACACCTTCCAAATGTACTTCCAGTCTCCAGTTCCTTCCTCATGGAGACTGTCCTGCTTGGAACTCCTTCCCGCTTCACTTTTACCAGACCATAGTTCTCCCCATCTTTAAAGACCTCATAAAATCCCAACCATTTCATGTAGCCCTTCCCAATTAATCCCAAGACCACTAATTGGTGGTATCTTTTAAACTCTCTTGGTTCTCCCAACTCCAATTTGTTTTGCTGTGCCCTTCAAGCCAGATTGTAAACTCCTCGAGAGCAGGAATCGGGTCTACTAACTTCATCGTACTATCCCAGGTGCTCAGTACTGTGCTCTGTACAGAGTGAGCGATCAAAAAAATACTACTGAATGACTATCCTCACTAGCTTTAGGGATATAAACCGAGAGTCAGGACTTTTTAGCTCGTCTTTACTAATGCCGGGAGAACATTTTCTGCAGTTGGTAGAGGAAGGCTGGCTTTAAGGCAGCTAACACAGACATCTTAATACTGAGCTGGGAATTAAAAAAAGAAATCTTGCCTCACCCATCTGCATATGCATTTGGCTTAAAAATGAATTTCATCGAAGTCGGCAAAGTCGGAACTAAGCTTGCAAAAGCCAGAACACTAAACCCAGCCTCGTTACTGGCAAGTACATAGAAAGGCTGAAGTGTAGCTGTGAAACGTCCTCTCTTTTGAGTCTGGCACAAGAATGGATGGGAAGAAACAGTCCAGAGCTGATCTTTTTTAAAAGCCCTCTCCACTGCTCTCTTCTTCATCTTGCCCCTCCTCTATGGGCGGTGAAAGTCAGAGAACACCTTCAAGCTCTGAAAACGTTCAAGACCTCTTGGAAATTTTATTGAGTGGTTTTGCACCCCTTGAGACACTTCTCCTTGGTTTTCAGAAATGATTACACTTCAGTAGTTTCCAGAATTGTTGTTTGTTTTTTTCCCAACACAGCAAGGTAAAACTCGAGGACACAGGTGATGTGGAAATGAAAGCTCTGTTAACTTAACTCACTGTAAAGCCTCTACTTATCTGAACGGAGCCGTTATGAGGTTCTTAGCGGCAACCTCTCTTGAAACATTCATCAACTTGCTTACTGTACCAGTACAAGAAGGCATATTTCCATGGAGAGTTTGTTCGGGATTGATGCGGGGCCCCAGAATTCAGGACCATACCTTTGCTGTACAGCTCAAAATGCAAGATCTTTCTAAATATCTCTCCTACTGCTTAGCGACACAACCCTATCCCTTCTCCGAGCATGCTGTAGGCAGCTCTTCTGTCAGATAATTCAGTTAATTCAGCACCGAGGAAGGTAGGTATGAAGCAGTAGATGGGAATCTCTAAACGAGGTTAGCAGCAGATGTAATGAAAGGCAGAATCTCTTGAAAAGCAAATCTTGAGTCCAAGAGAGCAAAAAAAAATTGTAATCTCTAGCATCTTTTATTGGAGAACACTCTCTCCAAATCTGAAGTAGCCAAACCTCCCTCAGAAGAGGTAAAACAAACCTCTTATTCCAGGCAGAAACGTGGACGACGACAAAGGATTCAGGAACTGTCTGAAGCCGAATGGCCTATCTGCCATTCCCCTCTCTGAGCGTTAGCGTTCATCTAAAGGGATGAAAACAGGACAGAAACAAGAGCACGAGGATGAAGAAAACCAAAGAGAAAGTGGTTTATCTTGCCATTTACATGGCAGAGGGCACATTCCACCCGCGCTTACGCTTTTGATCGATATGCTCCGTGTCTTTCTTCCAAGGATAAGCTCTCATCAGCTCTCTCTAATCATCACGTCCCCAGGCTCCACGAAGTGGTGATTCCCAGCGATGTCTGGTTAAACCCAAGATGGTGAACTCTTAAGTATATGTTGTATAAATGTGCCATATCTGAAGTTCCTTTATTCCTCCTCTTGAACTTCCAGCAGTTGCCTCTGAGTCATTATTTCAATCATTTCCAAGATGTGAACTTAATTATATTATGGACTAGTACTCACTTCTGCTTTCTTTCTCTTCTGTTGTAACCTCAGAATTATTTTTATCTATTCATTCAATGTCGCTAATGATTTGTAATCTGATGCCAAGTGACTTTTGGGTTGTAGGATAGGCACTTTGGGAGGAGCATTATCTCTTTCAGACCACTAAGACCTTTTTTTTTGTTTTAATGACTTTCTAAGCACTGGGATAGATGTAAGTTTATCAGGTTGGACATAGTCCCTCTTTGACAGGGGGCTCAGAGCCTAAGTAGGAGGAAGTAGGATTTAATCTCCATTTTATAGAAGAGGTAACGGAGGCACAGATCAGACAAGTGGAGGGGTGAGGATTCGAACCCAGGTCCTTCTGACTCCCAGGCCTTTGCTCTAACCACTAGGTCATGCTGCTCCTCAGCCTTAGCCCAGCCCCATGTATATCTCCGCATTATATTTATTTTGGACCTTCTAGTTGTAAATTTTTTTTTGTATTTGTGTCCCTGTTAGAGTATAGGCTCATTGTGGGAAGGAAATATATCACTTTGCTATTCTGTAGTTCCTTAATGGCTAGCACCGGACCAGGTGGTCAAACATCTCCTGGTCCAGGCTGCATTTTGACTCTGCATCATCCACTCCTGAGGGAAGGGGGACACCGGGGGTCAACTTAGCCCACGTGGGCTGCTCTGAACCCCCATTGTTCTGGGGGAAAGTTCCACAGGGGAAACTGACCATTCCAATTGGGTCCCCACAGAAATGGGTAGAGAAGGGGTGGTAATAGGTTGGACGGTGAGGGCCAATCTATGAGGACTTCCTGAAGGAGATGAAGGGTGCTCATTGCATGTAATGACTACTACTAGCATGGTCTCTGCTTTGATTTGTGATTCATAAACGCTGGTGTGTGAAATAAAAAGAGTCCCCACAGAGATATTGCAATTTCAGTAATCACTGGGCCATGGTTTCAGTAGTCTCTACCAAATCCTCAAAATACTCATGAGGGGTTTGAGGTCTTCAGTCCAGTTCCATTATCCTCATCTCTGAAATCCCACACAACCTTGAATTTTTTATTTCCACTGGGAGAGTCTTCTCAGTATTTGAGCTGCACAAGTACATCTTCACCCTACTTCATAACAACAATAATAATAATGATGGTATTTGTTAAGCTCTTACTATATGCCAAGCATTGTTCTAAGCACTGGGGTAGATACAGGGTAATCAGATTGTCCCAAATGGGGTTCACAGTCTTTATCCCCATTTTACATATGAGGTAATTGAGGCACAGAGAAGTTAAGTGACTTGCCCAAAGTCACCAAGCTGATAAGCGGCAGAGCCGGGATTCGAATCCACGACCTCTGACTCCCAAGCCTGGGTCTTTCCAATAAGCCATGCTGCTTCATAATTCCTCCCACTTCATAGCTGACAATCACTCTCCCCATCTTCAAAGCCTTAGTAAAAGCACATCTCCTCCAAGAGGCCTTCCCTGACTAAGCCCTCACTTCCTTTTCTCCCACTCCCTTCTGCATCACCCATCCACTTGGATTTGCAGCCTCTTTTCACCACACCCTGCCCCATTCAACCCCACAGCACTTTCATACATATCCGTAATTCATTTATTTATATTAATGCCTGTTTCCCCCTCTAGGCTGTAAGATCCTTGTAGGCAGGGAACGTGTCTTCCAACTCTGTTGTACGATACTCTCCCAAGCGCTTAATACAGTGTTCCGTATATAGTAAGAGCTCAATAAATACGATTGATTAATTGACCATTCTTTTGGACCCACGAGGGGTTTTTATCCCCAGTTTCTCCTGGATGCTCTCTCTTTAGGGGTTCTCCGGAACGGAGAGAAATCCCATCCTCTCCCAAATTGTGTGGACATTTGGGCATTACTCGTAGCAGAAGGGGCCGAAACCCTCCGGCTTGGGTTTCTCCAGTGGGGGAGGCCTCTGCAGAAGGGTTTGCTTTAAGTCCTCCATATGAAAGGGACCCTTCTCTGAGTTTTCCAAACAGGCCTCTTTGTTATTATCCCAAGGGAATGAGCCACCAGTCTGGGAATCAAACCTCCCCCTTATCACTTCCAGGTTATTTTACCTTGTTTCAGACAACCCGTTGGCTGAAAGGCTACAGACGATTCCTCTGGGGCTTCGCCCGAGTCACCTCCCCGCAGTTTCTGAAATGGTCCAAGCCCTCTCGGCTACCTTCCTACCTCAGGGAAATCCCCCTTCCCCGGCCCCACGGATTCCAAATGAAAACGAAACTCCTTGGAATGCAAAACGAATAAACTTTCCCGAAGTGGCCCTGTGCCTGCCAGGGGGCTTAGTTATCGAGATATTTCAGTCTCACCTAACCAGTAAGAGCGCCGGTTGGCAAGCCCCCAAGTGGAATATTCTCATCTGCGTCCCGGATTAGAGGGGGCCAAAAAGATTTTAGGCAATCTACACGCTCAATTTACACCCCTCCTGGGTTGTGAAGCAAGAGATCTTATGACAGACGAGGCCCTGCAAGGCAAAGGAAAGAAATAAAGCAAAGTATTCTATTTTAATTGATGTAATCTTCGAGCTCCCGGTGGAATCTGGAGTGATATCAGACTAGAGTTACCCCAGGAATCAATAGATGGCTATTCTGTAACTGTGCATTTAGGCAGACAAAAACGCGCCCCTCTCCTGAACTTCATTACCATATGTATCCGTTCAGCTTGGGCTCCAAAAGCTCCAAAATAAAAGAAATGAAAGAGGCCACCCAGACATTTCTCCTATGGAACAAAGAGTGGGAGAGAAGTAGAGAGAAAAAGGAGAGGAAAGAGGGAGAGACAGGGAGACACAGAGAGGCGGAAAGAGAACAGGAAAGTTGATTCTATATTTGCTTGATTTCTGAAGGCTTGAATTAGACCCATCCCACCCTGTTCATCGCATATCTGCTCTCATCCAACCACCACTAGCAATTCAGATTTTGTTTCTGTTTTATTGTAAATACTCCAATCAAAGAAAGATAAACAGACAAGGAAAAAAAAAAGCCTCGCTATACAGAGTCAGATATAAAATACAGAATGGAAAAGAAAAGCAGACCGCAAACAGATTAAAAGCAAAGACAAACCAAGGGAGAACCCAGCTGACTGCTGTTTCACTCCTCAGCCTGAGTGGACGGGAGGCGATAGTTTCAACAGCTAACAGAAATGGCTCACCGATGTCGGTCTCATCTCTATTCAACACAGTAAAGGACAAGGATTTATAAATGATTCATGGAGAACGTGTACTTTGCTAATCCTTTTTTGTTTAAAAAAAAGTTGGTTCCTATCGATCCACATTTCCCGCTCGTAAAAACGGGTTTCAACAAGTGCAACCCTCCCCTAACTCACCTCAATTCCCAATTTGATCAGCCGGGACCGATCCCTTTGGCAGAAGCGGATGGGTTAGATCTGCCGGGCGGAGAGAAGGCGTCTGAGGCCGGCTCTCAGATGTGTCCCCACCCTCCTCCGCACAGAATCCGGAGGCCAGGGTAGGTATGAGGCGTTTACAGAAAAAAATACAGTGGGATGAACCGCACAGAGCGTGTGGCCTGGGTCGATCGAAAAGGAGGTTGAACTTGAGAGGCCGACGGATGACAGAAAGGGCCCCCGCGGTGGCAGTTTCCCAAGGGGACTTTCGCCATGTCAGGGTCCGGGCCAGAAGCTGGGCCTGCCCGGACCCACAGAGAAAATTTCAACTGTCCAGGTGAGGAGGGTGAGAGAATAGAGTGGTTCTCTTTCAAGAGCGCCTTGAGTTTAGCATATTCAAGAGGAAACAATTTGAGAGTTAAACAGACCTGCGATTCAAGGTGCTGATGGTATATTTTCCTCTCCTTGTCCCTCCCGCTCTAAATGATCTACGTTCACGATCAGAAATTGCATAGAATTTGTTTTCCATCAGAAAATGAAAACCTTCTGGGCAAAACCCACTATTTGGGAAACCAAGCAGAGGTCAAGCGACTGGTGGGAAGCATTTACATATTCTGTAAGACCGGAGGCTTGGCACATTGCATTTTTTGTTTGTTTGTTTGTTTTAATCTCTCAAACAGGGGAAGCAGCGTGGCCTAGTGTCTAGAGCATGGGCCTGGGAGTCAGAAGGACCTGGGTCTAATCCCGACTCTGCCATTTGTCTGCTGTGTGACTTTGGGCAAGTCACTTGATTTCTCTGTGCCTCGGTTACCTCTTTGTAAAATGGGGATTTAAGACTGTGGGATAGGGATGGTGTCCAAGCTTATCAGCTTGTATCTACCCCAGCGCTTCGTAGAGTGCCTGTCTCACAGTAAGTGCTTAACAAATACCCTTAAAAAAAAAGCTTTGCAAATAAAGCCTTAATCAGCGAGTCTTCTTGATACACCAAAAATGCTGGTGAGGAAATGACAAACTGAAGAAGAGAGGATCAGGCGACCTGCCTAAAGCCAGTCCGGAAGGCCCACTGTCAGTGCTGGGCTTGGGACTCGGAAATTCCCGGTTCCTGAACTTCTAGACTCAAGAGCACTCCTGCATAATCTTCCTGATCTTCGGTACGGTCTTCATGCCGAGAGCCTTCACCATTAGACGTCTGGTAACTAGAACTAGAACGTCCCGGACCCAAGTTGGCCCCGGGACATCCACTTCAGAGAATGGCTTGGGGCAGCCGAGTTTGGTGATTTAATAACCGGTATTTTTGAGCCCTTAATGGGTGCAGAGCACTGTACTAAGAGGTTGGGAGAATACAGTGCAACAGAGTTGGGAGACACAATCCCTGCCCATTAGGGACCTTTTAGTCTAGAGCATAAAGAAAGGACATGGGAGGGGATGATCAGACGGAAGAGCCCTAACCAATGGGTTGGTTCCACTAGATCGGAACCTCACTGAGAGCAGGGACCTCCTGGAGTCCACCGACTCTAATGTACTGGACTCTCCCAAGTGCTTAGTCCAATGTTCCGCACGCAGTCCGTGTTTGGTTGATTCCTGTCATCATTCCACTGCCCAGATTTGGGGGAACCCTATCCCTGGCCCTTTCAGTTTCAGACCGAGCCCCCTCCCAAACTCCTGCTCACCTTCTCCAGACCACCCCGCTCACAAAAGACCAAATCAAACCAAACAAAAATGAATTTAAAAATAACATGTTGAAAAAGGAAAAATTCACAGAACCCCTGAAATTCCAGGAGTTTCAAGGACTCACTGAGTTCACTGTGTGTGTTGATTTGTTTTTGGCATTTTTATAGACCAACTCTTTGAATGGACTTTAATTTGAGCCCCTCCACCCCCTCTGTCAGGCCCCGTGGCCTATCCCCCCATCTCACTGCATAGGAAGGAGAGTTCTGCACCCGAAATCTGATGAACTGGAGACTCCAGGCCCTAAAGTACAAGAAAAAAAATAGAGATTATTTATTTCTTCCTTTCCCCAGCCCCGCCTGCCCCCTGACCAGAAGGAAAAACAAAGAACCCGTAAAACAAAAGAACGGAAGGAAGAAGGACAACCCAAAATCCAGAAAAGAAAAAACTTCCCTGGTGAGTCTTAAAGTGTCTCTGGGATTCCCGGAGGGCCCGGGGCACGAGGGGCCCCTTCCCGAGGGGGGACCGTGGGACCCCCACGCCCCCGGGCCCCCAACCCGGCCGAAGGACAAAGATCCAGGAGGAGAGCGGACATCTCCGCCGCCAGCCGATGGCCGAGCCTCACGGTGAATCCAGCTTCCCGGTAGGGGCGGAAGGTGGGCGGCCGGCTGGGGCTTTGACCATGTATAGCGTGGGGAAGATGGACAGGAGTTTGGACGCTGTACAAGTCTGTGCTGGGCTCCTCCATGGCCACGGGGAGGGCGGGGGCCTAGTCCGGCCCGCTGCTGCTGGTGGCCTTGTCCCACTGGAGGCTGTCGTTGCTGGGGGCCGGGGCCGGGGCCAGGGCCGGGGCCGGGACCGTGACCGGGGTGGAGGGGGCGCGTAGGCCTTGGAAGCGACGGCACTCGGGACACACCCGGATGTGGGTGCAGCCGCGGGCCACCAGGGCAGCCTCCTGTGCCAGTCTCTGGGCCAGCGGGTCCGGCTGGCTGCCGCCACACAGCTGCCCGTTGCTGAGCACGGGGGGTCCTCCCCGCGGGCGCGGCTCCTCCGGGAGGGGGGTGCGGGGCCGGGAGGTCCCCCCGCGTCGCCGGCGGGGGTGGACATTGTCCTGACACAGGATGATGCTGCGTAGCTCCGTGACCATCTCCTGGCACACCGACACCTAGTAACGACGACGATAATAATGATAATAGTAGTAATAACTGACATTATAATTGTTGTAATAATGCTATTGTAAAATTAATAATACCACTATTCATTCATTCATTCATTCAATAGTATTTATTGAGCGCTTACTATGTGCAGAGCACTGTACCAAGCGCTTGGGATGTACAAGTCGGCAACAGATCGAGACAGTCCCTGCCCTCTGACGGACTTATAGTCTAATCGGGGGAGACGGGCAGACAAGAACAATGGCAATAAAACAATGGCAAGTAAACAGAATCAGGGTGATGTACATCTCATTGAACAAAATAAATCTAGATGTATGTAATATATATGTATATTGCATATCTTCTAACTATATAATATCATCTGTAGTGTATAATGATATAGTGTAATATAATAATCTATGATGATAATATCGGTATTTGTTAAGCGCTTGTTATGGGCCAAGCACTCTTCTGAGCGCTGGGGTAGTCAGAAGGTAATCAGGTTGGACACAGTTCCTGTCCCACATGGGGCTCACAGTCTTCATCCCCAGTGTCCAGATGAGGTAACTGAAGCACACAGAAGTTACGTGACTTGACCGAGGTCACTTAGCAGACAAGTAGTGGAGCCCAAACTCTTGCCACTAGGCCGTGCGGCAACTCATGGAATTATAATAATATATAATAAAATGCAATAATATGCTATATAGCATATACCATTATATCGAAAGCATCAAAATATTCCACTAAATGATAAAATAAATGACCATTTCAATGATAAGAAGCAGCATGGCCTAGTGGATGGAGCACAAGCCTGGGAGTCAGAAGGGCCTGGGTTCTAATCCCGGCTCAGCCAACTGTCTGCTGTGTGACCTTGGGCGGTCACTTAACTTCTCTCAGTTTCCTCATCTGTAAAACGGGGATTAAGACTGAGTGTCATGTGGGACAGGGACGGTGTCCAACCCGATTCGCTTGTATCCACCCCAGAGCTCAGTAGAGTGTCTGCTATATAGTAAGTGCTTAACAAATATTACAGTTATTATTATCACTATTATTATTGTAAATAATAACAATGGGTTCTAAACCCAGCCCTGCCACTTGCCTGCTGTGTGACCCTGGGCAAGTCACTTCACTTCTCAGTGCCTCAGTTACCTCATCTGTAAAATGGGGATTGAGACTGTGAGCCCCATGTGGGACAGGGTGTACATCCAACCCGATCTACTTGTACCCACCCCAGCATTTAGTACATTGCCTGGCATATAGTAAGCGCTGAACAAATACCGTTAAAAAAAAATTGGAACGTGTCTACCAACTCTCTTGTATTGGGTTCTCTCAAGTGCTTAGTCCAGTACTCTGCACATAGTAAGCACTCAATAAATACCATCGATTAAGTGATTAAGTGCTTACTATATGTGCAAAGAGCTGTGGCAGATGCAAGATAATCAGGTCGGACAGAGACACTGCTCCACACGGGGCTCACAGTCGAAGGGGGAAAGGGAATAGATATTGAGTCCCCATTTCCCATCCCATCCCCTCCTAGGTGGTCTGCTTGATTTTTCCCCAATTACCCTTGGCACTGTACCAGAACAGGCACCTGACTAACGGCCTCCAACAAGATGGCCTACTGAGATTCTCCAAGTCCCTGGTCCAAGAGAGGCTTACCTCTGCCGCATCTGAATGCCGAAGGGTCCATAAAAACTCGAGCATAGCCATAAATATGGCCACAATTAAACCGCAAATAAGAACCACAAAGATTCCACCAATGTTTTCCATCCCCAGGCCTGCGAGAAACCAGAAAATGGAAGGCAAAGAGGTTAGGGAGATCCTCTACAATAAGGGATCTTTCCGAGCTACAGAAATTATTCTGGGTTGGAGGGGAGACACTCGACTCTTTAAAAAAAATGCTATTTAAGTTCTCATTAAGTGCTAGGCATGGTATTCATTCATTCAATAATATTTATTGAGTGTTTACTATGTGCAGAGCCCTGTACTAAGTGCTTGGAATGTACAATTTGGCAAAAGAGACAATCCCTGCCCAATGACAGGCTCACAGTCTAAACGCGGGAGACAGACAGCAAAGCAAAACAGAACAAAACAAAAACAAGACCACAATATCAAGATAAATAGAATCAAGGGGATGTACACCTCATTAACAAAATAAATAGGGTAATAAATAATATATACAAATGAGCACAGTAGTGAGGGGAGGGGAAGGCGGAAGGGGGAAGGAACAGAGAGCCGGGGGGGAGGGGAGGAGGAGCAGAGGGATAAGGGGGGTTCAGTCTGGGAAGGCCTCTTGGAGGAGGTGAGCTCTCAGTAGGGCTTTGAAGAGGGGAAGAGAGTTAGTTTGGAGAGGGAGAAGAGGGAGGGCATTCCAGGACGGCGGTTGGACGTGGGCCGGGGGTCGACGGCGGGATCGACGTGAACGGGAACAGTGAGGAGATGAGCAGCAGAGGAATGGAGTGTACGGGGTGAGTGTACGGGGTGAGCAGTAGAAAGAAAGAGGGAGGTGAGGTACGAGGGGGAGCTGAGCGCTGGGGAAGATACAAGATACAAGGCAGGGCTAACAGTCTTCATCCCAATTTTACAGATGAGGTAGTTGAGGTCCTAAAAAATTGTGACTTGACCGATGTCTCACAGCAGACAAGTGGCACAGCCAGGATTAGAACCCAGGTCTTCTGCCTCCCAGGGCCATTCTCTATCCACTAAGCCAGGCTGCTTCTCATGGCAACCAGGCAATGATGTTCTTCTGTCATGTGAGAGCTGTCCCGATGTCAATAACTGAATGACCCATGCCACGCTTCTAGGGCAGGCTTGACTCTGGGAAGAGACACATGGGTTTCTAGAATGAACTCTAAAGCCATTAGCCAGAGCTTTGAGACTAGCCAGGCATCCTGAGGTATCATGGATGTGTCTTGGTCAGGCAAATAGTGGCTTTTATTCGGAATAGAGACCATTTTTCAGCTGCCACCTTGCATCAGCCAGCTTTCTTTCTATCAGTGCACTCGATGTTTCTGAAACTGCCCTGGAGATTAAGGGGCAGATTTCATTAAACCCTGACAGCTCAAGTTGAGAAGGAGGCAGTGCGACCTAAAAGAAAGAGCATGGACCCGGGAGACAAAAGACTTGGGTTCTAGTCCCAGTTCAGTTATCGGCTTGCTGGGTAACCTTGGGAAAATAATATTCCCTTTCTTGTCTTCAATTTCCACAGCTGTAAAGTGGGGGTAACATATTTGTGCTTGATCAGTCAATGGAATTTACTGTGTGCACAGTACGGAACTAAATGGTTGGGAGAATAAAATATAACAGAGTTGGTAGACAGGTTTCCTGCCCACGATGAGTTTACAATCTAGAGACTGCTCTCCCCTGAGTCTTAGATTATGAGCCCCACATGGAGGACAGGAATTGGGTCCGATCATAGAGAAGCAGTGTGGCCTAATGGGTACGGCACGGACCTGGGAGTAAGAAGGACCCCGGTTCTGATTCTGGCTCTGCCACTTGTCTGCTGAGTGACCTTGAGCAAGTCACTTAACTTCTCTGTTGATTAAATGACTGTAAAATCCCCATCTGTAAAATGGGGATTAAGACTTGTGAGCCCTGCGTGGGACAAGGTCTGTGTCCAACCCGATTATCTTGTATCTACCCTAGTGCTCAGAACAATGCCTGGCACATATAAGCACTTAACAAATACCACAATTATCATTATTATTATGACGACCTGGTATCTACTTCATTGATTAATGCACAGGAAGTGTTTAATAAAATATTGACATTATTACAGACGAGAGCATACTCTTCAAGCCTCAGGGCTCAGTGGATAAAATAAAAGCTAGGGTGGCCTTTGCAGAAGGTATTGTGGGAAAGCACTTTCCTTGCAAAAATACATGAATTCACACGTTGAGGTCCAGAATGGCACATAAACCCTTACCCAATATCAAGGGTAGGGAATGATTTCAGGAGCCTAAGACTCAAGCTCTGAGATGGTAAAGTTTTGATATCAGTAAAAGTATCAAGAATATTTACTGATCGCCTACTATATTAACAACAATAATGACTGTGGTATTTAAGTGCTTGACTTCAATCAGATTTATGAGCGCTTCGCACTGTACTAAGCACTTTGGAGAGTACAATAGAATAATAAACGGACACATTCCCTGCCCACAACGAGCACATGTGCCAAGCACAGAAGAGTCAAGTCAGTTGTATTTACTGAGCGTTCACTGTGTGCAGAGCACTTTCCTAAGTGCTTGGGAAGTACAATAGAACAATGAACAGACATGTTCCCTGCCCACAACGAGCTTACACTATTACAGTCCCTGTCCGGCGGGGGGGGGCTCACAGTCTAAGAGGGACCTCTTGCCCACATCCTTCTTCTGGCCCCTTCAAATCCGACAGTCCACCACTCTGTGGGTTAAGGACTGTGTCTAACCTCTATCTACCTCAGTGCTTAGTACAGGGCCTGGCACATAGTAAGCACTTCACGAATATCATAAAAAAAAGCTCACTGAGGGTAAAGATCATGCCTGTCACCTAATAATAATAATAATAATGTTGGTATTTGTTAAGCGCTTACTATGTGCCGAGCACTGTTCTAAGCGCTGGGGTAGACATAGGGGAATCAGGTTGTCCCACGTGGGGTTCACAGTCTTAATCCCCATTTTACAGATGAGGGAACTGAGGCACAGAGAAGTTAAGTGACTCGCCCACAGTCACACAGCCGACAAGTGGCAGAGCTGGGATTCGAACTCATGAGCCCTGACTCCAAAGCCCGTGCTCTTTCCACTGAGCCACGCTGCTTCTCCTCTATTGTATTCTCCCAAGCACGAGACTGTGAGCCCAACACTGGCAGGGATTGTCTCTATCTGTTGCCGAATTGCACATTCCAAGCTCTTAGTACAGTGCTCTGCACATAGTAAGCGCTCAATAAATACTATTGAATGAATAAATGAACGAGACAGTGTGGCTTAGTGGCAAGAGCACGGGCTTGGAAGTCAGAGGTCGTGCGTTCTAATCCCGGCTCCACTACTTGTCTGCTGGGTGACCTTGGGCAGGCCATTTAACTTCTCCGTGCCGCAGTTCCCTCATCTGTAAAATGGGGATGAAGACTGGGGATGATTACCTTGTAACTACCCCAGTGCTTAGAACAGAGCTTGGCACAGAGTAAGAGCTTAACAGAGATACCATTATAGTAATAACAATTATGGTGCTCCACCCACAAAAAAAGTGCTCAATAAACACCCCTGATTGATTGTTTTGAGTCAACTTCCCCCACTAAGCTGCTTGAGGGAAGGGATTTCCCCTTTAATAATAATGATGGTATTTTTTAAATACTATGTACCAGGCACTGTGCTAAGTGCTGGGGTGGATTCAAGCAAATCGAGTTGGACACAGTCCCTGTCCCCCATGGGGCTCGTAGCCTCAATCCTCATTTTATAGATGAGGGAACTGAGGCACAGGGAAGTGAAGTGACTTTTCCAAGGTCACACAGTAGATATGTGGCGGAGCGGCGATTAGAACCCACAACCTTCTGACTCCCAGGCCCAAGCTCAATCCACTACACCATGCTTAGCCTTCACTGTATTCTGCCTAACATGCTTTTGGAGGGGCAGTGAGCCTTGCTTGAAGACTCTGGCCTATAGAACGTTCCTCCTTGGAAAAACCCGGTGGCAAGTGGAAACGAGAATAGATTGCTGGCAGAGTTGGAGACGAGAAACAGATGGAGGCAGAAGCTGGAAGTGAGTGTTTGGGGAGGAGCAGGGCAGTTTTACTTAATCCTATAATCAGTCATTCCCAAGGCAGCCCGACACCTTCCATCGCCCAAAGCGACTCATCCAGAGGGGCTTGGCGCCGGCCTTCTCCAGCCGGGACTGAGCGCTCAGTCACTCACTCAGTCAGTCAGTTGTATTTATTGAGCGCTTACTGTGTGCAGAGCACTGTACTACACACTTCAGAGAGTACAATATAACAGACACAAAATGCCTGCCCACAATGAGTTTTCAGTCTAGACCACTACCGGGCCTTGCAGCCTCAAGAAATTGTTCCAGTATTGGAATCTCAAATAATAATAATGAAGGCATTTGTTACATGCTTAATATGTGCCAAGCACCACTGTAAGTGCTGGGATAGAAACAAGGTTATCACTTTTGGATGCATCTGGGGCTCACAGTCTTAATCCCCATTTTACAGATGAGGTAACAGGCACAGAGAAATGAAGTGACTTGCCCACAGTCACAGAGCAGATAAGTGGCAGAGCCAGGGTTGATGTTGGGGTTAGAATATCCCTGGCACCATCAGCTCGGAAAGGGACCCTCTCTAGCCAGTCCAGCCAGATGGGAACAGAATCAGGACATATTAAAAACAGAGAGTATCTGCAAGGTCTATGCTGCTTTGAAGCGTTGTGGCAATAACAGAAGAGAGGCAGGCAGTGCCAGGCACCGTAGGAGTAGATACAAGCTAGTCAGGTTGGACACAGTCCATGACTCACATGGGGCTCAGAGTCTTAATCCCCATTTTACAGATGAGGAAACCGAGGCACAGAAAAGTGAAGTGACTTGTCCAAGGTCACCCAACAGGCAAGTGATGGAGCTCGGATTAGGGCCCAGGTCCTTCAGATTCCCAGGCCCGTGCGCTAGCCACTAGGCTACGCTGCTTCTCTATGCATGCCTTCCTGGACAGTCCACCCTTAGGGTTAGGGATGGGCCTTTCTACCTTTCTCTCTGGACCTCCCTTATGAGCCCCTCTGCCCGTCAATCTATCTACCCATCCAACTGCCTCCACCAGACCAGGTGAAATGGCTCAAAACAGAGTCACCTTCCTAATTATTGGCCATACATTGCCTGTAGGTGTCTCTAAGGGGGGTAAACTGAGGCCCAGGCCGAGAAGCATAGAGACCTAATGGAAAGAGCATGAGCCTAGGCGTCAGAGGACCTGGGTTCTAATCCCAGCTTGGTCACTTGACTGTTGTGTGACTTTGGGCAATTCACTTCACTTTTCTATGCCTTACTTTCTTCATCTAGTCAATGGGGATTCAATACCTTCAACATCTTCAGTATTCAATATCTGCCCAGTGGGGATTCAATGAGTTTGGAAACAGCAGAGCTTAGTGGAAAGAACCCGGGCCCGGGAGTCAGAGGACCTGGGTTCTAATCCTGGTCCCACCACTTGTCTGCTCTGTGACCTTGAGCAAGTCACTTAACTTCTCTGTGCCTCAGTTTCCACATCTGTAAAATGAGGATTCATTCTGCGAGCACCATATGGGACAAGAACTGTGTCCAACCTTATTAGCTTGTGTCTACCCCAGCGTTTAGTACAATGCCTGGCACATAGTAAGCTCTTAACAAATACCATTTAAAAAAAAAATACCTGTTCTCCCTCCTACTTAGTTGTGTGCCCCATGTGGATTAGGGACTGTTTTTGACCTCATAATCTTGTATCTGCCCCAGGGCTTAATACGGAGATTGGCACATAGTAAGGGCTTAACAAATACTAATATTATTATTATTACAATTATAATTAGTATTATGAAGGCTTTACCATATGTCATTAAGAGGCTTAGGAAAATTACCCAGGAGTCCTGACATTCAGCTCTTCCCCCAAGACTAGGTCATCTTCTTTAGCGTGGACTAGCCCAGTGGAGGAATTGCTAGCCCAACCTAGCTATTGGGTGATTCCACAGCTTTCAGGTTAGAGTGCTGGGGTGTCAGATTCCCAGGAGTCCCTCAAAATGACTTTCCTCTGAGTTCCTGGCATAGCTTGGGTCTCTGAGAGATGCCCGGGGAAAGCAAATGGAATCCAGGGTCCGTCCAAGCGGTTGATGATGAGGTTCCATGTTCGGCTATCCGTCAACCAAGACCCCTATACGATCGTCTCCTGTCCTACATAACATTAAGTCACAGGGTTCGCATCAGTGATTTATTGACTTAATTTTAGCCTGGCTTGCAGACGCAAAGTCGAAACACAGTCCTTATAAATCGTGAACCTCCTTTGTTTTCACCTTGCTGGGCCACAAATCTCTACTTCCTATCAGGCCTCCCTTTTTTGGCACCTCCAGAGGACTTCCCTTGACCCTCAGAAGTAATGGTAATAACAATGATGGCACTTGTTAAGCACTTACTATGTGCCAAAATTGCTCTAAGCACTAAATCAATCAGGTTGGAAACAGTTCCTGTCCCACATGGGGCTCACACTCTTAATCCCCATTTCACAGATGAGGCAACGGAGGCCCAGAGAAGTGAAGTGACTTGTCCGAGGTCACATAGCAGCTATGTGGCAGAGCCGGGATTAGAAGCCAAGTCCTTCTGACTCCCAGGCCTGTGCTCTATCCACTAAGCCACGCTGAAGTAAACCAGATGACACTAGGAACAAAGCTTCCTCTCAAAAAGCCCTGATGAGGTGCCACTTTATTTCCCTACATGGGAAAACTAGAGAAATATTGGGCAAAAAATGAGAGGACAAGAGAGAGGCAGAGGAAGAGTGAGAAAGAGAGAGAAGCCAGGATACGGCAGGATACTCCCGGGCCCCTCATCACATATCCTCCTCCTGAGAGATTGGACCAGATCTCTCTCCCCTCCCCTAAATAGCTACCTTTCTGCTCTCGAAGAATCTGGGTGCATGAAAAAAGTCCTGGCTCCCATCTCCGAAAGGTAACTCTGCATTGAACAGCTTGTTCACGCAATCATGCTCCTTTGAAGCTTGGGTTCATCAAGATCAAGGCATCTAATTCTCCCGGCATTCACAAGACAACCTTTTGCATCTAGCGACCGGGCTCTCAAGCCTCTGAAATCGAATCCTCTCGGCTGCAGATGCATGAATCCGCGCCTGAGCGGCTGATGAAATTTCTTTTTATAGCGTTTGGGGTTGGGGGGTGGGGGGTGGGGGATGGTGGTGGGGGGAGGTGGATAAAAATGCTTTTGAAAGGAAAAGGAGGAAGAAAATGGAACGTCTTGGCCTGGAGCCTGCTCTCTTTGTCATCTCCCAACCTCCATGTGATCAGTCCTTTGGAAACTTGGCTGCTGGTCTAGGGAGAAGGTCACAGGGCTACTTGGAGAAGGAGGATTAAGTGAGGGAGAAGGAACAAACATGGGAGATTGCCCCTCTCATCAAGGACATTTTCAAAGGGTTGGGGGTTGGGAGGCAACCCCCAAAACTTTAGATCTTTGCCTGCCCCTAAACTAAAATAATTGGGGCTATACAGAAAAATTTTAAACTGGGCAACAGTAGTTTCCTCCAATTTTGAGATTACCAGAGAAGAGTCCAGCAGGAAGCTGTGTGACCTAGAGAAAAGAGTGTGGGCCTGTAAGTTAGTCATAATAATAACTAATAATTATGGTATTTGTTAAGCGCTTACTACATGCCAAGCACTGTTCTATGCGCTGGTAGACTCGAGGTAATAAGGTTGTCCCATCTGGGACTTACAATCTTAATCCCCATTTTACAGATAAGGTAACTGAGGCACAGAGAACTGAAGAGACTTGCCTAAGGTCACCCAGCAGACAAATGGCAGAGCAGGGATTAGAACCCACATCCTTCTGATTTCCAGGCCTGTGCTCTCACCACTAGAGCCATGTGGGACATGCACTGTGTCCAACCTGATTATCTTGAATCTACCCCAGCACTTAATTCGGTGCCTGGCACATAGTAAGCCATGAACAAATGCCATAAGAAAATTTGGACTAATGTATCGGACCCCTCCTGGGGAAGTGAGCAGCGAGACATATCCTGAAGGTCAATCAATAAGCAGGAGGATTCAGAGGGACCCGGTGTGGTTCTGGCAATCCGTGGCCAATTCCATGAAAACATCTTCCAGATCCCAAGCGCTCCGCCATTCCGGCTACAACAGGTGTTCTGCCGAGGACCCGACTTTGGAGCCACTCGTCAGGCTAATTTTCCAGAGCCATGGCAGAGGAAGAAGAGAGATGGTCAGCATTCTAACTTGGCTCCCCTCTCTGGAGGGGTCACGAGGTGCACTTTGGGCTAAGGAACCACATGGACTCTCTGAAAAGTGTTTTCTCAGACTCTGCCCACTCCCAAAATGGAGCCATCACTGAAAATTGGCACCGGCTACTGAGATTGGGACATCGGCTTAATGGCATGGATTTTTCGGCAATTTGCATAGCCTCGCACGGCAGCCCTGCCCTTGGGGTTTACGGCTTATTAATAAGGCTCTTCCTTGTGTTCCAAAGGACGGGGAAGAAGGTGGGGGCAGCTTGGTGGAGTCCCAAAACCTCTCAAAGCCCTTGAAATCTGGTGAGGGAAAACTCTCAGTGTTTATCCTCAGGATGCGTGTCAAGGTCTGCTGGCCACGGAAGAAAGGACTTGGATTCATTAATTTGACTCCCTGGGTACCCCCTGGGTGGAGGGTGGGCTGGTAAATATTGTGCTCTTAATTGCAAGGCTGCTGAAGGCAGCCATTAGATGCCAATTTATCCTCAGAAATTTGTCATTTAGAGGTGATTTCTCTTTTCACCCCAGGCAGGATTCACAGTCAGAGTTGCAGGAGAGATCATCAGCTCCCTCCATGATGGAATGAAAGAAAACATCTTATCGACGGTGGATGAAACCCTAGCCTGCCCCAGGCATTGTTTCCCAAAATCCTGTGTTGAAGAGGCAGCTGTATCAAAAAGGGACGCCCAGCGGAAGAAAGTCAGGAGTGTCCCACATCCTTACCTTTGGCTCTGTGATCTTCCTCTTTGGGACATTTCCCTCCTTCCCACCACTTTCGCTTCAAAATTTCCAGACGGTTGTTCTCTTGCAGCTGGAGAATCGCCAGGTCAAATTCATCCCGGAAGAAAGAGCCTGCAGAGGAGCGGAGGAGTTTCACATCTGATGCTCCTTTACTTGCAAAACTTCAAATCTTTCAACTCAGTGTTAACATCTATCCATCAATCAAATTTATTGAGCACTCACTGTGTGCAGAGCACTGTACTCAGCTTTTGGGAGAATACAATTCAACAGAGTTCATTCAATAGTATTTATTGAGCGCTTACTATGTGCAGAGCACTGTACTAAGCGCTTGGAATGTACAAATCAGTAACAGAGACAGTCCCTGCCCTTTGATGGGCTTACAGCAGAGTTGGTAGCTTACAGTCTAGAGGGGGAGACAGAAATTAAGATAAATTATGGCTATGTATTAAGTTACTGGGGAGGAGGGTAGGCTGTATCAAGTGCTTCAAGAGTACAGATCCACCGATCAATGCTATTTATTGAGTGCTTACTGTGGGCAGAGCACTATCTAAGCTTCTGGGATAGTATAATGGGGTTGAGAGACATGATCCCTGTGCTCCTCTAGGAGAGGAATGGCAGCATAGGGAGTGGGAATATTGTCAGCTTTCCCTCCTCTGCTACTTTTCTCTCTCTCTACCCTCATGATTCACTATTAACCTGGAGAAACCACTCCTTGAAAAAAAACATGTTCTGCTCTTCCGGATCATTGCCTCCCTTTTATTGAGCCCATACTGGACATATGGAATTCGTCACTCAGTTGCATAGGATGAATTTACCAATAGAGGCAAGAAGGGTTTGGATACAATCATGGTTGAGCATTTCACAACAGGTAGGTAGGGAAAAATGGAGGAAGTTGGAAAGTCTGTCCTTCTAGGAAGTGTAAGCTGCCACTATCAGATTTTTCTCTTTTTTTAATGCTATTTGTTAAACTCTTACTATATGCCAGACACTCTATTAAGTGCCGGGGTGGATACAAGCTAATCAGATTGGACACAATCCATGTTCTACATGGGGCTCACAGTCTTAATCTCCATTTTACAGATGAGGTAAGTGAGGCTAAGAGAAATTAAGTGACTTGCCCAAGGTCACAGAGCAGGCAAGTGGCAGAGCCGGGATTAGACCCCAGGTCCTCCTGACTCCCAGGCTTGTGCTCTATTCACTAGACCATGCTGCTTCTAAGAGAGAGTTGCAATTATTAGTTTGTCCCACAATGGCACTGTTCATAATAGGAATAACCATTATAATTGTGATTTTGGTAAGCACTTACTATGTCTAGCATTCCACTAAGTGCTGGGGAAGATACCAGATAATCAGGTGAGACATAGCCCCTGTTTTATGTGGGGCTCACAGCCTAAGTGGGAGGAAAAACAGAGATTGGCTCTCCATTTTACAGATGAGGAAACTGAGGCAGAGAGAAGCAAAGTGACTCGCCGCGGGTCATGCAGCGGGTAAGAGGCTGAGCTGGAATTAGAACTCGATCCTCGACTCATCTCTTTCATTCCACCCACATATTCAATCTGTCACCAAATGCTGTCAGTTCTACCTTCTCAACATTGCTAAAATCCGCCCTTTTCTCTCCATCCAAACTGCTACCATGCTGATCCAAGGATTTATCCTATCCCACCTCGACTCCCGCACCTGCCTCCTCCCTGACCTCCCAGCCTCCTGTCTCTCCTCACTCCAATCACTGCACTCCGCCTCACGGATCTTTTATCAACAAAAACGTTCAGTCCCTGTCTCCCCACTCCTCAAGGGCCTCCAGTGGCTGCCCATCTACTTCCACAACTTACAGAAGCTCTGTACCATTGGCTTTAAAGCATTCAATCAGCTTGCACCATCCTACCTCACTTCACTGATCTATTACAGCCCAACCTGTGCACTCCACCCCTCTAGTTCCAGCTTACTCACTGAGCTCTATCTTGTCACACCCCCCTTTCCCACATCCTCGCCCTAGCCAGGGACTCCCTCTCACTCCATATATGCCAGACCACCACTCTCTCCACCTTCAAAGCTTTATTAAGGTCACATCTTCTCCAAGAGCCTTCCCCCATTAAGCCATCTTTTCCCCGGCTCGCTCTCCCTACTTTGTCATCTATGGACTTGGATCTGTGACCTTTGGACATTTGATATTTTCCCCACTCCCAACCCCTTAGCACTTAATGTACATATCCTTAAACTTTGAACATATTTATTCATATTAATGTCTGTCTCCCCCTCTAGACTATAAGCTCATTATGGGCAGGGAATGTGTCTGGTAATTCTGCTGTATTATATTCTCCTAAGCATATAGTATAGTACTCTGTTCATGTTAAGTGCTCAATAAATACCACTGATTGACTGATTGAATGAGCCCGTACTCTTTCCTTCACCACGGCCTAGGGAAGCAGCATGGCCTAGTGGATAGGGCATGAGCCTGGGATTCAGGGGCCCTGGGTTCAAATCCCAGGCCCACCATATGTCTGCTGTGTAACCTTGGGCAAGTCACTTCTCTGTGACTCAGTTACCTCATTTGTAAAATGGAGGTTATGACTGCGAGTGCTATGTGGGACAGGGACCGTGTCCAACCTGATTATCTTGTATCTACCCCAGAATTTAGTACAGTGCCAGGCCCGTAGAAAGACTTTAACAAATACCATAAAAAAACCCTTAAGTGTCCTTTTTTTAAATCATCCATGGCCTTTCCTTGAGTATTCCTTCACTTAACCTTGTGAATTCTCCTTTTCTTTCGCCAGATGAAGTCAGTCAGTCAGTCAATGGTATTTATCGAATGCTTACTGGGTGCAGACAACTATACTAAACACTTGGGAGAGATGAAGGGTCTGGGAACTGGAGTTGCTTCATCAAGGCTGTTGTTCTCTTACAAAACTGGGTGGCTGAGGGCATGCTGGCTGAGTCAATCGCCTGTAAACTAAAATGCAAGTTGCCAAGCCCCATTTCCAGGACACAGAATCATCCAGTTGCTTGTCCTTTTTTTCTCCTCTTCCTCTCCTTATATGCCTCCTGTTTCTTCTTTACCTCTTCCTCCTTCCTCCTTTTATCAGACTAACATCAGTTCTGCCTTTAACTCTAGTCTCATGGTAGCCATCAGTCTCTCGCTCAGAGTGGCAGTGGACTGCTGAGCAAAACGTTCTAGAGTCGGTGAAGGAGATTTGCCCCTGGTTCATCACTTCCCAGACTGCCACACTGGGCATCCTCCTCTAAAGGGCCCCGAAGCTCATCTTGCCAAGTTCAGAGTGGTCAACTCTGCAATTCACCTTCCCCATTTCTTCACTACTCAGAATTCTCCTCCTACTGGGAAACTGTCAAATTGCTTAGAATCAGAATTTAATTTTTAGGAGAAAAGCGAGCCAGGTGCAACCCTGAAAACCCCAAGGTAGGAATGTTTTTCAGGAAGCTGGCTGAAACCAGGAGATGAAACTAGCTTGTCTGATCTCCCTGCTAAACCAAGTGACACCCAGCGGGTGACAAACCACTGAAGAGCTAGGGGAATTCCATAATTGCATCCTATGCTACATATCAACCCACAGGCTCTCAGTGGGAAGGAGCGGGTCTGTTTTCTTCCTTATTCGGCACCTCTTCCCAAGCCAGGCAGTAGAAGGAGGTTTAATAAATGAACGCCCTAAGAGGACAATAACGTCTGAAGAGTTTCCAAATAGACAAATCACCCCAGCCTTGGGAATCAAGCCTTGGGAACCAAGAGCAGCGTGGCCTGGTGGAAAGAGCCCGGGCCTGGGAATCAGAGGATCTGGGTTTTAATCCCGGCTTTGCCACTTGCATCTGGTATGACCTTGGGCAAGTCACTTAATTTATCTTTGCCTAAGTTTTCTCACTTGTAAAATGGAGATTCAGTCCCTGTTCTCTCTCTTACTTAAACTGTGAGCCCCATGTGGGTCAGGGACTGTGTCCAATATGATTCATTTGAATCTACCCCAGCACCTGAAACAGTGCTGGACACACTGTAAGTACTTAACAAATGTCACAATTATTAATAAAGACTATTGAATGAATATTATGATTATTTTCTAATGCAGCTCTGTGCCATATTGACTGTCTTGAAGATGGGTGTGTGAGACTGTGGGCATGTGTCTGAGAGAGAGAGAGAGAGTGTGTGTATAAATTTCAATTGCCCAGGAAATCATCACTATTTCAAGGAAGCACAGTATCGTTAGTTACCTGTAGCCAACTATCAAAGGCTTCTGCTACCAGAATCCCCAGCTAATGGAAAGCAAGACTCCACAAAATTCCCAATTACTTAATCAATCAGTCAATCATATTTATTGAGTGCTTCTTATGTGCAGAGCATTATACTAAGGACTTGGAGAGTACGCTATGACTAATTCCTGGGAATCCTTTGGTTTCCCACTCCTTCCCCAGATGACATTCACAACCACTAAACCAGCTTTACCCACCACCCACTCTTTGGTGGAAGAGCAACTCGCACATACTTTAAGGTCCTACACCAGTGATCCAATCAGCCCAGGATTCCACTCCGAAAGGGGCATCGGGATGCCTAGGGGAGCCATGTGACTGTTACCCTCTCGAACACCCACCTTCATGATGACAGCTGGACTTGAATTTCCCTCTAGGGACTAGACGTGGACTTTTTTTTTTATGGTATTTGTTAAGTACTTACTATGTGTCAGGCACTGTAACAAATGCTAGGTAGATACAAGCTAATCAGGTTGGACCCAGTCCATGTCCCACATGGGACTCACAATATTAATCCCCATTTTACAGATGAGGTAACTGAGGCACAGAGAGGTTAAGTGACTCACAGCGGACAATCAATGGTATTTATTGAGCACTTATTATATGCAGAGCACTGTACTGTTTGGGAGAGTACAATACCACAAAATTAGTAGACACAGTCCCTGCACATAATGATCTTACAGTATAGAGAATGAGCTCACAGTTCAGACAAATGACAGAGCCAGGTTTAGAACCCAGGTCCATCAGACTCCCAGGCCCGTGCTCTATTAGGCCATGATTTTTCCTCTAACCTTAGGATTGGCTATGGAAATGGCTGATTTAGGGTGAAGCAAGAAGGAGAGGGAGATGCCAAGGACCCAGAAAAACCATGAATTGAATCAACAGTTCTGGGATGTCTGTCTTCCCGACTCTAGACTGTAAGCTCATTGTGGGCAGGGAACGTGTCTATTGTAGTGTACTCTCCCAAGTGCTTAGTACAGTGCTTAACACACATTAAGCGTTCAATAAATGTGCCTGAATGAATGAACGACTGACAGCAGTGAGTTGAATGATGATGACTTGGATGTGCCCATGGTGGATTCCATACTTAGTTGATCTCATCAGAATATAAGCTCCTTTCGGGCAGGGAATAGGTCCACCAACTCTATTGTACTGAACACTCCCAAGCGTTCAGTAGAGTCTTCTTCCTGCAGTAAACATTCCATAAATACCCCCCTCCCAGTTGACTGGTTGATAGTGCCCAAGAGGTTGACTCAGCAACTCCACGGGCAGCCCGCTGGGCAGAGGGAGCTGATCTGCCATCGGTGTGGCACCCTACCTCGGAAAGCCATGTCGGAGGAAGGCCAGCCCCCTCCACCTTCTCCCAGATTCCTTGCCAGAAGCCAGGGGCCGGGGGAGGCACATTCCTAAACCAGCACATGCTGGAGAAGAAGCATGGTGTAATGGGTAGAGCACAGGCCAAGATGTCAAAAGGTCATGGTTCTAAATCCCGGCTCCGCCACTTGTCTGTCGGGTGACCTGGGGCAAATCACTTCACTTCTTTGGGCCTCATTTCCCTCATCGGTAAAATGGGGATCGAGATTGTGAGCCCCATGTCAGATAGAGATTGCGCCAATTCTGATTTGCTTGTAACCACCCCAGCTCTCAGTACAGTGCCTGGCACATGGTAAGGGCTCAGCAAATACCATAATTATAAGTACTGATCCAGACCCGAGCAGGGGCGTTCCTCTGAGGATCTCTGCAGTCCCGAGGGAGCCGGGTTCAGTGCGCTTGGCCATCCCGAGCTTCTCGGGACCGGCTCCGGAAACGTGCGTACCTACTGGCATGCCGATCCCATAGCCCTTGGTGTCCAGTAGGCCCCCGACCTGGGTGAGGTTACAGTTGCGCTGGCGGTAGTACTCGTTCATGGTGGACTCCAGCAGGAAGGCGTAGTTGGAATTCAACACTCTGGCGATCCCCTCCTCCGTGCTCTTCACAAACACGCTCGGCTGCTTAGAGTACATGTAGTTCCACATCCGCTGGTACGTCTGGTAGCGGGAGTTCTGCGGAGAGAGAGCGGAGGAGGTGGGGAGTGGGAGGAGATTGGTCAGGGAGGTCGGTTTCGGGCGATCTACAATCCCGACGGCCGGGGCTCCCCTCGCTCCCAGCCGGGCAGAGGTCACCCGTCAATCCGGGCCAGGTAGGTGAGTGTCCTGGCCCTCAGATGTTTGGGTGTCGAGAGAGATCCGAGGCCTGAGGTCTCGCTGGGACCCTCAATCCACAGGGGCCCCAGAGGAAGGCGAGACGCCACAAATCCAGTTGCTGATTGGGGCCTTGCATGGAGCTAGGTGGAGCGGTGGGACGGGGGCTCTTGACTTGGCAACTCGGGCTTCACTTGGGACTCACAAAGGGGTAGCTGCCCAAGCGTCAACCACTTCAAGAACCAATGGAATGACAATTCAGAGCCTCTCGGGACTGCCTTCTGGAGGGGAAGACTCCAAGGGTCCCAATTAACTTTGCTCTGTCACTATATCTTTATTTCCCAAATAACCAGCTGATGAGAAGGACGAAAAGAGAAGCTCCCAACCAAGAAACCCCTCGCACCCCTACATCATGTGTTTGAGACCTCTTGGGGCTCTAAGGGACAACTTGCTGACAATAAGTATCTTGTGGAGAAACCTGAAAAGGTGTGGTCAATAACTGCATAAGAAGAGCTTTCTGGCTTCTTCAGTAGGAATGGAATATTATTATTATTATTATTGTATTTGTTAAGCTCTTACTACGTGTCAGACACTGTACTAAGCCCTGGGGTGGATACAAGCGAATCGGGTTGGACATAGTCCCTGTCCCATGTGGGGCTCACAGTCTCAATCCCCGTTTTACAGATGAGGAAACTAAGGCACAGAGAAGTGAAGTGACTTGCCCAAAGTCACACAGCAGACAAGTGGCAGAGGTGAGATTAGAACCCTTGACCTTCTGATTCCCAAGCCCGTGCTCTATCCGCTACACCATGCTACTTCTCTATGATGAGAAGGAGCAAGGCCTAGTGAAAAGAGCAGGGGACTGGGAGTCAGAGGAGTCACAGCAGCTCTGCCAAATGCTTGCTGTTTGACCTTGGGCAACTCACTACACTTTTCTGTGCCTTAGTTCTCCTGTTATAGCTCCTACTTAGACTGTGAGCCCCATATGGGACAGGTACTGTGTCTAATTCACATGCACCTTCCCCAGGACTCAGAACAGTGTGTGACACATAGTAAGCACTTACCAAATACCATTTAAAAAAAAATGGAGGCCTGCCCTTCTCCAGAAAGCCATCTCACACTGTCTGGGCTGGGAGGCTGGGGAATGGACTGAATGACCTCTAGAGGGTCTATTCATTTCCATCAGAATTTTTTCAATCTCTGCCAGGCCACAGCTGTGGTCCCCTCAACCTCTGCCCCTTTCCCGATTCCAAGCCATGACTCTTCCATGGAGGATAGGACAAGTGGGTCCCTCCAGCTTCTAAATGGGAGGTCAGAAAAGGGCATACCAGAAGCAGGTGAAGGCCGGGGACCTGTCCGTCCCCAGCGGACGGTCCCCCAACTCCCGGGTAGTAACAGAATGGGGTTTACTTGGAAGAAGGTCATGCTGGAGCCTCCTTGAATTGTGCCGTACTCGATAGCCGTCTGGTCGGCCAGGTCGTCCACGGACTCGATGGGCACGTCCATCCGCTGCACCGTCAGGAAGGCCGCCAGGTTGGCCGTATAAGATGAGATGATGATCAAGGTGAACGCCCACCTGGGTGGGAGACGGACAGTGGGAGTGGCTGAGAGAAAGGGGGATGGGGGGAGAAGGGTGGTCCTTTCTCCCACCTCATGATCAAAGCTATCTAGGAACAGCTCCTCCTTCCTGGCCTGGGTGAGTTCCCCACAAGCTAAAAGAGGAAGGATCCTTGGTCCAGCCCATCTCGCTGAAATGGAAAAGGTAAACGTGAGGAAATTTCTGCACACTCTTCCCGTTAACAGTGGGTCCCGACCTTTCACAGAGACATTAATTCATTCAATCCTATTTATTGAACACTTACTGTGTGCAGAGCGCTGTAATAAGTGCTTGGGAGAGTATGATATGACAATAAACAGACACACTCCCTGCCCACAAAGAGCTTACAGTCTAGGGGGGAGATGGACATTAATATAAATAAATAAAATTACAGATATGTATCTAAAGTACTGTGGGGCCGGGGTGGGGGTGGGGGATAAATAAAGGGAGCAAGACAGAGCGATGCAGAAGGGAGTGGAAGAAGAAAGGAGGGCTTAGTCAGGCAAGGCCTCTTGGAGAAGATGTGCCTTCACTAAGGCTTTGAAGATGGGGAAAGTGATTGTCTGTCGGATTTGAAGAGGGAGGCCGTTCCAGGCCAGAGGCGGGAGGTGGGTAAGGGGTCGGTGGTGAGATAGACGAGATGGAGATACAGTAAGAAGCTTAGCATTAGAGGACCGAAGCAGCCCCTTGGTGAACTCAAATAAGGACCGGAGTTTACCAGCCTGCCCTCCCTCGTTCGTGTAGGCTTACACGAATAAAACCTTTGAAATACACATTCTTCTCTATTTATTACTTGGAAAGTGATAACAGTGCCTGATCTCTTAATTTCCTCCCTTAATCTCACTTTCCAAGAGAAATGGCCTCTCTTACACCCCTATTTTACAATTGGGAAAATCCGAAGCCACGAGGGGTGGAATATCAAGGCATAGTAAGATCAGTAAGGGAGCTCAGGAAATAAGAACCCCGTCACAGAGTTCTGGATAGAGTAAACAGAGACCCCCGGGCCTGCCAATATAATTAAACCTGAAAATGGCAGAGCAGGAGAGTCGGCTAACTTGTAGATGGTTCCTGTTGCTGTTGGGCTGCTCCTGGAGGGAGCTGTGGGACAGAGATCTCCATTAGGCTCTCTCAAGGGCACTGAATATTTACACATTTACATTTTCCTATACCCATTCTATTTGCATAAATCTACATAAATGGGGCTGTTGACTCTCCAGCCATTTTTAAGGGTAAATTGCTCCTGTTCCCCAGAAAGTTGTTATATACTGATTTTTTTTAATCCCGGCTCCGCCACTTGTCTGCTGTGGGACCTTGGGTAAGCCACTCAACTTCTCTTAACCTCAGTTACCTCAGCTGTAAAATGTGGATTAAGAGTGTGAGCCCCATGTATCTACCCCAGAGCTTAGAACAGTGCTTGGCACATAGTAAGCGCTAAACAAATACCATCATTATTGCTATTATTACACTCATCCAGCTTTAAAGGATTTAGATTCCCCCACAAAAGAAAGAAGACACACACACACACACACAACACACACGCACATTGTCAGAGTAAAGTGGTGCACTGAAGCAATCACCCATTGAATTCAATCGGTGGAAACCACCAATCTGTAGAAGCAGCTTGACCTATGAGCATAGGGCTGGGAGTCAAAAGACCTGGGTTCTCATCTCAGCTCTACCATTTGCCTGCTACGTAATCTTGGGCAAGTCACTGCACCTCTCCGGGCCTCATTTTTTCATCCTCTAAATGAGGATTAAATGCCTATTCATCCTCCCATTTAGACTGTGAACCCTGTGTGTGACAGGGACTGTGTCTAATCTGATTCTATCACTCCTCGACCACTGATCTCCTGCACCACCCTACCTCAGGCACTCAGCAACTTGGCCTTCCCCCACTAAACTCTCATTTCTTCTTCTTCCACTCCCTTCTGTGTCACCCTCGCCCTGGGATTTCTCACCTTTATTCACCTCTCCCTCAGCGCCACAGCACTTATGTACATATCTGTAATTTACTTATATTAATGTCTGTCTCCCCCTCTAGACTATAAGCTCACTGTTGGCAGGGAACATGTCTACCAACCCTATCATACTGTACTCTTCCAAGTGGTTAGTACAGTGCTCTGCACACGGTAAACACTCAATAAACACGATTTATTAACTGACTGATTGCATTGAATTTATCTCAGTGCCTGGCTCACACGAAACAAATACCTCAGTGATTATTACGACAAATCAAACCCACTCCTCTCGTCCCTTTCCACTTAACAGGCCGATCTGGGACCTGACCCATCCGGATCAGTCAGTCAGTCAGTCAGTCGTATTTATTGAGTGCTTACTGTGTGCAGAGCACTGTACTAAGTGCTTGGGAGAGTACAATACAACAATAAAGAGAGGTGTTCCCTGCCCACAGTGAAAGGATAATTGTCTTAACTTTCCTCTTCACTTCACCCCATGTAACCCGGGAGAGCCCAACCTCTCTGGGTCTGTTGACCCTTTCCACCTGACAGTCCCGGCCCCGCCCCCACCAGGCTCTTACCAGACTCCGCTGACGCAGCGAGTGGATAGGGCACGGGGGGCGATGGTGGAGCCTTGCTGCATGAAGCCGCCCACGGGAAACCAGAGGCTGTTCCCCAGGGAGTACTGGTTCACCAGGAGGTTGCAGCGACCCTGAGCGCACGGATGAGGACTGTACCACTCGTAAGGCGTCAGCCTGTGGGGAAAGAGCCAACCCAAGAAGCACGCTCAGAGGCCTGGGGGGAGCCCAGCCAAGGGGGAGGGAATGAACCCCCTCGTCCTTGGACCGGCCTGCAATCCGGGGGGAGCGGCAGCTTCCCCGTCACCCAGGCAACGGCACCGAGAGCTTCCCAGTGAGCTTCTCCGAAGCCCCCGGGACCCATCCTGGGTGCGATTCAAGATGCTCACGATGAGCCGCTCACACCTCTTCGATCGAAAGTGGGAAAATTGGATATCGCGAAAGAGGTGGAAACCCACCCAGAGCAGACATTTCCAATTAAAACCAAACCAAAACAAAAAAAACCCCAAAGCCCGCAGCACTCCGCTTGTTGAAGTGCAGGTGGAGGTGTCAGACAGAACGTTCGCTCTCCCTGGTTGTTAGGGACAACAGGTATTTGACAGTGGCAATGGCTGCCGGGTCATACACAGAAAACATGGGATGAGGCAGCAGAAAGAGGTTGTGCTGGGGGTGGAGGGAACTTGGTGTCAAATTCTGACCGACACCATAGCTCATACCTGGGGGCCCGAGAGCTCTGCTCCGTTCTGATTTGCCCCTACTGATCACTGACTTTTGACCCTAATCACAGGTGTGGGACACTGCAGTAAGCCAACACAGTGGCCAGGGAGATTCAAGGGGGTTGAGGCCAGGGGGCCGGGGGAGCCGAGCCCGGGGTGTAGCTGTCCTGAGGCCATGGCATTTAAAAACCTTAGAGTCCAGTCCAACAGCCAAAACACCAAGTTGACACTCCTGCCAACTAGAGAGGCTGAAAACTATGTTAGGGAGTCTTTTCCACGGTCCAGTCGGAGTGCTAATCCTTGTGGTTCAGCAGGGCTCCAGACAGGAGAGAGCTAAGGATGCTGGGGAAGGAGAAGACAGAAAACTGGGGCACAACAGTGTTCCTATTTCCCGAGATGCTCTCAGCTCTTTCCGCTACAAGCATTTTCTGGATATTGTTTCATGAGTGTCTGGTCCGCTTACCTTATAGTGACACAGCACAAACCAGTGCTTGGCACACTGTGACCAGTGAACAAGTACCACTCCTGTTCCCAGAACATCGCTGAGAGCCACAGAAAGGGTAGAGGTGACAAGCTCCATTTTACTGAGAGGCTGGAGGGCCAGACAGCACATGTCTAATCCCCCACTGGACCGGGAGAGCAGAGAGTAGTGTGGCCAAGTGGAAAGAGCACGAGCCTGGGAGTCAGAGGACCTGGGTTCTAATCCTGCCTCTGCCACTAGCTTTCTGTGTGATTGTGGGTAAGTCACTTAACCTCTCTTTACCTCCGTTTCCTCATCTGCAACATGGGGATTTAATAATGTTGGTATTTGTTAAGCACATACTATGTGCAGAGCACTGTTCTAAGCGCTGGGGGAGATACAGGGTCATCAGGTTGTCCCACACGAGGCTCACAGTTAATCCCCATTTTACCGATGAGGTCACTGAGGCATAGAGAAGTGAACTGACTTGCCCACAGTCACACAGCTGACAAGTGGCAGAGCTGGGAGTCGAACCCAGGACCTCTGACTCCGAAGCCCAGGCTCTATCCAGTGAGCCACGCTGCTTCCCCTAATACCCGTTCTCCCTCCTACTGTGTTTTTTTAAAAATGGTATTGTCTGAGCACTTTAATGGGGTAGATATGAGCTAATCAGGTTGGACACAGTCCATGACCTACATGGGGCTCATAGTTTTAATCCCCATTTTACAGATGAGGAAACTGAGCAACAGAGAAGTGAAGTGATTTGCCCAAAGTTACACAGTAGGCAAGTGGTGGAACTGGGATTAGAATCCAGGGCCTTGCGACTCCCCAGTCTGTGCTCTATCCACTAGGCCACGCCGCTTCTCACTCCTTAGACTGTGAGCCCCATGTGGGACAGGGACTCTGCCCAACCTGATTAGCGGGTATCTACTCCAGTGCTTAGAAGAGTGCTTGACACATAGTAAGTGCTTGACAAATACAATAATAATAATAATAATAATGAGGAGGAGAAAGAAAAGGTGGAATCTATCCCTAATGTCTTTTCAAGAGTCCTTGACACACAGTAAGCGCTTAACGAATACAACGATAATAACAATAATAATAATAATGGGAAGGAAAAGGAAGAGGTGGAATCTATCCCTAACGCCTTTTCTGGGATCTGCTCCCAAAAGCCCCCAAACGATCCCTCCTTCGGAGGCCACTTTCCCCGGTCTCACTCGGCAGGCATCGCCGGACCCGGGCCAATTCCTCCGCAGCCCCGACCGCACTCCCCTCTGCCATTTGTGTCTCGTCAGCGCTTCGTCCCCCTCCCGGGCCCTGCTCGAAGCTCTGTGCCACCGTTTCCACCGCTCAGCACATTGAGGCAGCTTCCTGGCCGGGGCTGGTGGCGGGACAGCCAAAAGCACAGCGCTTAATCGCTCCGATCCCTCTGCCCCGTGTCTCCCGACAGAGATGCCAACACGGCCCGGAGGGAAGCGAGGGATGCCGAAGACGGGCCAGGAGACTGAGCCGCTCCTGGAGGGCGGACGAAAGGATGCGGGCGGACAGGTGGACGGGCAGGAGGAGGCCGGCGGAGGGACGGGCGAGTGGAGCCCTCTCGCTGCCAACCTCACCCACCCTGGGCCTGGGGCCTCCCCGCTTTGTTCCTTCAGAGAGGGGTCACCCCCTGCCCCCATCTTCTTGGCCCCCCCAAGCCTGCCTTCCCCATGCAGTCTCCCTGGACGAGCACTAGGTGGGGCTGAGAGGATGGGAAAGGGAGGCAGGACAGTACCGAGCCACCAGGAAGAGCACACAGCTGACGGCCAGGTAGGCGAGGAGC
Source organism: Ornithorhynchus anatinus (assembly GCF_004115215.2). Taxonomy (NCBI): domain Eukaryota; kingdom Metazoa; phylum Chordata; class Mammalia; order Monotremata; family Ornithorhynchidae; genus Ornithorhynchus; species Ornithorhynchus anatinus. Next base: position 52,617,788 of record NC_041738.1, read on the forward strand.
ATGAACAGCCAGACCCCCGGCGAGAAAGGGTCCAGAAAGGAGAAATAGCCCGGTCTGCGGCCCTAGGGAATGGAGACAGAAAGGAAAAAGAGTCACTTCATGGGCCCCTTCTGAGGGATTCACTCCTCCTCCCCACTCCCCGGCTCGTGGGAGAGTGGAGTCACCCCAGAAACCCACCGTTATTCGGTGAGCACGTGGAAGAGTGTCCATGTCATGGATCTCCTACACTTTGGACTTCCTGGGAGACACTGAGGCAGCTCTGGGGGCTGCGTCATTTTAAGAACATTAGCAAAGCCGACATAAATCGGCCCATCCGGCCTAGAATTCACTCTGCTGCCCAGATCATTTTCCTAAAATGTCATTCTGTTCATACCTCCCCTTTCTTCAAAAACCTTGAATGGTTCCCTATTTCCTTCCACATCAAGGAGAAACTCCTGACCATTGGCTTTAAGATACTCCATCAGTTCTTTCCCTTCTATTTATCCACTCTCTTCACTCACAACACCCCAACTCACACTCTTAGTTCCTTTCAAGATAATCTTCTCATTGTGCCTAATTCTCAGCTCTTTACCTCTGACCCCTGGCTCACACCTTCTTTCCGGACTGGAATTCCTTTGCCCTTCAAATCTTTCAAACCACATCTCTCCTCATTTTCCAAGCCTTTCTGAAAATTTCACCTCTTCCTCGAGGCCTTTCTCTTCTCCCCGGGTTACATTCCACCCAAATGCTTCCTCAGAATTTCTGCACCCAACGGCATATTTTTGCAGGCATAACTACTTGAAGCACTCTGTTTATATCTAATATCGAGTGTTAAAAGCATACAGATCCAAGTGCCTGGACAAGAGATTGGGAGAAGGAGTAGAGGGAAAGAGGACTCAATCAGGGAAGGCCTCCTGAAGGAGATGTGATTTTAATAAGGCTTTGAAGTGGGAAGAGTGGAGGCCTGTCATATATGTTTTGTTCTGTTGTCTGTCTCCCCCTTCTAGACTGTGAGCCCGTCGTTGCGTAGGGATTGTCTCTATCTGTTGCCGAACTGTACTTTCCAAGCACTTAGTACAGTGCTCTGCAAACAGTAAGCGCTCAATAAATACGATTGAATGAATGAATATGGTGGGGGAGGGAGTTCCGTGTCAAAAGGAAGACACCGGCAAAGAGTTGGCGGCGAGACAGATGAGATCGAGGTACAGTGAGTATAGGTTGGCGTTAGAGCAAAGTGTGAGGGCTGAGTCGTAGTAGAAAATCTGTGAGGTAAGAAAGGAGAAGGAAAGCTGATTGAGTGCTTTCAAGCCACACATTTTCTGTGCCTCTGTGCATTATATTAGTGTCCGTCTCTCCCTTCAGATTGTAAGCTCCTCAAGGGCAGGAATCGTGTCTTCTAACTCTATTGTATGCTTCCATACGCTTAGTACAGTGCTCTGCACCCTGAAGGTGCTCAAAAGACACTATCATTATTACGACTGTATCTGTTACTCCGAGTCAAGCACCATTCTTACTTACTGTGTGTCAAGGATTACTGGTTGTCTGATGATCCATCCCTAATTTGTCCCTCTAACCCAGCATGGACCCGTCACCTATTAATTTACTCAAATCCCCTGAACCTTTTGATGCCCTCCCGGACAACAGGACATTGCTTCTCCCTGCCATTCTCAGATGGGGGTTCTCCAGGGCACATTCCAGAATGTGGTTCAGAGGGATTATGACTGATTCCATGCACCGGTGCGGTCTGGTCCCATATACAATAATAATCAACATAATAATTATTATGGTACTAATATTAAAATGCTTACTATGTACCAAGCACTGTACTATGCCCTGGGGGAGATACAAGATAATCAGGGTAGACATAGTCCCTGTCCCAACTGTAGAATGTAACATAAACTCTCCATTTTAATTAAATTCAATTTAAACATATTTACTGAACGCTTACTGGGGGCAAAGCAATGTATTAAGTGCTTGGGAGAGTACAATATAACAATAAACAGACCCATTCTCTGCCCACAGCAAACTTATATTCTAGTGGGGGAGACAGAAACAGAGGAGGAAACTGAGACCCAGAGAAGGGAAGTGACTTGCCCAAGATCACACAGCAGACAAGCAGTAGAGGCAGGATTAGAAGCCAGATCCTCTGACTCCCAAGCCTGTGCTCTTTCCCCTAGGCCAGGCATGAAAGAAAACTCACGCCATTCTGTCGCTCATCGTGCAGTCACGAGCTGCCGGCAGATGGAGGTCGGGAGTGGCGTGGCATTCTGCAGTGGTGGCTAGGGTGGGAAATGAGGGGAAAGGGACGGGGTCTTACGAATCTCGGATCCCATCTACATACAAATCGCTAGACAGCAAGGAGACATCTCCTCAACTATAAAGCAAGGACAGAGCTAAGTGTTGAGAGCAGCATGGCCTAGTGGAAAGAGCACGGGTCTGGGAGTCATAGAACCTGGGTTTTAATCCTGGCTCCACCACTTGTCGCTGTGTGACCTTGAGCGAGTCACTTCACTTCTCTGTGCTTCAGTTACTTCGTCTGTAAAGCGGGGATTAAATAGCGTGAGCCCTATGTAGGACAGGGTCTGTGTCCAATCTGATTAACTTGCATCTACCGTAGTGTTTAGTAGAATGCTTGGCACATAGTAAATGCTTAACAAGTTCTTCTAGACTGCGAGCCTGTTGTGGGCAGGGAATGTCTCTATTTGACGCTGAAGTGTACTTCTCAAGCACTTAGTAGAGTGCTCTGCACACAATAAGCGCTCAATAAATACAATTGAATGAATGAATCAATTAACAAGTTCCGTAATTAATCAATTAGAAAAGGGCTTTGCACAGAGTAAAGCTCTCAATAAATTACACTGATTGACTGACCCCTTAAAGTAACACTTCCAACTCAACTGCAGGCTCATAGGCTTTATTAAACAGCATAGCCTAGTGGAAAGAACACAGGCTTGGAAGTCAGAGGACCCGAGTTCTACCTCCGGCTCTGCCACCTGTCTACTGTGTAACCTTGGGCAAATCACTTCACTTCTCAGCACTTCAGTTTCCCGTTCTCCCAAATGAAGATTCAATACCTGTTCTTCCTCCTATTTAGGCGGTGAGTTCTGTTTGGGACCTGATTATCTTGTATCTACCCCAACATTTAGTACTGTGCTTAACACTGAGTAAGTACTTAACAAATACCATAATTATTACTATTAGTAGTAGTAGTATTATTTGTATTATTACTCCTGGGGCTCCCAGGACTGGGAAGCCGGGAAGCCTTAAAGGGGAGGAGAAATCTGAACGTTTGACCCCCACCCAGCCTCCCATTCCTGGGCCTAGAACCACAATGCCCCTCACTCCAGCCCCCTTGCAGGCCCGACCTCCCCCGATTTCTCCTCAATGGGCCTCACTGCTTTTGGGACAAAGACACCCCACTTCAGGGCTCCTTGGCTAAGTCCCTGTGGGAGTCCATTAGCCGGAGGGGAAGAGCATAATTCTCTGTGATCGCTGCTCTTGGAATCCAAAACCCCATTAGATGCTGGATGTCAGAAATCCATACTTGATTGTATCACAACAAAGGAAATTGAGGAAAATGACAGCACTATTTAAAGTTGCCGAATTTGGTTACGGGTGATAAGGGAAGATGTATGGCCGCGGGGAAAAGGGCCTGGAGACGCGTGTCATAAATAAGGAAACATCGTTAACCGAGTGCTGAAACCCCAATACTTCCCTCCCTGAGACACGGTGGTCCCTTAGAAGGAGCAACGACTGATCTGGTTTCTGATCGACTGACACGACTGATGCCCACGATAGCGATGGGGTTCAATTTGTCCTTATCTTGGCTGGCGCTTATAGATATTTCTATGCTGGCAGAGGGAAGCAGTGTGGCTTAGTGGTTAGAGAATGGGCCTGGGAGTCTCAAGGACCTGGCTTCTAATCCTAGCTCTGCCACATGTCTACTATTGACCTCGGGCAAGTCACTTAACTTCTCTGTGCCTGAACTACCTCATCTGTCAAATGGGGATTGAGACCGTGAGCCCAGTGTGGGACAGGGGCTGAGTCCATACCAATTTGCTTGTATCTACTCCAGCACTTAGTACAGTGCCTGGCACATAGTAAGCGCTTAACAAATACCACAAGTATTATTATTATTATGAGATTTCAACGTTTCCAAAAAAACCACCCCTTTCAAGCCCTAAACATTCTGATCCTTTTTGATCCGCGGCTTCAACGATCCTTCATTCTCCCAAATTCGAGGAAACAGATTCACAGTGAGATTTTAATGACTCTCCAGCACAATGCGGAGGCCACATACCTGAGTGGGTGTTATGAGCTGCCTGAGCCCTGGGGGACGGTTCCTTCGATGGAGAAATCCTCATTAAAAGCTGCTGCCCTCCCCGCCTCCCCCCACCCACACCATCCAATAGGAAAACAGGTATTATGCTCCAGCCCTACAGAATCAGAAGCCATTCATGTTAAGAGCACAGGGAGGAAGGGAGACGTGTTTGCAAAGCACCTTAATGCCTCTTGGAGTTGCCGGGAAGGAATGAAATAATGGAAAGTTCATGTCATGGTTAATCAATCATATTTATTGAATGCTTACTGTATACAGAGCACTGTACTAAGCACTTGGGAAGGCACAATATAACAAGCTCTTTGTGGGCAGGGAATGTGTCTGTTAATTGTTATATTGTACTCTCCCAAGTGCTTAGTACCGTGCTTTGTACAAAGTGCTCAATAAATACGATTGAATGAATGAACAATATAACAGAGTTGGTAGACACGTTCCCGGCCCACAAGGAGCTTACAGTCTAGAGACAATCATGGTTGGGGTCCATAACTGGACTCCAGGATAGATAGGGACAGCCATGCAGATTCACACTTCATTATCATCATGGTATTTGATAGTAATAATAATGATGATGGTATTTGTTAAGCACTTACTATGTACCAGGCACTGTTCTTAGCGCTGGGGTGAATACAAGCAAATCAGGTTGGTCACAGTCCCTGTCCCATGTGGGACTCACAGGCTCAATCCCCATTTTACAGATGAGGTAAAGGAGGCCCAGAGAAGTGAAGTGACTTGCCCAAGAGCACACAGCAGACGAGTGGCGGAGTTGGGATTAGAACCCACGGCCTTCTGACTTCCAGGTCTATGCTCTATCCACTATTCAATAGTATTTATTGAGCGCTTACTATGTGCAGAGCACTGTACTAAGCTGCTTCTCTATTAAGCGCTTACTAGGTGCCAAGTACTGAGGTAGATAATGGATAATCAGGTTGGACACAGTCCCCTGTCCCACATGGAGTTCACAGTCTAATCAGGAGGGAGAACAGGTATTGAATCCTCATTTTTACAGATGAGAGAACTGAGGCACAGAAAACTTAAGTGATTTGCCCTCTGGAGGAGACTGCTGCTCATTGTGGGTAGGGACTGTGTCTGTCTATTGTTGCATTTTCCCAATCTCTTAGTACAGTGCTCTGCACACAGTAAGCGCTCAGTAAATAGGCTGCCCGGGCAGTTCCCCTACAGTTGTCCAGGGGAGCGATGGTCTTTGGATGCTGGGTAGACCATCATTTGCTTGCTTCCTGAGACCCGTGGCTTTAGGTTAACAGCCCTAAGCTAGGTGAGGAGCCTAGGGCTGTAAGTTGAACTTTTTAGTTCAAATTCCAACTCCTCACTGACTTGCTGTGTGTCCTTAGGCAAGGTGCTCAACCTCTCTGAGCACTGTTCTCTCCAGCTGTACAATGAGGATCTATGACAAGTGGAAATTCCTGAACTAATGTTGGCAAACGGCTTGGAGCATCTTGAGAGAAAAGCACTCAATAAATACTAAATATTATGATGATTATCCATTCAGAGTTCCATTTTACAGGCTATCATGTTACTTAGCTATATGGAATAGAACTCAAGTCGTTTTCCATTTTCTTATAACACAAAGTATTAAGCAGTATTAGGAATGATTCACTCGTTTACTTAGCCTTGTTCTCCTTTTCCATTATGAGTCTTTGAGGAGGGAACCAGACCTCCTGGAACAATTGGTAATAGACATCCAGCAAAAGCCGGGTATTAACTTAATGATGGAATTTATTTCTCTCTCTTTTAAAACTGTCTGCTCTTCGCTGTGTGTGGAGATTCTGGCTGACTGGGTGCTAGGAAGAAAAACAGAGGAGGTAAAGGTGGAGCGGAAGACATCGCTCCTTGCTTGAAGGGGGGGACCTTGTGGCAGATGCTAAGTAAAGGTCGTGATCATTCCCATCTCGGCTGCTTCGGCCTGGGAAGGCTGGGCCTGGCTGGTTTCAACAGGTGAAGAGAATGGCTTCATCTAAGGATCCATATAATCATTAACAGCATTTATCGAATGCCAGCTGTGGGAGGGGACAGTACGAAGTGTTTGAGAGACTACAAAAAGAGGTAAAATAACATGATCCCGGCTCTTTAGGAGCTGAACAGTCTAGAGAGGGAGAAGGATAATCAAATGAATTCTGGAAGAGAGGGAGGTAATTTTAGCCAACTCCCTATGCCTAGGCAAGCATGGCTTATACCATTCTGAACCACCCCTACAGCTGGAAGAGATAATAATAATAATGTTGGTATTTGTTAAGCGCTTACTACGTGCAGAGCACTGTTCTAAGCACTAGGGTAGATACAGGGGAATGAGGTTGTCCCACGTGAGGCTCACAGTCTTCATCCCCCTTTTACAGATGAGGGAACTGAGGCACAGAGAAGTGAAGTGACTTGCCCACAGTCACACAGCTGAGAAGGGGCAGAGTCGGGATTCGAAGGGGCAGAGTCGATCTCAAGGGGTCACCTCAGCCAGCCCCCTGCCTCCAAGGAGCCTGCCCTAAACCATCTTGAGCCACATCTAGGACTGT